>NW_024962250.1:14036281-14141984 GCF_019238085.1 Lagopus leucura | reverse complement strand
TTTTTTTTTTTTTTTTTTTTTTTTTTTTTTTTTTGTATGTGTGTGTGGTGCTGTGTGGAGCCGGAAACTTGACTCAGTGATGCTTGTGGATCCCTTCCAACTTGGGATGTTCTATGATTCTGTGAAAGATGGCATGCTTTATGTTTGCACTTACTTTCCTTTCGTTTCCAATATTCCTTATTTGTGCAAACTCTTGTACACACAAAGAAGAGGGGGAGAATACCTGGGCGAGAAGGAGGAGAGCGGAAACTTGGGCACAGGAAGAGACCACCTTAAAGAGTCTGGCATGAGGTGAAGCTCAAGTAGTTTGGGCTTTGTCAGTGGTTTGGGGTATCTCTGTAACCACTTTAGCAAGAGCTGTTTGCCTTATACAACCCTGTTGTTTCCTTATGAGTTTGCATTCATTTTTTGATAAATAAATTAGATATAAAATGGCAGTGCACAGAACTTATGCAGAGAGGTCATCAGCTCATGTCAGTGGATCAATTTGCTGTCCAGCAAGTCTGCTGGCCAGGGGACTGCTTATTGTGCATATAACCAAAATTACTCTGAACCCTAGTGGACAAAACAAAATAAAAAAAAAATTTCTCAGCTTCAGAAGAGAATTTCCTGATTGACTCTTCTATACTGTGATTTGACAAGTTAGGAAATTCCAAGTTTTTAAAGACTTTAACTGCTAAATAATGTTCATATGGAGCGTGTTCATTAGTCAGTGATCTAAGCTATTTAAATTATTATGGCAGTAGCAGATCTTTAAAAGTGTATTGGTAGAGACCTATGTGTATGGGAGCTGTCTTATCATGTTCATAAGAATTTTTTTATGTATTAAAAATGCAGACATATTAATAGGACACAGGGACAGAGCTGATGAATGAGTGTCTTTTTGCAAAATAAGATGCATATGAATATGACCTTATTGAGGATTGAACTGCAGTTCAGTGTGATAATTTAAGAATGTATCTTTAATTACAATTCTCTTGATTCACTGAAACCATGAAGTGGAATTGAGTGTTTTTTTTTATTTTACTTAGTGATCTTCTCCCAGATAACTATCCACTCCTCCTACTTGTGTCTGTTAGGACCTGCAGGAAGCTCACCAGTGGCATACATGGAAGACATTCATCACTGACTCACAAGAAAAATAATACTCATTCATTTTTCTCCCTGCCAAAAAAAACCACTCCACCAAACACTATTTTCATTTCACATTCTCTTTCCTAATTGTTGAGTGCTGCTAAGAAAACTAATTTCACATCTCAACAAGGATGTGTTCTGGTCATAGTTGTTAAGAGAAATTATAATATTATATGAGAGATCCTGTTGACTTTTCCCAACTGTTTTTATTTATTTGTTTAAAATACTGCTCCTGTGGGTTTTGATTTCATAATCACTCTTTTTCTGGCAGTTGGACATACATTTATAATTCATACAGAAAATGGATGTAAGTGAAGAGCAAATGCACACAGTGTGTGAAAGAAATATTTGGATGTTTTCAGTTAGAAAAAACAAAAAGAAAAAAAATAAGCTTGGTAGATGTTATATAACTGTTAAATTAAAATTCAGATAAACATATATAGCAAACCCTCTCCTTCTGAGACCTCAAGTTGTAACTGAGATTATACAAATATGTGAGCCTGGCTGCAACTGTAAGCGTTGAATAGGGCTGGCTCCAGAATACTGGTCATAAGAGTCAGTTCAGTTCTGCCTTTTCATCCTAACCTATATTTACTTAAAGAACTGGTATGTTACTGCAGACTTTCAGATAGACACAACTGTACTTTACCTGATATTTGATAATTATTCTTATTAAGCCTAAAGCTGGACTGAATTAGAAAATTCATTGTGCCTGATTTATGCACTCAACACTTTTTCAATATAAAACTGCCTTCAAAGTGAAAGAAAACTATCTAAATGTCTTATTTACTTTTGTGTTTGGGACTAAAGATATGTGACTTTGTCATCAAAGGAGCTTGTGATGTTGAAGTGAAATTAAATTTGTGCCTAAAATACCTAGACAGTATACAAGATCTTCAAAAAACAACCTGGAAAGTTTTCGTTTCTTTCTTCTTTACTTGTGCTGAGGACAAGTGACTTAACTATCAATGATGCTTATTAGAATCCTGTAATATAACAAAAATGAAATGCATTGTGCCCAATATGCCTTAGTTTTCATAGTAATGACAACACATATGCTATATTTCTCTCTTTGTTTTCTTTGTGTCAAGTATATAAACTGTCTTTCTGCCATCACAAACTGTGAATAATGTATGAAATAAATAAAAAAAGATGTGAAATACGAATAGAAATAGGCTGCACAGCAGATCCATATGTTCTACTCTAGAGAGGGGCTTAATTCGCAGCCTATCAAAGTCAATGCCAAGACTCCTAAGGAAATAAATGGGCTTTGATCATGCCCTATAGTCATACACTTTGGGCCCCAGATTCTTAAGCAATAAGAAAAGAAACAGCTTGTCAGTGAACAGCATTCTCTTCCTTTATGTTGCTCTTCAGGTGCCAAGAGCTCCCTTGATGCTTCAAGTTTGACTTTGTAACTGCTTCCCATACTTGGCCTTGTTACCTATGGAAGGTATGGGCTTGAGTATATTGGGTATATTATTTACCTACTAGATAGAGTTACTGAAAACCTGGTATCAGATTGGATGTTAATTTCAGAAGCCTCTCTGTAGTATAATGAAATATATTACCACTTATCTCCATGTTTACCATGCAGATGAGCACCTTTCTTTTGAGCTTTGATTTGTTGGTTCCTTGAGTCACCACTTCATATGAATTTGGCATTTTAAAATAATACTATTTATGAAAGTGGCCAGCTTGTGTACACAGGGCCTGGAGAGCAAAATGTCTGCTTTGAGCTCCCACCCACAGTTGTAGCAAAGCTAATGAATAGCATGCAGTAATGCCAACTCCAATGAATTAGTGATGAGTAATGGGATTTTTGGCTGAGATTGAATGATGATACAGGAACCTCCAGGCCTTGAAAAATTCTGGCTTTGTCACAAGAAGAGCCCTTCATATTGCCTGCTTCTCATACTTGCCTGCTTCCTGACAAAAGGAGCCAGAAAAGCTTATTGTGGGAGGACTTTCTCATCTTCTCTTAGCAACCTGCTGCTTCTAGTAAAAAAAAAAAAAAAACTTAAAATCATACTAGGATAAGGACTATTGCTACTTTTCCCATCTTTCACATGCTCTGGGATAGGCCATTTGCTTCTTGCTGTTTCTACTTGTTGGAATAGGAGAAGGATATCATTTCACAGTACTTATGCCTAACCCTTATGGTTGATTTAAACAAACAAAAAAACCCCACAAACAAGGAGTATGTGAGGATCAAATGGGGCTGAGGTGCTGGCAAGACTTGATAGGAGGTCTTCTACAGGATAGGAGACTTCTGCAGGGCCGAGGATGCTGAGAAAATGGAAGCATTTGCTGAGAAGCTCAGCAGAGAAGAGGAAATGAAAGACTGCCAAATGATTAGAATCATAATGCTTATTTTCCTCTCTTTATAAGAGTACAGTCCAGAATGAATTTGGAATAAGAAACAAGTTAAAAAAAAAACAAAAAACATATTTTATCATTATAAACAAAGATTAGCAACACCAAAATACTATTTTCCTGTTTTCTGAGGGGGAATATCATGACCTAGAATATCTCTTGGGTTTGTGATTCAACATATTGTTATTACTGTCTAAGGAAAATAAAAAGTCTCACTGCATTGATGTATGTATATACATGCATCTGCATATTTTTTTTATATAAAACTGTTCTGACTCAGAAATTATGTATGTAACATATATATAATTTCAGCCATTACAATCCACATTAAATGTGGGGAAAGAAAAAAAAAAAAGCCTTCTGAGGTTTTTAGTAAGAGGAAGGAGTATCATAGCAGGTGCTGGACAAGGCTTAGCTGGCCCTCCCAGGATTGCTGTTTAGATCATGAGAGAAATAGTAGAAGATCTGAAGTCACTTTGCTATGGGACTACTGTAGCACTCAGTGAAGCTCTTTAAAAAATGGTGGACAATATCGGAAAGACCACCCATAGATGTCATCTCATAGTTGGTCTAAGACCTCTTTTTTTTTTTTTTTTTTTTTTTTTACAGACAAGTATTCTTTCCAAAAACAATACTTAGTTCACCCTCAGAAGACAGTACAAGGCATTTTATTTATTTAATGAAGACGTATTGCCTTCAAATGGTGATGCGCATGAAAACATCCTATACAGACTCACTTAAAAATGTTTTTTTTTTTTTATTTCTAATGGAGAAGTAGAGGTGTAAAATACCAGTGTGGATTTGTGCTATATGCATAAGGCAAAGTATAGTATTTTTTAAAAAATCTTTTAAATATTTAAGTACGACTTCTGTTCCACATGCATGGAGTTTTTATCCAGTGGTGATTTGAAGAGAGGGATCTTTTTTTCCATGGACATTAAGGAATGAAAACCTAACCAACTTTGCATTTTTCTGCCCGATCTGTTACTTTTTTAACAGAAAAGTACCATTCAGTAATCTCATAATTTTTTTCTTTGCATTTAACTAGTGTACTGACAATTACAACAAAATCTGTGTTTAGCAAGCAAGCAAAAAAAAAAAAAAGATATTAAAGTAGAAAAAATTCACAAGTATTTTGCAGAAGAGAGCCACTGTTGGGCATTTGAAGACTGTACAAAAGTATTTCTGTAAAAGCACTTTCCTGAGATGCAAAGTAAATAAACCACTTCTAAGCAAAAAATAATAAAAATTCAGGGGAAAGAAAAGGTAAAACATATCTAATAAAAATGTTAGTTAAAATCTCTAGAAAACTAGATAGCAAAACTCTTCAGACCATTCTTTTATTCAAACTGATCTCTAGTCAGACTTTTACCCAGTTGGTACTCTAAAGCCAGTGGTTTTCTGAAGCCATTTGTAGGTGTTTTGGGATGAAATCTAATATTAATATGATACTGTTGTCAAACCAATTGTCAAAGTAAATTGTCAAACACCACCCATAGGTGGAAAACACTATGAAAGATATAATACTTATACAGTGTGGATTTTGTTATGTGCGTAAGTGATAATTACAGAGTTAGAGAAAGTACACAGAGGGAGAGACAATCCTAAAGACATCCAGTAACAAATACACTCAGCTTTAATCATTTTCAACTCTTATATTGTCTGGGTAGAATAAAGTTTAAAAAATTTGACAAATTTCTTTTATTTTTGTTTTCAGCTGAGGAAAACCTTTGGCTGTATTAAACTATGCCTGAATGACTGTCTGCGTATTAATACACAAGCACACATGCAAGTACCATTGGCATGCAGAGCTGACAGATTTATGTGAAGAAACCCTGAAAATATTTATTGTTGCATGTGTAAGAGGTATAAAGTAATTCAAACAATTTTAACCCCTTCTACAATTAGTTATAACTGCTCTTACTACTGATGGATATTGGTAATCATTAAATATGGCTGAATTCATCCTATATAAATATTTTAATTATTATCCTTAGTTTAAATAGAGGCTGTGAGTTAAACTTTATATGGGGAAGATACCTCAATATTTAGGTTAAATGCAAAACATTCAAGCATGAGATGTAAGTTAATTACGTTCCAGTGTGAACTGTAGTACCATACAGCAAATACCAGTTATGTCTAATGTTTTCAGCTTTCCACTGATTCATCCTTTATTGAAAACAGATCAGTAGCCACTTGTTTTTTATGCATGGGTGGCATGAGTGTTGACACAGTTGAATCTTATTAGATGAGTTTTGTTCCTTGTAGTGGACTGCACATTTCTCTTTCGTAACAATAAATGTGAACTTAAGCAAGTATTTGAAACCATGCTGTAAGAAATCCATATTCTTTATTGTTCCTCGTTACAAGTATGGGAAATGGTATTTATTATAGATATTCTATATAAATATAAAGTGTAGAGTCTAATATGTAAAAAAGCCTTACCCACAATTTTATCTAGGATTGTAAGCACTAAATCTAATTTCCAGATGGCAGCTTCTAAGTCAGAACCAAAGTGGTGTACTGTTAAAAATCATCGATAACCCAACTATAACAGCATTTTTATTTATACTTTAAAGTGAACATTGTAAATTGTTTCTACTTAACAAGCAAATGTATACCCCATCTTCTGGTCCCCAGGTCGCAAAAGAGGGTTATCCTGTCACCACCACTGATTTCTTAAAAGTGTGACATGTATTTAGTTGTCAGTTCCTATCAGCAGCATTCACGAATCAACATTACATCAGCAGCAAAGCACACCATTTTATGCTCTTTTTGAAGATAATTAGAGTTCCCTTTTGTTGCAAATAAGATGTAAAACAGCTATAACTGCTGGTGAACGTGATTAAAGTAACCTCTATAGAACCCCATTATTCTAGACAGATTCCTTCAGATGCATAATTTCCCCATTTAAAAAAAAAAAAACATAATGCATGCATATAAAATTCAAATTGTCAAGACACCTCTAACAAAAATTAGTTCTCTATTAAGGCATTCTTAGTAGCTGGTTAACATGTAAAATTCTTTAAGTGTATTTTAAAATAATCATGAAATAATAGTATGTGTCATTAAAGGTAAACATTTTACAGTGAGAGGTTTGTTCAGAGAAGAGCATGTATTAAACTTTCTTACAAAACTACCATTGTAAGTATATGAAGAATAAACTGCATTCTCCTCTTTTGATCAGGTATGTGCTGGAATGGTTCCCTTCTCCCCATCATGATAATGTATCACTTTTTGCAGACAAATTGGATAGTGTCCTCTTTGTCAGCCCATAAACTATAGCTTAAATATACTCGTTAGACAAGCAATGATTGTGAACGTTCTGTTTGCAACAAAACTATTAATTTACCATTGGACAATGGGTTGTTTACTTGGCGATCTGATCAACAAGAGAGAGCTGAATACTGAAAACATCTCCTGTGTTTAATTTTATTTAAACAAGTGATAGAAAAATCAAATATTAAAAATTAATCTATTGATCCTCACTATAATTCCATCTACCAGTTTTCAAAAGTAGTTTATGTGAAGGCCAAATACCTGGCTTTCAAATAATTAATCATGATTTTATAGCCTAGAAGAGGAAACTAAGAAATGCTTTTTAAACAGATATGTTATTTCTAAATATTCAGTATTACATTGCTCTTTAATAGAAAATGTTTAATTTCTCAGGAGCACATGTCTGTGCTTACTATGGTCTGTGGTGTAGAAACTAGGCACTAGGGCCTGTTCCCAGCTGGTTTAGACTGAATGGATAGAGGTTGACTTTAACCATATGAGGGCAGTGTGTTGTACAAAATTATGTCCTTGATGATAGCTTACCTTTGAATCATGTAATAGATAATTGTTTGTTTGAATATTTCTGAAGATAATAAACTGTGATGAACAAATTAAGCACAGATTGACCATTACTTTTGCAGAATAGTTGTAATTATAAAATAAAATCCTGGTTTGCTCTGTTGGCTACCTCAATGTCTAAAGGAAATGTTATTAAAGAAGCTTACAAATGAATAATCATTCCCAACAATTCACAGCAGCATTCACAGCATGAAAGTGTAAGAAATAGGGAAAGTTTTCCTGGAGCAAACTGATTAGAGTGAAGATGATTCTCTGTCAGAAGAATGTATTGTGCAAGTGTCCTCTGGAGAAAAAATTTTCACCTGAAAAGAAACAGCATTAGGGACACTACAGAACTGTAGATTGCAGGACACTGATCTTATTAAGAACCAATGCTAATTTGCACACTGTCTCCTGCTGAACTAGAAGCAAGTTTACCACTGGGTTTGTTAATTTACACGGGACACCATTATCTTTGGTTGGACTTAATGTATCAGAGTAGAGGTCATTAACTGCTGAGTTCATGATTATCTAGCATGAATTACAGACAGTATCACAAAAATACATTTGTTCTGAAGCTTCGTTTCTCCTTATGTGATTTTTTTTTTCCCAATTGATGTTTAATTCCATTTTCAAAACCCTAGGCATTGTATATTACACATGCACACACTGTCAATCTTTTTTTCCTTGTTTTTTTTCTTCATAAACCATTCAGAAAAGTAATGCAGTTTTAAATAAAAATGAAGTGTAAAAAAACCCATATGTACTTTGCATTTAATAGAAGTAATACGTAGTAGCTTGACTTTTAAAATTCACAATAGTAGGCATAATTACAATGCAAGCTCTAAGCTTCCCATTATAAGTAAGTCAGTGATTTATATAGCTCAGTATTGGGGAAATAAATGGATAAATCTCTGCTTTAAATGCTGTAGCATGGATTTACATAGACTCTCCCTTTCTGAAGCTTACTGTAGCCTAAAATGTTGGAAAAAATAGACTACAGAGTCTCATTAGAATACTGTTTTAAGTATCTCACAGTAATATCATACAGACACAAGAAATCGAATCTGGATTTAAACATGAAAGCATATTTAATAGAAATGTTTGTGTTTTCTGGTTAAGTAAACACATTTTCATAAAGATCTATACTTAGTCTATTTTACTTAAATGGAACCAGCCATCTACAAGTTCATTTACAATTTTTAGATCTGTACAAGCACATTCCTAATAGTAGGGAACACTTTTGTGTCTCGGCATGGTATCTTTAAAAAGAGGTGAGTGTTCATTTATTTGATGCAAATATTCATACAAGGTAAACTGCTTAGGCACATATGGAGCTTGTTTTCATGGAAGCTTTGTGGCAACAGGAAAATAATATAACATAATTGTGCAATAAATGGAATGCTGCAGTTTCAAAATTACTCGTGCTATGATGCAGTGACTAAAGAATATAGACAGATTGAGATATTATTTGCTATTTTTTGAGCTGCTTTGCTTACAAATTATTTCATTCTAATTTTATGTGTATTTTAGGAATATCTCTTCTTTTGTACCAGACAAACATCAACAACAAAGATGTATCTCATCTTCTCTGAATACCTTTCAAGCCCTGGGTATTGAAATTTATTTGCACTGTTATTAGAGCTTGGTGAACTACTTCAGAAATTTGAACTACTTGCAGAATTTCTTTTTCTTCCATGTATTTAGGCCATTTTTAGTTCATAAATTTTATATAAATAGGGATTTTGTAATATGCGGTGATTTTCATTTCAAGTTGCTTCCCTTTTTTTATGTGGACAAATTTAATCTTACGATTTGTCATGAATTGCTTACTATAACTAGTTTTGGTCCTTGTTTCCTATTGTTATTCCCTTGATGTCAGTGGTTACTTGAAAAAACATAGTGTTTTTCTTCTAACTGGATGACTGAAATAGGCAGAAGAGAATAACTTGAAAACATAAGTATGGTACAAGCACACATACACAGGTGTTTATGCACTCAAACATTCTGAGAAACAGAGTATGTTGTAATACTATTGTGAAAAATAAATTTTCAGCATAGAGATTTATTAGTGCATTTCAGATGTACAAATTCATACAGCCATTACTAAAAATTCCACTGAGCTAAAGAAGAAACTTGCTAATGTTTTAAATGATTATTCAGGTAAAAGACTTTATGGATATCGCACATAAAAAGTAATGGCTATGAAGTTATTTAATTGTTAACTGGGGACTTTTATTGACATGAAAATTGTACTTGCTTGACAGTATAAGTGATAATGACAGAAAAAAAATAAATAGGAGGTATTGTATACCTAATTTAATTACTTTTTAATAAGTGTTTCAAACAATCTATGCAAATGTGCCATTTTCCACTAGACCATTTCAAAACCAACATAATCTGTGTAAGATAAAACACAGTAAATAACATGTTTATGAATTTTTCAGTGTTGAAGAATGTCATACACAGTTCAGAATGTCTCCTCACTACAAACTTAACTTTAAAACAGTAATTTAAATTTTAAAAATCCATCATTTGCTTTTTAAACTTAAACTTTCTGCAAAGTCATTTTCTTTCACTTGATACTTAGGATTTCATTTGCCTTGACATCTTTGAGTCATGTAATCCCCACCCTTTGCTTCTTTGCTTGTGAGGTACTTATGCTGCATCTGCCTTTTGTCCAGCTAAGTTTAACAGTCACTAACCAGTGACAGGTGAGACCGAAGCAGAAAAATTCAAGCTTGAGCTCTTATATATACATTGAAAATTGTTTGTACTTTTTTCTACTTTTGAGACAGTTCAGCTGGTGGAAGACAAAAAGTTTTAAAAAAGAGCAAGAGAAAAAGAAGGACCTCCCTTGCCCTCAGAGATCAATCAGATGCTTTTTATTCAGAAATATCCACTGGCTTAGGTGGCTCTTGGCTGTTTTATAATAAGTTTCTAATGACACTGAGTTTTTTAATATTGAAAAAGCCATTCATAAGGCATAAGGATGTTGTTCTGGAGAGAGAAAGAATCCTCAGACTATATTACTAATATTAAACTGTTACTAAATATTTTGGTGCCCACAGCTACCAGGATACAGAAATTTGTCCCAATCAACTCATTTACATAAAATATTCTTCTTCAGGAGAAACAATGTAAAGAGGAATTTGGGAGAGAAAACAATTTTTTAGCCTTGCTAAAAATATTGGATTCCAATATATCTGGTTATATGGTATCATGAAGTAGAAAATAGTGTACTGCCACTTCTTTGCCATTTATGGGAATGTCATATTTGCTCTGCTCTAGATATTTAACCAAATAAAAATGCTTTCTGTATTGTAATCCAAAAATGATTGGCAGGAATGATTTTTCTACCCTGTGTTTGTAGTTTTAAATACAAGTAGAAGGTTATAAAAAATCTTACACAATAAATATAAGGAAGTGCTCATAAACAATGTAAGAGTCTACAGACAAATTTTGTACTATTGTAAAAGGACAAAAATAAAAGTAGTAGTATTCTGGCATAGGAACTAACAGATTAAAGCTAAAGGACCTAAGCCAAATGGTGAAGCCATGTAGATAACGTCATTCTTCACATCCAGAAGGAGGTTACCCTACCTGTGAGGGAAGTGCTGACAGGATGTTTATGTGGGATTGAAGTCAGATATAATTTGGGTAAATGAGGGAAGGAAAAGGGTGTGTAAATAGGAAGTCCCTTAAATTTGTTTAATTTCCTTCATTCTCTTTTTATTGTAACTTTTTTTCATACCTCAAGGGCAAACTTTTATCCATGCAAGACTATTAAAACATAAAACAAATGAATAGTCTTCATACGTCTCAGCTATTTGTATAAACATTCACCTTATTTTTACTTCTTTATTTACATTTTTTAGGAAAATATAAGCAGAAATGTCATTGTCCTTTGGTAGTATATGTTTATTCCAAGTGGTAGTGTAAGTTCACGAAATCTTTAATTGTGAGTTGATTAGTTTTTTCTAAAGTACATGAGATGACACTTTCCCAGCATTATTAGCACAGCTGTTAAAAGATTCAGGGGAAGACTTGTTGAGAATGACTTTAACTCCAGTCACTTAGAAGCTGATGCTTACTGATATATTGCCCTCAAGTAGCTACAGAAAAAAAACATGCAAATGTAATGATAGCTTTGTTATAGACATTGAGTAGAGGCGAAGAGACTGTTTTGTAATAATTAAATACCTATAATGAAATCATATAATCAGTTTATTCCCCATTTCTCCCCCCATTTCACTAATTTATTATTTGAAATATACCACAGAAAAATTAGAAAAGCAAGATGAGAATTTTAATGGATAGTTTCTTGTCAGAGAAGTATACGGAATGACAATGTGAATAATTAGCTGATTACATTGCTGTAGAGCACAACGCACTGAGTAAGAGTTGTGTGACCCCAGTATAGTTCTTTGGCATACCATTGAAACTGGTCAAAGGCTTTACTTGAATCATAGAATTGCTCAGGTTGGAAAAAACCTGAAAGATCATTAAGTCCAACTGCAACCTAACCGTATTACCTTAACAACCCACCATTAAATCATGTCCCTGAGCACCACATTTAAATGGATTTTAAATACAGTCAGGGAAGTCCAGGAAGATGACATCTGTGGCTCTTCCCTTGTCCACTGGTGCAATGGCACCATAATAAAAAGCCACATGGTTGGTCTAGCAGGATTTGCCCTGGTGAAATTATGCTCATTCTTCTGTATCACCTTCTTGTCTTCCATGCGCCTTAGCATAGCTTCCAAGAGGATCTATGCCAGTCACTGATCCTTTCATTCATGCATATTAATTCTGTTTGAAAGAACAGTGCCGTACTTGAATGGACAGGACATGTCCCTACCAGAGGACCAGATTATTAAAAATGAACTCAAATGAACATTATCTGCAACATCTGAAGTAAGCCAGAATTTAAATCAGTGAAGCTAGCTACATAAACAAAAACAAGTGTTTAGAAAATCAGATGCTTTGAATCTTTTTCTCAAAAAAAAAAAAAAAAAAAAAAAAAAAAAAGGAAATAAAACAATAGAATATTTACAGCTCCTTTAGTGGGAATAAATATGCTTTGGCAAGAAAATAGTTTTGCTCTATCTGATTTATCTGGCATGGCAGAAGGATTTAAACAACAAAGGACAAAACCATTTTGTAAAATTGAATGCAATGTGTGTTTACAAACTGGACATTTCCTCTTGTCCCTGTGAATAACATACGGATCTTGCATGCTGTTTTAGTTCACAACACCTGTGATGAATTATTTGTAAATGCAATGAATAACATTACTAGGAACATGTCAAATTATACGTTGATAATGAATTTTTGGATGCATCTGCTATGTAATTGTTCCCAGTGGATGTGTATTCATCTTCACCTGGCATTATTTTCCTGATTTTGGGGTTTGTTTTTTATTATGCATTTTCATTTCCATCATAATTGCTACAGTGATCCCTGTTCCTTTGTTCTAATCAGTTCTTTAATAGTGTTGCACATTCTGAACAAAAGAGGAGGGGAAAACACTAGGCTATTGGCAAAACAAAACACTGGTCTTTATTTGTGACTTTATAAGTGCCTGCTTGGCCTCAGAAGGTTGGGTGGTGTTGATAGGGACCAGTTGTTTTCCTGAGTGTGTCTGCCAGCTGCTCCAGTCATGTGCTCAACATAATAGTAGGTGAACAAATGCTAAAGGCTGCTCTGCTGACAGACAGGTACACGCTGCTTTTACCGAGTGCATCTGAGATTTTTTTAAAAAGGTAAATAAAGCAAATTAGTAACATTAGACACTATCTTTTTTTTTTTTTTCATAACACTCTGATACAGAAGTACTCATAATGAAAATATCTGTCATCAGCTTATGGTTTCAGTGAGCAATCCTACATTAATTGTGTTTATACAAACTTTCTGTATAATGTACTGTTTATTACCCAGAGGTCATTTTTACTTTGTAGAGTGTACTTGTCTCTCAATAGCAGTAATCTGAAAAAGCAGACAAAATTACTGATCAAATACTGGATCTATGTAGGCAGAACTTTTAAAATAAAATTTTGCATGTTTTAATTCAATAAATCACTTACAACATCTGCCTAGAATTGTTTTTAATTCTGAAATGTTTGCTCTATGCTTTCCTCCGACTCCTACACCAGCACATACAGCAGCTGACATTTCTCTGTTGCACTGGGCAGCAGGCTGCACCACATGGACAGTTTTAGACAGAAAAAGAACAGACTGGTTCCAGTCTTTTCTAAAGGTTCGGCTTTTCTGTTCTATGGTAATTTTCAAGAGAACAAATCACAGAACTTCGTATCTACACTTTCTTTTTTTTTTTTTTTAATTCAGAGAAAATTGAGGGAAAAAACAACAGCAATAACAAACCAAACACCAGGTTTTTCCCTGACTCTGAATATTGTCAGGTGGAAATTAAAAGTGAAAATAAAAATGTAAAAAGCAAATCTTAACAAAAAAATAAAGAAATAAAGAAATAAATGAAAAATGCTTCCCTCAAACAACATCCTTTCACTGCTTTTTTCCTTCCTTCCCTCATGATAATAACTGGTCTGAGGCTGCTATTTAGAAAAATACTCCATTCTCTTTTGTGGAGGTCTGACTTGGAACCCACTCTCTACTAGGCTGCCTGACTTTGAAACACCCATTGGCATTTTTTTGTTTTTTAATGTATTCTTATAAATATTTGTAGATTGCCATGCTCTGCCTGCCAGTTTCATGAGGTTTTTAACAATCAGTTATAAGAGGCTGCTTAAAAAAAAAGAAAAAAATCCAAATATTTGATTTCATGAAAGGAGATAAAATATGAAGGTTAAATACAACTGGTCTCTTGAATCAAGTGGGAAACATTTGTATTCAGAATCATTTTAATCTGTTATTTCCCCTGTGCGTTAACTTCAGTCTCATGGTGTGCAGCACTGCATGCAGCTACACAGTGCACACCTAGATGTTTCTTTAACAGTGAAAGTGAAAAATAAACTTAGTGTTAATCAACAGACAAACATTACTTTGCATTAATTTTTACAGGACTACAGAACATGCCTTCAGAAACCGCACCATATGAATGCAGATTGTATTGCATTTATTCACATTAAATAATTAGGAAGTGAACATTAAGTTGACAGTAATGTAGAAAAATGTTTATTTATAAGGCTTAATAGCTACAACCATGCCAGTACTTTATACGGTGACAGTATCTCCTAAAAAGGAGTATTTTCAAAAACATTAATGAATTAAATGTTAGGGACATATGGAACTAAATTTTTATTGTGCTAAACTGAGCTAAGAAATGGATGTATGTAACTTCATAGTTACCATGGGAAAACTGAGAGAAGAATCCAGTCAAACATGAGCTGCTTAACTCAGTGTTTTGCAGATATGTTTCAGTAGTTCGGCTTGTAGCTGGTGTATATGCTTATATTTCACTTAGAGTTATAATTGTTTTCTTCTTTGCTATTACTTTGTGTTGGTAGGTCTAATCTGATCTATGATAATGTTTTTACAGAGATTTAACAATTTACATTAGCTTTTCCTCCTGCATTTGGACTTCACTGGTTATCTCTTTGAGAGCTAAAAATATATATAGCTACTTATGTTGTATAGTTGGAAATTGGCCCAATCTGCAGCGAATAATAGGCATTCATAACAATATATTTAATTTGATCGTTCATTAGTCTAACAAACCTGTTCCTGCTCACGTCCTGCAAGCATCTCACATGAGGTAAGTGAATATTCTGTTTTTGTTCTGGGATTTCTTCAACTATCAGGAGAGTTTTTTCCAACAACTTAAAAAAAAAAAAAAAAGATAAAAATGAAAATCGAGTGTCCCTTTTTACAAAAGCCATAATAATAATAAAAAAAATGCCACTTTCTTCATTATGCTAAAGCAATTAAATCTAATTTTTCTTCTGTTTCCATACATAAGCAACAACTGGACATGCTATCCATGGGTAATTAAATGCTTCCAACTGCCTGTTAATGAAAGTGGTATCTCTTTAAACTAGAGACAAAGTACAGCGTGGGTGCATTAGAACACATCAATTCTTGCAACATATTTAACACACTCCAATGTACATGTTTCTTCAGCGTCTGAAGAGCAGCACATCCCCCTGAAGTCCTGATGAGACCTAGGCTAGGCTTACTGCAGCTTTGCAGTGATCACTGTCCCTATCAGACAGACAGCCTGTAAGGCATTCTGCTGAGATTAATGGCAGACTTGGGGTTTGCACCTCAGGGACAACTGGGGCATACAAATGGCCCCCTTGCATGACTCTTTGCTGCCAAACACAGCCATCTTCTCCCCAGCAGAGTCACTGCTTCCAAGAAGTGTTTCACCTCTAGAGAGGGACCAATCCAAGCAACTTTTTTTTTTTTTTTTTAACCAACTTCTAGCAGTAGTTGAGATTTCGAAAAAAAAAAAAAAAAAAAAAAAATTGTAAAATAAATAGTGGAGTTGGCATCGTAAGCCATTGTAAGCTTATCAACCACTTACTCCCTCACTGGATAAATTAGATGACTGTATTTTAGAAGAGAGCATTCATTGAGACCTTTGTATTAATTGAATTGTGTCTGATCTGGCTTGCTATTAAAATGAGTTTACATTATTAAGAAATGGCAAGGTAGCAGTGTAGCTCACAGTTAATAATATATGAAATTTTTTTTCTTTTTCTTCTTTCTTTTTGAAAATTCAATTCTTTTTAAAAAATTCATTTTAAAGATTTCATGTAACCAGTGGTTTTTTTCTAGCTCCATTAGGAAGAAAATGAAAGATGTTTGAGTTAGGGCTGGGGGTGGGGCAGCACACGGAAACAGCTTTTATTGTTTACTCCTGAAGTTCAAAAGAAAAAGTGTATGTGCCAAGCTTTTGTAAAAGCAAAGAATAAACAAACATTTTTCAGTGAAAAATGAAAGAAATTGCAAGGGCTTTTAAGAAGGTACATCTTTTTTTTAATTTTTTTTAAATTTTTTTTTTTATTATGTTTGAGCCACTGAGTTAAAGCTTTTAATCTCTTTATTCTGACATATTTTCCTTTATTTGAATTTTCAGGTTTCATGCTCTATTTATATGTACTATATGTACAGGAGGATAATTTTTAAAACTGTACATATAGGACAGAGAGGCAACCTGATTCAACTTTTGTGTAGATAGATACAAAGTAGAAGTGAGCACATGGAAGACTTTGAAATTACACAGCTGTAAATTTGGAGTAAATGAAAAGAAAATTAGATGTAGAAGAAAATCAAGTCATGGTACGAACATGAGAAGAGGCCTACTGGTTCAGCCCGGTCGTTGACATAGCTCATCAGTGTCTCTGACAGTAGCACAGGAAACACTATTACATATAACATGCAAGCCTAGCAATTTCTACTGTTGATGTTCCACATAATCCAGTGTCAAAAAGTGGTGCATGAGGGATATTAGAAACTGTTGGGTTCCTGTAAGTGCCATTCGTAGACCTGTTGCACTTCTAATCCCTTTCTGAACCTACTCATTCTGTCTTCCACAGGCTGCTATGGAGAGAAGGTTTCTGAAGTATCTCCTCTGTGCACAAAGAATTACTTTCTTCGATATGTTTTTAAGTGACTTCTTACAGCTTTTACTGAGTACTCCTTGTTCTCATATTGTTACTGAACAGGTTTACATTCAGATTATCCACTAGTAATAAACCTTCATTGTGATTCTCCTCAGCTATCTCTCCAATTCCAGAATTCTTAGCCTGGTCCATCTTCTTGATTACTTTAAATGCTTCCTACTGTACTCCTCCAATTTCATGGCACCTTTTGAAGCATGGAGAACAAAGTATTAAAAATGGAAAACCGCACATGACTTTATATAGCAGAAAATTGCGTCCTCTGTCTTGTTCTAAAAACCTTTTCTAGTGATGCCCAATATTTTGTTATTTCCTTTTATCTCCTGCTACTTGCCAGAGATGACTGCATGATGGCTTTCCTAAGTTCTGCATATTGAGTTGAGCACCATGGAGCACAGTTCACATTATTATTTCCAGATGCATCGCCCCTTACATTTATCTACACTTAAGCTCATTTGTCACATTTTTATTTTGTCAGTTTTTAGAGGTCCTTCTAAAGTTCTGGTAACTTGGTTTCTTTACTAGCCCTATCAAAGACTTTTTGAAAATTCAAATATATCCTGTCCTCCGAATCGTCTTAATCCATGTCCTTTCTGAAATCTTCAACTCTAGTGGGTGAGAGAGACAGAATTTCATGTTATAGAAGTCATGCTGGTTCTAGACAGTTTCTACCTCTGTGTTCATTGATCTTACTAGTTATTGAGTCTAAACTCTTAGCAGGAATAGAAGGATATGAGAACAGCTCAGGATTTCTCAAAGGCTTAATGAAAGATCTGAAATTTTTTTTTGTAAATCATGTCATGCACATGCTCTTTGTAATATGCCTGTAGAATGCAGCTTTTTAATATCATAGGCATTATTTATTATTACAAATTCATTAAGCATGGAAGTTTTCTACTTGCCAGTTTTTATATCCTGCCAGTGAATTATCAATTATTCAATAAACCCTGAAGGAAGAAATTGGAATAAAAAGATGTGGACATGGTGCTTCCTCTGTGCACTCGAGGTCTTCACCAGAAAGTAGTCCTTCTGTCTGGTACAAGAACTTTGCCCTGGCAGCCCTCATTTCTAGAAAGGCATGGCAGCATATTGGTTTCAGCTCGATCAATTTCATTCCATTTTTTACTGTAATAAGAGCCTGAACAAAGAATAGAAAATTATATTTGCAAAACAGTATTCCTGGTTTACGTTAGATCCTACAGAGCTTTTGCCTTGACACTTCAAACACCAAGATCAGTCTTTCTCCATTAGCACAAGCAGCAAGATAAATGTCTGGTCTTCCCTGTTCAAGACTCTGAAATGCTGCTTGTCTCAATTCTTTGCTTAAGTCAAAGAATGTGATCGATATTTTGGTAGTTTGCATGTATCTATTATGAATATATTAAATACATTACATATACACAATAAAAATATACTCACCCTCTATAAATTCTATTCTGTGTACACATATAAACTATTGCAATTTAGTTATTTACTGTGTACTACAAGAGCTATAAAATGCCACTTTCTAAGAACACAACTGAGGCTTAAGTCAGCATTTTTATGATATCATCTGTACTGGGAAAACATTAAGGGCTCAATATTTAATAAACATAATAAACATCCCCATGAAACAAATTGTTCATAAACTACCTGTTTAATTTTTCAGGGTTCCTGAACCACATATTTTCTTATTAGTTGTGAGCCTGCTGGGTTGCAGGATAGATAGGGCCTGTCAGGGATAGAATATAATGTAGCGGTTTTATGAATTATTTCTGTGAGGAAAAGCCTATTACAGCTGACAAGAGGATGATGATATTAGCCCATCATCATTCAGATGGCACCACCCTTCCCCCTTTCATCCATCAGACCTCTTGTATGGAGGCTGAAAGCCATACAGTCTTTGCATAGCCAACACAAAGACAAATACTGCTCTTTTTCTGCGTCTATGAAACATTTAGTATTTCATTTTGAATCATGGCAGATGACAGTAACAAATGTCCTAATGAATCTCCCTTATTGTCCCTTGTGAATCTGAAGATGAGCTAAGAGTAAAATCTCTGTTTCTTTTTTTGGACATGCTCATTTGAGATTGAAAAGCTTTTGCTGCATTTTAATAGTATTCTGTTACTGAAAATTGGTCCAGTAAACAAGCAAGCAACTTGCAGACCACATTACTATATACCATTCTTCACCCTGCACATGGCAAGTATTATTTGGGGGAAAGTACTTCAACCAACTTTGGCACAATTATTGAATGCAATGTACATATGCAAAAAAGCTTTATAAAAACAAAAATGAAACCACATAAGGAAATTCTGTGTAAAAAGAACAATAGCACATCAATGGGCATAGTAATACACCAGCAAATTGCAGACCTGTTTTTATCACCTTTCTGTTTTATTGAATAACAATAGACTAATGATGTCCGCAGTTGACAGCAAGAATGCAGTATTGTCTATAGTAATGTATAAGATCTGATAGTGTAAACAATTCTCTGTAAGTGGTAGCCACTAACAAATCATTACTGCTGATCTTTCTCATCTTACTCCCATCCAGCCTACAAACTGAATGCAGTTATGCAGCCTTCGTTTGCAGGAACACAGGAACTTTTAAAGGCAGAAATTAGCACTGCGGCTAGAAATGGTTCATTGTGCACAACAGGATACAGTATTCCTGCTACAAGGCTTTGCTCTCCTTTGCTCAGTTCCATATAGCTCCGGTACCTCAGCTGTGCTGCCCCTGTACCTGCAGTATGCCTGGGTTCTACCCTCACAGCACCAGGCCTGCCCTGTGCTACCAAACTGTGCCCAGCCCTCAGCCAGAATAAAGCACATGCTTCTAGAATGCTTGGGTCTCCTATCAGTGCAAACCTAGATAGAGATTTATAGAGAGATCTGTCCTGTTCAGTGATTTGGAGGATTAGGACTATGGACTGCAGCATGGACACAGAAAGCCTTAATGCTCACCAGCCATGTTTATGCTTCATTCTGGCCCTGAGGTGTTCTACTGTTCTGTACATGCAGACATAACATGACTGGTCACAGGGGAGCAACCTCTTTGCTCATTCTTAAGAGCTGCCATATCCATTTCATGGATGTATATAATGATGGTGAGGTCACATTTGCTCCCTTTTACTTCAGAATGTCTTCCCTTCTATTTATCTCACTGTTTTTTTTTCCCCTTTTATCTGATTACTTCTATCCCCAGAACATTATGATTCATTGAGCTTTGTCCTTCTGTAATGTCTCCCTTGATTCCCTTTCAGACAACAAACAAGTTTTGCTTTCTTGAAGAACAGAGCAGTGGAACAACAAAGAATCCTTTTCATTAATTATGAAAACTTGTGAAAGTAATTCAGCAAAACGTGCTTGCTTTGTTTTGCGAGGGACACTAACAAAAATGTCCTGCCTTATGTATGAAACTTTTTGCACAGATTTGTTTGTATCTACTGTAGGCATGTGCATTTTTGACGTGACAGATCATAATGGCTCTTTTAAAGCCATTACAGTTACCAAGTAAATCCTTCTTAGTTCAAGTACATATAATTGATTCCCATAGACTGTAATAGCTCCAAAACCAAGGCAGTACCCTTACCAAACATAAAAGCAGTGGCAGAACTAATACATAATAGCAGTCAGTTTTTACCACCATGGTACTAGAAAATGATGCAGTGCTAACAACATGCCTTTTTTTATTTGCTGATTTTTTGGCACAGTACAAGGGCAATAATTCCATGGTATTACTGTGGTATTGTTCCTGCATACTACCAGTAAAGCTGTAAATCCTCAGGTATCACGGCAGTTATCCTTGTAAATTAAGAATGCAAAATGAATGCAAAACAAACAAATAAATAAAAAAACTCTACAAAATACCCAAGCAGCTTTAAAAATCTTACCACAAGTTACAGTGCAATAGTAATTTAAGCAGCATTTGGTATACTCTAAACTCCAGTAAAAGAGAGAAGGACCTTAGGTATGCTCTACAGCCCTCTCCTGTAGCTGCAGATTTGTATTGCTCTGGAATAATTTTGAAAAATCCTTTCCAGAGCATCTTTACAAGCAGTGAAAATACAGATACAATAAACAAGGTGGCAACATACATCCCTGCCTTCTTACTTCATAAGGGTATGCTTATGAACACAAATGACCAATGACCATAAAAGGAAGGAGAACACCAAATATTAGGTTGACAGAAAGAGCCATTTTCTTCTCTCACGTTCAGAAAATAGAGGGAGTACAACAAGAACTTCCCCCTTTTTTTTGTTGTTGTCCTGAAAGAGTTTATATTACAATAGAAAAAGGTGCTGTAAGCTTCAAGGAGCTAATGTACCTCTGTAAAGAAGTCTCAGTGGAGATCATAGAAATTTCACGTGACTCCCATGTGTTAATAATGTCTTTGAATATAAAATCCAAATTAAAAACTGGAGCTGAATAAAATACTTTTGTTAAAAGTAACATTTTGAAATGCTGTCAGTAACTATCATAAATATTTGAGAAGTTAATATTTTAATCTTCAACTATAGCTCCGAAAACATTTTTAGTGACAGACAGTGCTTCATTAATAGAGTTCTGTATGTCTAATTGCTTTAGGCAAAGTGGGTTGCATTATTTTGACACATGACATGCAATTAGTACATGGTCACACGGCTAAAGGAAGATTTTACACCTTTTTTCCTTCCACATTCAGAGCAGATAATTAGCATATTTTTTCTGCTTAGAATAATCATCAGACCCTTAGATCAGAAATTGCCTAATGAGGTAAAATTCCAGTTGTTGACATTAATACATGTGACATTTTTTTCAGTTGTAAAAGTAAACCTACTGCTGCCATTTCATTTACTCTTTCCAGCATGTTCTTAAGATTCAATTATGTTTTTCTGAGCATGAAGCTGTTGAATAATCATATCTTTTGAAAAGAGAAAGATGAATGGTGTTTCAGTATTTCAGAATATCTGCTTGATGTTGATATTCTAAGAAGGTTAAATTTGGTTATAACTTGCAACCATCCCAAGTAGATTTCTGTTGTCTTAACACAAAAGTTAAGCCGCGGTCACGATATGCATGCTCCTTCCTTATGAACGTTTTTTACATATTATACAAAAAAAGCGAATTCATTTTGCTCAGTTATAAGGCCAACTCGATAGGCTGTGCATAATGCACCTATGATGAAAGTATATTTTGCATAAAAACGTATTTTGAATATTTTGTGTTGAAGAAATAATGAAGATTTATTACAAATAAGCTGATGCAACAAAATACAATCTGAATACAGACGTAAGCATCTTCCCAGAAAAGAAATTTTGAACATTTCAAAAAAATGACTAAATTAACAGATTTTTTTTCTTGCATTCAGAACAAATGCACATCACCACACTTATGCTTAGTTTCTAAGGAACACATTTATATGGGACAAATGAAGTACTCTGAATTTTCATTTCTTCCTTCCTATTCAGTTTAACTTTCCCCTTAAAAATTTGAATGGTATCAGGTCTTGTTGCTCTATCCATTTTTCTTGATGTTAGTTATATTAAGTATGGATACGCAGTGTAGGATGTACAGGGATGTTTTTCAGAACTACAACACTCAATGCTACTCATAAGAAGGACAGAGCTAAGCATAAATAGAACAGAGATTTTGAATATATTTTTTTTTATTTTTCAGATCCTGCAATTCATTTAAATACAGATAGCAAAAAAAAAACAACAACAACAAAAAAAAAAAAAACAACAAACCAAACAACAAAAAAACACAGAGAATACTTTTGCCTCATTCCAAGCATTTGATATTTACTAGGATTTGAACAGCAATAGAGTTACCGCTTTACATTTACAAAAAATAAAAGAGGCAGAGACATTTACCTTTGCTGGTTTGTGTTTGTTTTTGTTTTTTATCCCTCAAATTGACAGGTGAATGTATTAAAAACAAGCTTGCTAATTCCTCATGAAGGATGAGTTGTGTGTGATTATACTGACCTGGCTACTTCACAGACATCGCAGGAGACCATTCTGTTTTGAGTATTGATGTTATTTATGCCCCAGATTATTTTTTCCCTGTAATTTGAGTTTTATTATTAAGTTAATTAAAAATTAGCAAGATTAATGTAATCATAATATTTTCTTTCAGCATAGCTGTCCTTGGCTTTTGTTTCCTATGACTATTTGCTTTGAGAGCAGAGATTCTTTTAGCTTCCTTTATTATAATTTCCAGCTTCTCCCTACATGATTTTATCTCTTCTTAAGTGATGAGCAATTGCTGTTTTAAAGACTCCTGGCAGATTGCTAGTCCACCTTTCAAGTCCTTTGTAAAAACACAAACAAACAAACAAACAAAAACCCTACCTCTAAAAAGTAAATAAAAACAGTGCCCACTTCAGATCAGCATGTACAAGTTTTGAGGACCAGTGAAGGAAGATACAAGTGTATGTTTAAAAGAAAAACAAGAGATACAATCGGGAAAAATGTAACAAGACAAAACACTACAGTAGAACATATGTCAGCAACTGGAAAGGAGGAGAGTAAAGTCTTTTCTGTCACCAGTGTCACTTCACCTTTTTAACTCATTTCCAAAGAATAATGCAGAGGTCAAACAAGTATCATGCATTTGTCTGTGGCAGAGTAAATTTTCTTTAAAGTGGCTGGTATGATGCCACGTTTTGAATTTTGGAGAAAAGCAATGTTGATAGAATACTGATGTTTAATTGTTGAGCAGTGCTGCATGGAGCCAAGGATGTTTCAGCTTCTCTTACTGCCCTGCCAGTGAGGGAGAACTGAGTGGGCACAAGAATCTGGGGGAACAACCAAGACAACTTATCCAGGCTGCCAAAGGGATGTCCCTTACTATACGGCGTCTTGCTGAACAACAAAACCAGGGGATTTGGCCAGTGGAGGGCTGTTGCTGATAGGGACTGACTGGGCTTTGGTCGGGGGATGGCAAGTAATTGCATGGTGCGTGACTTGTTTTTTATACATATTTTTGCTATTTTCACTTCCTTTTCTAACCAATTAAACTATCTTCTCCACACACAGGTTTTACCATTTTCTAATTCTCTCCTTCATCCTGTTAGGGAGCAGTGAACGAGTGGATGTGCAGTGCCGAGCTGCCAGGTTTAACCTGCCAGGTTAAATCACTACAAGAAAGAAGATGAAGAGATTATAAGTAGCCAAAGTCTATTGGTGGCTACTGAGCATAGTAGTAGGGGTGAAACCTCCACTTCTGACTCAGAAGCTGCTTGCTCTTGTGACTGCCAGAAATGTGGAAGACATGTTCCTCTAATATAATTTCATATATGCACTTACATTTACTCTTCCCTTATCTTCTGGTCATTCATCAGATTGATAGGTAGGTATTCCAATCCAATCTGACTGGCATCCATAAAATACTATATTAAAATGTTTAGAGATAAATTTTAAAGTCTTAAGGCTGGTAAGCTTTACATGAGAACATTTCTGTTCTAAACATATGGCATGTAGGATTAGTTTATTAACATTTTTTTTGCTTTGCCATAAGGTAGTCATGTACCACTGATGCTACGCTTTGGATAAAAGAGAGCTGAGAGTGCTGATAGGTAGATATAGCAATGGCTGTGCATCTTCCACTGCATTTTGAGTTATGTTGTGCTGCTGTCCAAAAACTTGTGCTGATAAGAGGAAGAAAAAAAAGAGTTTTCTAAGCTACAATTATGGTTGCAATGGGAATGTGACAGTGAAGTTTAGTGGCAAAATGCAGTAATTCAGCAGCAAGTCATAAAGAAACCAAATGTCCACAGATTATATAACACTGCCACAACTACTACATTCCAGTATAACACTGAAGATCAAATTGGCAACAGCAGTATGTGAGAAATCAGGAACACCCAAGAGGGTGTCTTTGACATTTTTGTTTAAGAACACATTCACTGATCTTTACGTAAAGGCTATAATAGACGTAAAGGTCTACGTAAAGGCTAGAGAGACTAAATAAACAGATTAAAAATTCTACGCCCAGACAGAAAATGATCCTCACAAATAAATAGATAATACTGTAAATTCTCAAAATTGCCTGAAATTATAATGAATACATACCAAAAAGGTTTACTTCAACCAGGTACATATTTAAAAATATCAATTTTTTAAATGGTATTCAGCCAGGATCATGATATAAATAGATAGGGTTTCTTTTGGATTTTTTGGATCTTTCTTTTTTGGATCCATTATTATCTCTTATTATTGTCACTGGTACCAGTAGGTAGATATCTGAAATTAGAGCTAAGCAAATAATTGAATGTTTTGATTCACTGATGTGATTGAAAAAACTGAAAGTGGGGGAAGGAATGATCATTTTAGATTGACTAGGAAGTGTTGTTTAGTTCTGGTTCTTCTTATGCATAGATCAACCAGGAGAAAAAAATGTTTAATTCTCAGGTTGTGTAGTTATTTTAGTTTTTCTGAATGTATGAATAGTAACTGACACAGAAATGTAAAATGTTTCTTTAAAGAAGCATTAATTTTTTTTTTTTCATTTCTTCCCATTTTGTTGTTGCATGAAACTGTCCTCCAAGTTTGGCTTTACTTTTACAAGCATTTTACAAGTACTTTCTTATTATATATCTTTATTTTTTATTGAATGCAGTAAATTATTACAAATGTTTGTTGGGTTCTCCTTGAAATATCACTTGATTAATGGCTTGCAGATGATTAATTTGAAATCACATAGCAATCCTTTCATGCCTCTCTTATTCTTAAGCTCCTCGAGTGTTCTAGGAAGAATACAGGGATTCCATCTGGATACACAGAGATGGGATCAGGAAAGCCAAGGTGCAAATAAATCTGAACTTGGTGAAAGATAAGAGGGGGTTCTACAGGTACATTGGTCAGAAGAGTCAAAGGAGGCAAAGGAGAGTCTTATTATCCTCTGATAAATAAGAGAGAACTGGCTTAAATATATGTGGAGAAGGCTGAGGTACTCAATGAATTCTCTGCTTCAGCCTTCTCTGGCTGTCAAACTTCCCACTTCTCTCATGTCCCTGGACCTTTAGGTGAGTGTTGAGGTAGTATAAGAGCAGAGAAAACCAAGGACTGCCTCATGAGACTAAATGTATACAAGTCTGTGGGACCAGATGACATGCATTTCAGAAGAAGCTGGCTGGTTTGTTGCTGAGACACTCTCCATCATATTTGAAGTCATGGCTGTCAGGTTAAGTCCCAGATGTCTGGAAAAAGAGAAACACCATGCCCATTTTTATAAAAGAGAGAAAGTAAAACCCAGGGAACTGCAGGCCAGTGAGCCCTACATCTGTGCCTGAGAAAATCATGGAGATCTTTCTGGAAGCTGTATTAAGGCACATGTGAAATGAGGACGTAATCCAGAAGAGCCAGCATGGCTTCACCAAGGGCAGATCATGTCTAATCAATCTAGTGGCCTTCTACAATGAAGTGATGGCATTGGTGGGCAAAGGAAGGCCAACTAATGTCATTTACTTGTACTTCTGCAAGGCCTTTGACATGGTCCTGCATCACATCCTTATCTCTAAATTGAAGAATCATATTAGGGTGGGTCTGGGAACTGCAATAATATCTCTTTGCTATTCCCTTTCACAGTTCCAGGAGGCACGTAAAAGAGAAGAATCATTGAAACATGTGGAAGGCATTATACCTGCACCATGACCCTTTTGGTCAGCTCTATTCTGGCACAAAAAAAGCAATGCTGAATCATAGTTTCTTGTAATTACATATAAACACTTCTCAGAATTATGATCAGGCTATGTTTAATGTACTTGCATATTTTAGTCTTTTGAGTATAAAATTAGGTGTAGGGGGAAATGGTGCAGATGCTTTTCTGATTTTCTAGCTTTGATGACTTTTTTCCTTGACATCATTCATTTCAGGATCACCACATGAATTCCTGTACTCCCAGATTAATGCACAGGCTGTTACTTCATTACTGATGTGGCAGAACTTTCAGTGTCAGCTAGAACTTCATTTCAGGAAAAATTTCAGAAGACTCTGAGACTAAAATTAATCAGATTGCCTAATCTGATTGCAGATATCATACATTCTTTAATTATATGTTCTCTTAAAATATAAAGAGCAATAAAAAAAAATTTCCCTTCCAGTACTTGTATTGTTGCACAAAGAACTTTCTACATGCGTTTGGTAAAGACAAAATTAAACATTCATTTGAATACAATTTCTCTCAGTTGCCTTGCTGATAGAACTGTTCAGCAGAAAGATTTCTGCAGTAGCTACTATAACAAGTATATGTCACTTTATTCTTTCAAGCTCCCATGGTTTATCCTAGATTATCATTTTAGTTTCTCTCTTCTTTATCCTGATTTTTCTTTTGAATTTATCTTTCCCTTATCTTTCATCATGAGAATGCACTTTCTTTCACAGTCTCTTTTACACAACCTGAACTATCCTATTTTACAATACTGGATTGCAAATTTTTACTGAAAATGATTCTTATGAAGCAGATTCTTGCCTTAGTGTATTATTTGATGCCTACATCTTGTTGCATGCCCATACAACAGAGAAAGATGCAAGGGTACTGACTAGGCAAGAGCTCAGAAAAACAGACTTGTATAGTAAGATGGGAACTGAAGCACTCTCATGAAATTTTAGAAGAGCTACAATATTATTGTGCTATACAAATAGATGAACTAAATGTAAATAGGTGCATACTGCTGGACTCCAGCTAACACTCAGGAGAAGAATACCACAGATGTATACACACCAGTAAAGTGTCCTTTGGAAGGACACACTAGTATACTAAAAAATAAAAAATAAAAAAATAGTGATTAATCAATCTGGGGGACATACAAACAGAAAAAGAAAGGCATAACATCATTAAAAAGAAATGAAATGTTTATACTAGTTCTATCATGAGTTTGAATGCTAAAAAATCAGTCAGCAATATAATTTCAGTTTCTTGTTCCATGTTTTGTTATGATTTGCCACAATTGTTAAATGAAATTAGGTTGCAGTTACCTCAACCAGAAACACAAAAAGGTTATGATTTTTTGTTTCAAAAGTCAGAACTTATAGCTAAAGGGCCTATTTTTATCTGAAAGAGCGCATATAGCACTAATTAAGGGTAATGGAAATGACATGCATCCACTAAAGGGAAAATGTAAAATTTCATTAAAATATTTGTTAGCAGTAATAGCAACGATTAAGGAATAAAATCTCAGTTTCACAGAACTAGGTCATGGCTGATCACTTTTCATAGAAGTTCTTTTTAATCTAGCTGTGGAAAAAAAAAAAAAAAAAAAAGTATTTTTAATAGCAGTAAGAAGAGTGAAAAAACGTACATTTCACCCACAGATAAATACAGTATATTTCAGATACTTTCAGCTGGAAAAAACATTTCTGAAATGTAAAATATATTTGAGTATGCTGCTCATCAAAACAGATGCATTATTCTAGCACATTTGGTCCATCTTGGACTTCACAATTTATTATTTTTCATCTTTGTATAATACAGTATTCATTAATATAATTAATTAGTAAGATAAAAAATCATACAAATATTTTTAATAATTCAGTTTGTCTTAAATGCTTAACTGCTTGCTGAAAGCATCAGTTAAGAAATTTTCTGCATTCAGTTTTTAATTTTACTGTAGTTGTCACTTGGAGAAATACAAATGCTTGAAGCAAGGAAATTTCAGTTAGCTCATTTTTAGTGTTTATTTTGTAATACATACCCTGTTTAAAGGATGAATGTGAAACACTTTGTAAGTAGGCACTTGAGAAGTTTTTGAAATACAACATTTCAGTAAGTAAAAACTTTTCTTATAACCTATATATAAATTATTTATTTCAATCGTTTGGGAAACTAGCCATAATTATAATGACTATTTAATTAAGTCTTCTTCAGATCTTGTCAACAATGCTAATAAAGCAAATGAGGAGATACAAGTAGTTGATCTTAATTGGAAGAGATGACATTATTTACAAGAATAAATGACGGTAGATTATCTCACGTTCATAATTATCAGTGATGGGCCTACTTCAAAAGATGTTGTGGTTCTTATCTGCTTTAGCTAGGTCCCCCAGATATACGTATTCAGACTTTACGTGTCTATCTGAATTGTAAATGTACCAATTTTTCTTACAGGAAGCAGCTGAGTTGCTTCATGGACCTGAATGCGTCAGTGACAGAACAAGAAAAATCTTTTATATCTGCCATCCAAGCAATCTCTTCCCCTTTTCATCTTTCAGAGCTGCAAGCTCTAGCCTTACAGCTTCACAGTGAAGAATATATTTTATTATCTGGAGAAAACGATGGCTGGCTGCTTGATAGGAATACACTGAGCATCCTTATCCTCTGAAACCATATGTCTGCACCTTGCCAGGTGGAGCTCCATGTGTCCTTGGGAGTACTGGTATCTCTCTGTCTCCCAGACCTGGCTGACAAGCCTAGTACATCAAGAACAGTGCCTTATAGTTCCTGGCATCCAGTTATCTCCTCTATAGCTATGCCAAATTTGAACAGAGGTCCAAGAGATGCCATTGAGTCAGTATTTGCAAAATGAACTATTTCAGTTGTACTTTCAGATTCAGGAAAAAAGTAACATATGTGGTTATTTTTTAATTTACAAGCATAAACTTTTATGCTGTATGTTTAAAAAGGTCCCAAAAATGCATGTAATAAAACAAATAACACTCTTATCTAGGCACTAGCTAAGACTGCTGCATTGTGAGAAGCATGTGTCTCAGTCTGTTTTTCTCCCAGCAAAGAGTTTACAAGACCCTTTGAGAGTGGAATGCTCTTTGCTGGGCATATGGGGTAACTAAAATTTTTGGAGTGCCATCATTTTCCATCATGTTCTGGTATAGCATAGCAAATCTTGTTCTGGGAAAGGATTTGTGCCAGCAGGGTAAAAGGCACCCTAAAACTGATTAATATCACTTTTATGGACTACTTGAGGGTATTACAGGGAAAAGGAATGAAGCAATTTGAATTTTCATATTTTGGAGTGGATACTATGCTTCCAATACTGTTTCTCTGAAAATAAAGCTCACATTGATCAGCAGGTACTGTAAAGGGAATCTGAAAATAACATTGGGAACATATTTTCTGCTGGGAAAGGATATGACTCTTCTCCTTAGGACACCTATATACTCTGCAGTGAATCACAGCTTCAGGTCAAGAGGAAATGCATTTACTCTTCTTTAGTCTCACTGATGACTTTGGTAATAGTTACACTGTTTCTGGAAATGTGGTGATTTTCTCATTAAAACTTCTTACATCAGGATAACCTCATCATTTTGTCTTCTTTCAATCCCAGTTGTTCACCTCTTGCTTGATGGCATGCAAAGACCTGGAGGAGTGATAGTAGCAGTACCGATGTTTGATAACTAGTGACATAGCAGCAGTGAACTGTGGCAAGTCTATTACAAAGAAAGAAGTATCATTCCCCTCCCTCTACTAATTTTTCCCTTCTTATCTATCACTTTCTAAATTGCATATACAGAATTCTGATTTGCACTGAGGAACTCCTGCATCTAACAAAAATAGGGCATCTAGGATAATAATCTTTCCAATAGAAGAAGACATTGCAGCTGAAATTAAGGTGCAATTGCTATCTTGACTTGGTTTATGATCATGTTTTTAAAAAAATCCTGAGAAAAATTGTCCATGCAAGGAAATAAAAAAAAGAAAAGAAAAAGGTCACTCTTCAGGCTAGATCTGCCTAAAAGAATTTCCTTAGACTATTGTTCCAAATAAATACCAAGCAAAATGCTTTGTGAATGACAATTAAGCCAGTAAGTTTTAATCCTAACGAATATGCGTATAAAGCAAGAGCATTTTTTAAGATTGATGGATCCATAGACCTTGTCTTCCTTATTGGACTACCTCTTCTTTAGTTCTTAAGAGTCAATTGATTTCCATCCAAGGAATCTGTATGCCTGCCATATGTTCATTTTTCTGTGGATTGCATTATTGTTTCCCAAACAGTTTATCATATGTTATTTATCATGGAAAGGACTTTGATAACTTTGTGAGGGCTCCAGAGACCCTCTCTTCTGATGATTAAATCATGGTCTCTATTGCATTACCTCATATTCATAATGAATAACTTCATCCATCAATTACTGCACAACTGTTTTCATATCATGTAATAATGATATGGACTTTCCACACCATCTAGAACACAGCATATAGCAAACAAACCTGCTGTCATGGTTCTATGTTTTTAAATTGTATATTGTGTTATTTTGTATTCCGATATTATAGTAAAATAAGTTTTCCTCCAAAAAAATAGATTGTTGCCGCTGTTCTTTTCCTCCCTTCCTTCCTTCCCATTTTTGTGGGACTGGGGTGGGGGGGGAGGGCAGAGGCCTGTCGCCTCTGTCACGGACATAGATTGATCAGGTCAACTCCGTGACAGATTTTTGGCGCCCAACGTGGGGCCATTGCCAGAGATCCAGCTATTGATAGAGGAATTAGTCAGTGTTCAGATGAGGCTGCCTCCCTCTGGGAACGAGTGTTAATAGCCGTGAAGGAAAAGTATCCCTTCAAAAATGGCTTGAAGATTGCAATGAAAAAATGGGATACAGTTGAAAAGGGTATCCAGTATTTGAGGGAAATAGGCGTGGTGGAAATGTTGTATGACCCTGACTTTGTTCCTAACCAACCACACCAAAACCGTGACCCTGAAAAGGTGAGGACAACGCCTGAGATATGGCAGAAAATCGTGACAACAGCACCGGACAAATATGCCGCTACACTGACGTCAGCGTGTGACAGATACCAAGAACAACAGAGGTACAACTTATTTGGGGTTTGGCTTGTGCTTACCATGCCCTATATAATACCATTCTGAAGAGAGAGAGTTTCTGAGCTGAGGTTCAAGCCAAAGGGGAAAATCCCCAAGTCAAATCTAATCAATCACAGGAGACACCAGTAACAATACCAGTTGCTCCTGTGGAGGGCAAGAAATGGAAACGAGTGTCTTCACGTCTTGAACGAAAAAGAGAAGAGGAGGAGGAGGAGGAAGATCCAAGCGAGGGGCCCTCCTCAGAACCACCACCATCGCGATGGCAAAAGTACAAATATGGGGAGGCATGGCAGGTTGATTATATCACCTTGCCACGATCTCGCAATGGTAAGCATTATGTGCTTACTATGGTGGAGGCAACCACTGGGTGGCTTGAAACATATGCAGTACCCCATGCTACCACCCGAAACACCATACTGGGTCTCGAGAAACAAGTCCTGTGGCGACATGGCACCCCAGAAAGGATTGAGTCAGATAATGGGACTCATTTCAAAAATTCTCTTGTAAATACTTGGGCCAAAGATCATGGCATCGAGTGGATTTACCGTATTCCCTATCATGCTCCAGCCTCTGGTAAAATTGAACGATACAATGGATTGTTAAAAACGATGCTAAAAGCACTGAGTGGCGGAACATTTAAGCACTGGGAGAAGCATTTGGCAGAAGCCACCTGGTTAGTCAATACCAGAGGATCTATTAATCGTGATGGTCCTAACCAATCCAGTTCCCTACATACCGTAGAGGGAGATAAAGTCCCTGTTGTACATGCAAAGAACATGTTAGGAAAGGCAGTTTGGGTTCTTCCAGCTTCTGGAAAGGGCAAGCCTCTCCGTGGTACAGTTTTTGCCCAGGGACCAGGATCCACTTGGTGGGTAATGCAGAAGAATGGGGATGTCCAATGTGTACCACAAGCAAACTTGATGCCGGGGGAGTGCAGTTACTAACTCTATGTATATGTATATAGCCGTGTGTGTGTAATGCATTGTAATCATTTTTTGTTTGTTTGTATATATGTATATATATTTTTTTAGCATGATGTAACGATGTAGAATAAGGGGTGGAATGTCATGGTTCTATGTTTTTGTCTTTGTTTCTTGTTTTTGGGTTTCAGTATTCCACATCAAAACATCATGTAGTGTACGGGGCATTAAAGTGTCACTGCCCCAATTCCAAGTACCTATCCCTGTACATTACAGCAGTCACGGGATCTGACCCTTCCGGGTGGGGGGGGCGCTCTCTTGCTGCCTTGCAGTGGGTGCTGGAGGGTGCTTTCCTGGCCGTTCCAAGCTTTTCAGGTTTGAATCGGTCCCGGGAACTCTCTCTCTCTCTCTTATCTTGTCTGACTTATTAATCTCAATTTCAATTAAATTGTATATTGTGTTATTTTGTATTCCGATATTATAGTAAAATAAGTTTTCCTCCATAGATTGTTGCCGCTGTTCTTTTCCTTCCTTCCTTCCTTCCCATTTTTTGTGGGACTGGGGTGGGGGGGCAGGGCAGAGGCCTGTCGCCCCTGTCACGGACATAGATTGATCTGGTCAACTCCGTGACACCTGCTATCAGCTAAATATGAAAATGAAATTGAAAGAGCAGAGCAGTCAACAGCTGTGGCATCCATAAATGCACAATCAGTAGTTAAATCATTGTGAGAAATGACACACTTTCTTCCACAATCAGCAATACTGTACAGGAACAAGACAAATCAAGAAGTTGCAGCATGCAATAGTACTAAATGCTACAGCCATTTGCCTCTTACAAAAATCTTCTAAGTCTCATATTGCTTGTAGTTACATCATTATTTTAGATGAACAGTCATTAAAATATAAATTTGCTGTAGTGGAAATGCTAAGTCATGGCCTGAAACAGTGATTGAGCACCTGGTGGGAAGGCAGGTCCAACCCAGAGGATCTCAGGTGCATACAATGCAACTGAGTGACCAGAAGGTCTGGAGCCAGGATCTACCCCTTCGCAGACCTCATTTAAGGGTTGGCAGTGGAGAAGTTATCTTGCTTGAGATCCCTGCCTACCTCAGGCCTTCTAAGGGTAAGTAGTGTTGTTGCTGTTGCTGATAGAATTATTTTGTTTGTTTGCTACACAGTGTGCCTATCGCTTTCAGTTACTGCCTTGTTTTTGCTCATGCAGTCAAGTTGGAGTAGTGGGAGAATTTCTCTACTTTGAAGTTACTCATATTGAATTATATCACATGATTTCAGTGTCCTCTTGCAATTTACTGCTTTGAATTCTAACCATATTTTCCAAAATACTTGAAATCCTCTTTAGCTTGATGCTATTTTCAGATTTTACAATACACATTCTATTTATTTACTAATAAAATACAAACACTTGATTAACAGGATAGATGGTCCCCCTTTCTTGCAAATCAACCTTATTAAGAATGTAATTGATAATCACACCACCGTATAGATTGGAATTCTGTTTCCCTCAACAGCCTTTTAGTAGGAATTTAACACATACATATTCTTAAGCTTGCATATGCTGTCTTGATTGTTGTTGCACCCTACAATGAGCCCAGAAGCCCTCTGTGTTTCATGCCTAAGGGGTTAAGTTTAGTAGCACAGTGATGTTGAGCCTAGCACCACTGCATCCATTAAAAACAGTATCTATATTTTAGTAGGTGATAGCAACAGACATAATACTTGTCATTGATTTTATAGGTTGAGTTTGTATCATAATATATTGACACTGTACTTTTATACAAGACTTGCTTCAGGGTGTAGCTGCATTCAGCACTGAATAACAGGCTAATAAAAACTGTAGCAGAAGCAGCTTTACGACCCTCCATTGACTTGTGTTTTACATTGTATTATCTTATTGCAGACATCTGAATTAAAGGTTAACAAACACTATTTAATGGGTTGTCTGAATGAATGTACAGTACATGAATACATGCCTAGCAATGTCTATCAGTTATCACACTGTACATGCATTGTGATTTGGGTGAAGACAAGACTGTAAATGGGTGATGGCTCCTGACTGACTCTTTTTAGTAGTATGAAATAGCACATTTTGTTATACTTTCCCCAATTAAGTGCATATCTACCATTAAAGCAATCTGTCATCATTTTAACAATGTCATTAACTTCTACAGTTTCTCACAGGCGCTTTGTTCTTCCTTCAAAATTAGCAGCACATACATTTATATAGAAACTTTAAAATGCAAAATAGGGAAAACAAGTTTAAGAACCTATCATCTGTAAATTACATAAATAATAAAAAAGTGGTTACTGAGGAAATGTGACTGCTTTAAAAAGAAAAAGCACAAAGTACTTAATCTGCAAAAATTGTACAGTAATAAAAATGTACTAACCTATAAAAATATAAATTATTTTTCTCTCTCTGGTAATTATAAGGAAATATGGTTTACCATACTATAAAAATGTACTAACCCTATAAAAATATACTAAATTATTTGTCTATCTATAGTAATTATCAGGAAATATGGTTTACAATAGAACAAAATGTACTAAGCCTGTAAAAATACACTAAATTATGTTTCTATCTATAGTAATTATTAGGAAATATGGTTTACAACTCCTAAAAGTAGCATTTTAAATATGAGAAGGCTGGCTACAAAACTACAGTATCAACAAAGAGACTGATCCTTTACTATTTTCTGCTCATGTAAGCATAACTTTCTTTAGATGTCTCTAGTAAACAGAGGAAGGGCTATTAAATGCCATGCTCAGCAACGAGTGTTAAAAACAGTGGCAAAGCATGAGCTGAATCTTTTTTTAATGGGTTATTTATTTCCTAAAAGTTTCACATTCATATTACAGTGATGTGTCAGGCTGATGAAGTATCAGCTCCAGAAGCTAGCTTTGTTAACACTGCACTTTATTTTTCTAAATATAGTTAAGCTGTTATCCTTTTAAATTTGATTTCAAGTAATATAAATCAAGTATCCTATTTAGTTAAAAACTAAACAGTAATACATTCATCTGAGTTATAAATTTTAATTCTTTTCAACTGAAATGGGGCAAAGACTACTTGCAAATATATTGCACCTTGCCCATAACATGTATAGCCTATAGAAAATGTCAAGGGACTACTTTTCAGAAGCGTCCAAGTTACTTAGTGTCCTAAGTTCTAATTTCAGAAATGTCTTAGTACTAGAACTTTAAAACCATGAAGCCTATAAGACCTTCATCATAGGTGTTTAATGCTTTTAAAATCGTGTAATATGGATAATAGCATAAATTTACTACCTTTCAATGAGGATTCTGTCACTTGCTTTTACCACTTCAGACAATGACATATCAAATCTCAGGTCGATTTTAGGGACTTAAGAAATACTAGCTGTATTTAGAATAGTAGCCATCCTTTGACTCAAGTGCTTCTTTGTGCTCTTATCAGTTTCTTTAAGCACTCTTATAATAAGGACTGTGATACTTCTGTTCCTCAATGGAATTTAATGTTGGACTCATTGCTACCAGAAAACCGGCACTGTTATATCACTTCAAATTATTTTTAATATAAATATTTGTCATCCTGTATATTCTGAGTCTTTCATATTATGCAACAATACCCTCAATAGTTCAGAAGAACTCAATACTCTTCTATTACATAAAATGCATGTAATAGTCTTCTCCTTCCTTGTAAAGATGATCTGCTATGATAAAAACATTGTGTTCTGTTAATCAAAACCTATAGATTTCCTAGGACACGGGGAGGAATTTATATTAAACAAAATTTTTGTTGGGTGCATGTTAAACAGAGATAGAACTCATCATAACTCTGAAAAACAATTGTCTCCATCTTATTTTATGCTTTGGATAGGGCATCCTTTCCTTATTCATGAGTGTAACTGTACTTATTTCCTATCATTCATTTCAAGCAAGGGAAATAAGAAACTCCTTGGGTGAAGGGAGCAATTATGGAAGGTGTAAAATATTGAGGATTTGAGTATTCAGAATTCTCTGTTGCTCCATGGTAACAAAAGTAACAGATGAGTAATTCATGTAGGGAGATTACCCAGGTCAGGACTGATAATCTGGCATCTGTTCCACCTCTGCCACTATGAAATCCTCTGGAGAGGAAAAGAAGAATAAAAATCATCTGCTTAAATGCAAAATGTGATTTCTGTATAATAAACTCAATATCCTACTAAAAACTCTTCTCAACATGAAGCTAAGGGAAACAGAATGGCCTTGTCAGTATCTTGACATAAACCCAGAAAATTTGAGGGGATGTGCCAGTAATTCTACGAGAGCCTACTCCTTGGCTTTTATCCAGCTTGATCCTACAGAAGTTTTGACACCAGTCCAGCAAGACAGAAGGCCTGAGTCAGTTCTCCAGAGAGGCTCATGCTTTGACATCCCTGCAGTGTTCGATATACTGATGAGCAGGTGACCTCAAGGACATGTGACAAAGTCTACTGCATTTAGAGGTGCTAAGCTGGAGACCTTATGCTTATGCTTTCAAATCAGTATGGGAAGCTACTGCTTCTGACCAATTCACTTCATTGTTACTCACAAATTGGCAATAGACCAGAAAGTTAAAGATAATAAGCCAGTGATTTCATAGTGTTGTTTCCTCATTTCAAACTGTTTCTGCTGCTGCTTCTTCAAGGGAAGCTGTTGAAAGAGCTTTGCCTTGCCTTATTTCCAGTGTTATATGCTCTAACATGGAGACCTCACAAGTGTTTATTCTTTCTCATGTGGTCAGCAAAGCAGAGGTACTGAATCAGCTCATGAAAATCTATGTTTTCATATAAGTCTAGTAACTGGAGTTATACTGAGCAAAGAAACACTATTTCAGGAATTCAATACTATACTTTACATGGGAATTCAATATCTAGCATCCCACAACTTTAGATTTTTCAAAAGTAGCTGCTTTAGAGATGTTTATACTGGCAGACTTTTGGTCTTCAGTCTACATGGCACTTCTAGGGTTATGAACCCTAAAATCCACAGGATCGTGAGCCTGCAATCATATGAGCCCTGAGACATCAATGAAAAAGAATGTTGTCTGTCAGACACAATTCTTCAGAGAATTCTACCTTTTTTTTTTTTTTCTGCTGAAATTATGGTGCATTTAGGTTATCTGATTTTGGAAACCTCTATCAACACACTTTTTTTTTTGTTTAACATAGCAAAACAGCTTTCCTAAAGATGCCTTTCTGTGGCTGTGTATTTTTTTCAGGTGTACTTAAATAACAAGCTTCTGACTTTATATTAGACAAAAGAGATCCTCAAAATGGTCTTGGTGAAAGCATACGAATCCCATGTGGTCTGATGACTTCATATGAATATGACTTTAAAACTGCTGAACATTTCAGATAGTCTGGAATAGAAGAGGCTCAGGGAAGACCTTTTTGCTTTCTACAACTACCTGAAAGGAGATTGAAGCAAGGTGAGGGTTGGCCTCTTCTTTCATGTAACTAGCAATAGGACTAGAAGGATTGGCCTCAGGTTGCACTGTGGGAAGTTTGGGTTGCATATTGTGAAAAAGAGTGGTCAGGCACTGGAATGGGCTGCCCAGGGAGGTGGTTGAGTCAACATCCCTAGAGGTTCAAGAAACATTAAATACTGTCTTAGGGGATATGGTTTTTAGTGGGGAAAAATTGGGGGTAGGTTGGACTGGATGATCTTGGAGGACTTTCCGAAGCTTGGTGATTCTGTGGTTTATATTCTTCTGAAAATTGAAATTTTTATTACATTTTTCCTTTCCTGATTTGTCATCTTTGAGGCAAATCAGGCTCTAAAAAAAAAAAAAAAAAAAAAAAAAAACAAAAAACTGAGCAAGTACACCTTCCCCAGCATTGAAGGGGAAAAGGAAGCAGTTAAGTGTGGAAGTTGCTGAAGATAATGTGACGGATGTAGATAGAAAAAGGTCAAAGGAGTGTGGAGCAGTGATTAAAAAAGGGTTTCAGCAGATTGGATAGACAGCAAGATTTGAGTAACTAAAAAAATTTCATAAATTTCTTACCATTACAACCATAATTCATTCTGGTGCCCAATCAAAAGATAGGTGGTGTGGCTGTTAAGTTACCAACAGCTCCCTCTTATACTGTTTTGTATTCAAACCAGAAATCTTCTCATAGCTATTTCTTTCCTTGATTTAATTTTTAATTAAGTAATCTCCTTCTGTCTTATACATTAGTCCACTTTCAAATGCTCTTAGAGATGCATTTAATGCATAGGCTGTTTCCCAAATTGAGAACCTTTGTATAAAATGTATACAATATATACCTTGTATATAATTCTTGCATTGTGATAAGTAATGTCAACTCTAATTTGACATTACTAGATTCCCTCTAGTGTGAGGTAACTGGCAACATAAAACAACAAACAAAACAAAACCAACTGCTTTTTTCAATAATGAAGTACCCTGCCTGGTTCTTTGGCTAACAGCAGTAATCACTGGCAAAAACAGGTCTCCTACAGTGGTCATAATTTAGGAAGTCATACAAGAGCTGTGCAAGCAGACTGTGTTATTTCTTTAGTGTGCACTCCTAACTTTCAGATATTTCATTCTAAAATAGCGTTACCTATCAAAATATACCAGAAGCTGAACTGAAAAGAATGGTAGATCCACATCTTTACTTGGCCTACTGTTCTTCCTGCATCTGCCTGTAAAAGATGTGTGATATTGTCTCAGTATCTATCTGTTAATGCTAGAAAGAAATTCACATTTTTCAGCTATTTCCTAAATGAATGAAGAGAATAGCATAATTATAGAAAAATCTATGGGATGCTGTATATTTTTATTCTGATTATTTATTGTGCTGTTAATTATGTGCTTACAGCAATATAAAAGAATAAATTTATATCCATTTATCTAGCCATATGACTGAATTCACCTATGATAGATTGCCCTGTTGACGATACAGCATGACAGTCAATATTAAATGATATATGATGAACTTCAAATAACAAGACATCATGTCCTATTGATTGACATGCCAAAAAGTATGGCAGTTTAAGAAATTATAGACGATGCAAATTGCTATCTTCCTGCAACTTCACTTAAGTATCTTTCTGTTGATGTAATTAAACTGAAGTGGCATCTGAAAATTTTCAAACAAGCCATTGACTTAACGGAATGTTCTACAGAGATTGGGAAATAATTTTGCAGTCACATTTTGTTGCTTTCTATTCTCCAAAGATTGTTTTCTTTTATTAGATTATTATTTCTGTTGCTAAATATTGTAATATGGCTTAAATTTTAAATGATAATATTGAAGTTTTACCTCCGTGGATTACTAAATGCTTTTCTAGTATATGAGTGAAATATTTGCTCTTATGAAATCCTTTCACAGATAATGGGAATGATTATAAGCGAACAGCAAAATGGCATAAAGGGCCAAGGAAATGAAATGTGAAGCTGAGAAGGTCTGAGGTTATCCTACAGTATTCTACACAGTGTTACTTCCCCAGGTGTTTGGTGATATGCCCTTAAAACAACCATTCAGCAGCTAAACACAATAAAGAAGTGTTTAAGTACAACTTAAATCCTGTTTCCCTGGGGTGTAACTTCAGTGCTGCAGCTCAACAGTTTACTCAAATTTCTGTTATCCACATTCAGATTTAAAAACCATCTCAGTGATGTTGGTAGTAACAAGAGAACAGCCTTTTTTAAGGAAACAATGAATATCACACAGATGATGTGCTACCACTTAATGAAAAAACTAATGTAAGAAGCTTAGCCACTGTCTTTTACATACAACTGCAAACACCTAGGTCACTCAGAAAGTAATGCCTTCCATTTATTTCCATGGAAACTACAACAGTATTTGATAGAGCAAATTCTCAGCTACAAAACAGTTTTTGTCAATACAGTCACCACCATTAGCTCTGCGTTTTCACCAGTGATGAACAAGAGCTTGTGTGTCATGCTGGCAAAAGTCTGCATGCTCATCTGGAATGTGGCCTGTCTTTACATCATTGTCATCATTGCTGAAACACACCACCTCGCCTTGCATCCATCCACTGACCTTTGCTGGAATAAGAAGGAGATTATTACAGGGATGAAACTTGAATAAACTTTTCTTGTAGTCATGAAATGGATCCAAGTCTAGTGCAGTAACAGGAAAATTGAAGGGGGAATAGACTGAAGAGGAATGGAACAGAATCAAGTTAGGACTGAGTATGGGGTCAAATCTTCAGGGCGTAATTTTGCTGTAATGTAGCACTGAATAGAAGAAGAGAGAATTCAAAATGTCATAGGGTTCACGAAAACCCCTTTACTTCTTGGATAAAGCATAACAAGGTTGTTGACAGAAAAGTTGAGGACTTTATGTCAATAAAATATGTAATTTTACAGTTTTTATTCAAGACTACAAATTTGAAACCATATGTACAAGCATCCTTTTTATAAATTAAAATCAGTGTGATTAACATAAACTTGAAGTTTTAAATTTCAAGGTTCTCTTATAAGAACCTGCAGACAGTACAGTTAAAATTGGCAGTGATATTTATTTAATTCACATTTCCTCCCATAAGTTTGTGAGTCTGTACAACAACATTTTTGTTTGATCATTGTATAGGAATGGCCTGTTTGAATTCCAGCATCTTTAACAGAAGACTTAATACAGTAATACTTATAGCAAGCAAAAATGATATTGATGTAATTCTCCGAGACTGTCCTATTAAACCAACTGCTTTCTCCATTTCCTGTAAAATTATGCCAGCTGCTTCTTGCTGAATGTAGTAAAAGATATTCAGTTACTTCAGACATCCTATTCCATTACGTGGTAGAGAAAAATGAAAAGGGAAACTATATAAGTCCTTGTTTAAAAATCCCTCCTCAAGTGTGTGGTCAGTGAAAACAAGATGGCCAGATGTTAGTTCATACACAAGCATTACAAACACTCCTTTGATGAATGGCATATAGCCAGCACACCTGCCCCATGGGAAAAATACACGTGCATAACTCAGTTAATTAAGGAAAAAGTATGTAAATGGTGTCAAAGAGTGAAGAAGGCAATGTATATTGCCTAGAGCAGTCTGACCTTAAAGGCATCCCAAGGATTGATTAACGAAGAGGCCATCAAGCTGCTGTGTAAATACACCCTTTCCTTCATTTTATCTACTATGCTGCTGATCTGTTGGAGGATCTCTTCAGGAGAAAGAAACAGTCATTTCTGGAATGAGCTAGTCAATCCTGGGGCATGAAAAAAGCACAGTGCATTTTTGAAGTAGCAAACCTGGTATCTGCAAAGTCAGCAAAGTGCAGTCTTGATCTTTAAAGCAGCTGATCTACTCCCAGGTAAAGTTGAAAGTGCTTTATTTTGGGGGTAGCTTATTTACTAAGAAATGAAGTTTCACAGCACTTCTAGCCTTTTGAAAAAACTGTTTTAGATATGAGAACAAAATTGTTCTGAGACATATTCCCAGAGGAAGTATTAATCTTACCACTCTGGTCATAAACGCCATGGTAAAAGTACACTCCTTCAAAGGGGGAGCATCCTAGCCTGTTAATGCCATCAGCTGCTACTGGCAGGTGTTGAATCTCAGCTCTCTTGCCCTAGCAGAACCTAAGAACTCTTCATGGTATCAGTGGGAAGAACAAGTACAGACTGGGTAGAAGCAGGAATGGTTCTGGTACCATCTTACCTCCAACTAAAGACAGAGCCTTAGGGGCTTTAAAGGGCCCTCCTGGCTCGGGCAGTCTGCACTGGGCTTTGCTGCCGTATTGGTACCCTGTGTTCCTTTGGGCTTGCTGCTCCACCTCAGGACCACCCACAGGTTGGATACAGGTCAGCTCTGGGTCCTGCTGTGCACAAACTCAAGAAGATGAGGTATGGTGAGGTTGTGTGAGAAGCTTCCAGCCACAAGAATGGCACTGCTCCCAAAAGGTAAGGTGAAATTTGAATTTCCAGTTCTGGTCAGAAGAGAAAAATTAAAGCAGCTTTTTGTGGTAGGTTTTTCCTATTTAATCCATGGGTGATATTAAACAACAGCAAACTGTAAATGAGACACTGAAGGAGACCAGACCAGTGTTGCAAATGGTGGCTCTGGTGTTCCCTGTTGTGGTGGGATCAGAAAATGCACTGCCCCACATTCATAGTTCTATGTGTCAGAAGAAGGAAACCAGTCACTTAGTCTTCCTCTGATGATTTTTGTGGACTTTGGCTTTCAGTTGCTTGCTTTGGAGTTGAACAGAATCTTTTTTTTATTTTTACTTTACTTTAACTTTCTGATGGCATGAAAATCTAATTACTCCTCATTTCAGTGTAATCTCTTCTTACCGTCCTACATAAAAAGAAATAATCTCTCTCTGCAGAGTGGCCTAATACTGTTACATTACACACAACGAGACAGATGCACTGTTAATACAGACTCACATAGGTCCACTGAATTCAATCTGGCTATTATAATTTACAGTCCTAGAGGACATGACCAAATATCACTGTTCCAAGAAAAAAAATGAATAATTTTCTAATCTCAAAAAATAACAGTAAGAAACTAGTTTAGTCTGAAATTTTTAATTCATGTGTTACTACACTTTGCTGAGGACCAGATTCAGAAACTGTACTGTGGGATGAAAAATTGCAGTCTCTCTTGCTTAATAATGGCCCATTGAAAGCCACAATTAAAACATTGCTTATAGTTTATGTGAAAGGCGAGAAGGTGAGAACCAAATGTTGCAGCTGGCGGCTATCTCTTTGAAAAAACAAATCTAATGAGTCAAGTTGTTAGAAAGGTCTCTCAAATCTGTGCCAGCCTACAAATAACTGTCCTGAAGATTTCTGAGAGGTCCCAAAGTTTATTTGCAAAATGTTCCAATTGGTGAAGCGTTCTCAGTTTAATTATAAAATATATTTATTTGGTCTACCTAGCTGTTACTAGTTGCCAGATCTCTTTCAGCTGTATGACAACATTCCACCTCATCCTAGCAGGTATGATGCCATGCTGTCAGAACTGCCATGGAAATTACTGGCATCTAGGGGGACAAATAAATAAATACTCATAATATAAAACAGTTTTCCCAAGTAAACCTGAGAAGAGGGAGACAGTAAACAACAATTCTGAAGGATTCTGAAGTGAGTACACTAGAAAACAAATGACTATCATCAATTTATGTTCTGAATACCTTCCCCAATATGAGTCTGATATCTTTTCCAATTAATAATTCTTCTTCAAGCATATTACTTATGTATAACCACCAGCACCACAAAGACGGAAACAATAGCATCCATACAGAATCTGAAAAATTAGGAATGCAGTTTTTAAGTATTACATTTTCACTATAGCATTTTCAGTTACCTTAGCTAGAATCAGCAGTTAGCGTAGCCATCAAGTTACAAAGAGTAAAGATTGTAGGGAAAAGTGAAATATTTAATAAACATAGCTGGAAAACACAATAGAACAAAACTTTTGAATTTGAAGAATCGTTTTAAGAACTGAAAGTCTGTTTTCTGTAGTTATATTCAGTGAGTCTGGTAAAAAAAAAAATAAAAATCCAATAAATTGTGCCTCTTTGGATTTGAAACTCTTCAACCATTTTTGACTGCCTATAAATTCACAGTATTATGTTGTCTTAAACATATTGTGCCCTAAACATGTCCTAACAACTGTGTGTTCTGATTTGTGACTTCAAATAGGTATCAGTAGAACAAATATTTAATCAAGAGTGAATGATGAGTAGAAATTGTGAATGGAAAAATAATGAAGGAGTTCTCAGAACGTATGGTAACTGTGGAATTATTTCCAGTGTTTAAACTTCTTTAATATGAGGGAATTTATTTATTTATTTATTTATTTATTTATTTAGTAAAATACTACATTTTTAAGAAAACGTGTATTTATTTGTTAAAAAGCATCAATTTTTACATGACTTTTTTGGTGTGTTGAACTTTATCAGTACTACAGTGGTAGGTTTATTCTTTTTTTATTTGATTTTTGAATACGTAGAAAATATAAGTAATTTAACTATTGCAAGTTGAACACGAAGTGGAGCTTTCAAGTTGCTGAATTTAATGAGGAGAAACTATAGCTGAGGAGAACAAGGATTGATGAACAGGGATACTGTAGAGTGCTTTGGAAATACAGCTGGTGCTAAGGTATATGTTTATATACAAGTTTCCATCATAAAAATTCTTGTGCCTTTGGTTGCATATAACTGTCTGTATTCCTTTCTCTCTCAAAAAAACAAACAAAAAAACCCCAACAACTTCTGAATGTATGATAGGTCTTAAGAACATTGCTGATCTAATTTTGCACCTCACGTGCATCCATTACATTTTCATTAGGTATACTAATTGACATTATGATAATTATTACAATTTTCTCAGTGTTTCCCATTAATTCTTCATAGAATTGCTCAGGTCATAGAATTGCTTAGGTTGGAAAAGACCTTCATGATCAGCAAGCCCAACTACAACATAACCATACTACCCTAACAACCCACTGCTGAATGATGTCCCTTAGCACTACAGCCAAATGGTTTTTAAATGCATCCAGGAATGGTGACTCAACCTCCTCCCTGGGGAGCCTATTCCAGTGTTTAACAACTCTTTCTGTAAACAAGTGTTTCCTGCGATCCAACCTAAACTTCTCCTGGTGCAACTTGAGGCCATTTCCCCTTGACGTGTCACCAGTGAAGAGACCAAAGCCACTCTCACTGCAGTCATCTTTCAGGTATTTGAAGAGAGCAATGAGGTCTCCCTTTAGCCTTCTCTTCCACAGACTAAACAACCCCAGCCCCTTTAGTCGCTCATCAGAGGGCATATTCTCCAAGCCCTTCACAAGCCTTGTTGCCCTTCTTTGGACCTTCTCCAGGACCTCAATGTCTTTTCTGTACTGAGGTGCCCAAAACTGAACACAGTACTCAAGGTGGGGTCTCACCAGTGCCGAGTACAGGGGCAGGATTACCTCCCTAGTCCTGCTTACCACACCATTCCTGATACAGGCCAGGAAGCCATTGGCTTTCTTGGACACCTGGACACACTGCTGGCTCATATTCAGCTGACTGCCCATCAGTATGCCAAGGTCCTTTTCCATCAGGCAGCTTTCTAGACACTCCTCCTCAAGCCTGTAGGATTTCTGGAGTTGTTGTGAATAACATGCAGGACCTGGCACTTGGCCCTATTAAAACTCATACAGTTTACCTTGGCCCATTGATCCAGTCTATCCAGGTCCCTCTGTTGTGCTTTTCTATCCTCCAGCAGATCATGTGATGAGAAAGAAGCAAAAAAGAAAAATGTGATTAGCATTGTAAAGCAAGAAACAGTCGCAGTCAGCTTGAAAGTATGAAATAGCGGAAAAAAAAAAAAAAAAAAAAGGCAGGAAAGCAAATCAATTTCAGTTTGAAGTTGCCTTGCTTTTCTCAGTGCTTTAATACTGTTTGCAAAAGGCTAACAATATGCTTCTAATAATAAATTACTGCAGCAATGCACATTCTTTTGAAAATAACAGGACCATTTATGCTGCTCCTCATGTCACATATTTAGACTAACACAAGCTAAAAGCATGAGCAGTATTGATAAAGAAAAGAATGGCTGAGATTGGCAGAGAACTCTGGAGCTCACCTCACCCAGCCCCTGCTCAAACAGGGACCCCAGAGCATGTTACTTACAACAGCCCCTGAGGATTTCTGAGGAGGGAAGCTCTACAGCCTCTCTGGGTAACATACCAATGCACTGCAGTTTCCTTATTTTCAAATCTCTGCAAATACAACTGAGCTTTCTGAAAGTTTAATGAGAATGAGGTCCTAACAGTTCTCTTTTAAGAACTAGGTACTGATAAAAATTGACAATCCACAAAACTGTAGCATTAACTCTTTAAGTCCCAGTGTTCTACATGATGTTACGGTGTGGAATGCCAATAACAAAAATCATAAAACCATGACAAGAACATAGGAAAGGTCACTGACCACACTCTAAAGGAATTAATTTTAATGAAATTTAATATATGAGTTCCTCGAACAGTGTCTGAAACCTAATTTTTGTTTAGCGATCATGAACTACAGATTTAAGCAAGATATACTATATCATCAGGGAGACAGAGAAGATGAATTCTCCCTGTTATAACCTTTGATTTGGAGTTGTGAATATTTGACATAAATTATGATGATTTATGAATCAAATGACCTTGCTGTTGGGATAGTTTTTTCAGTACTCTTGGGCCTTTGGTATGTTTGAGTTTAGCATAGGGCATTTAACTTAATAGGAGCTTATTACGAAAACTGTAAGGCAGCACAATGCTAAATGTAGAATAAATTAGTAAAAATTTGTGCCCTAGGTTTTAGCTATTATGATACTATTTCTAGGATCATGACAATATTGCATAACTTCTTTTGTCAGTGCTAGATATCACAAGATCAAAATGAGCATGTAAATATTAAAACACGTTTTTTTGGGCTAGGACGCTGTTGTGAAAAAGCACAAAGCAGGTGAACAGAGAAATTGGTGCTGCTATGGGGACTGAAGAAACAAATCTGCTTTTCAAGCCAGTTTCATTTAAACTCCATTTTCTTTTATGTTAGTCTTTGTTTTCAGTGTTTACATCACACAATATTTTGTGTTGAAATCTATCTTGTTAGGTCTATTAACCTTCAGGCATAAGATCCCCAAAGTAGACTTGAAAGTGCTGAGCACTAGAGCACATCACTGTATTAGATGAGGACAAGCTGCTTATAGGGAGGGTGGCACTGTCTCATAAGGAGTGCAGAGGGGCTGAACCACCCCTTCTTGCTCCCTTCAGGTATACAGCTTTGCTGCTGTAGTCCTACTGTATATTTTCTTCAGCCCTTGCCCTTCATTCCCAGATGCTGGGGATGGATTCACAAATCAGGAGGGAGGGAGACAAGGAGAGTACAAGCTTCTTGTGCTCCCTATTATTTTCCCTCTCTTGAGAATGTGTCACTGGAAGCAGGTGTACATATTTGTTAAGGGCTCTAATAACTGTTAACAGGTTTGCTCTTATACATGTTCTGGTAGCAGTACCGCATTATGTTCAACGTGCTAGCTGAGTGGTCTGAAAGAGTTTTCAGTCCTCTGCATCACACAATTTCTTTTACTCTCGGTAAGAAACAGTTCAAAAAGTATTGATGGAGTCCACCACCTAAGGTGACACAATATGGAAAGTTGCCACAACAAGCTGATGCAGGTTTTATAGCAAACCTCTGTTTCTCAAATGCCGTGGTGTTGTTTAAACCCTGGTGACAGTGACTGAAACTGGTAGATTGCCTTCTGGTAATGTTTCTATTGGACAGCATGACAAGTTGAATTACTGCTGTATAACAAATTCTACATACTAACACAGCTTTTAGAAAATTGTTTTTGTCAGCTAAGAAAATATTGAGTTAAAAATATATTTAAAGTCAGTCAGTAAGACAGACTGGTGAAAGGCTAGGTATAGTGTATTTTCCCAGAAATCACCCCTTAAATTCTTCAGTGATCAACACTATAACTATGATGCCTCCTAAACTTCCACATAATCATCTTTAGTTACAGAATATATGCTTTGAGATATTCAGTTTTGGTTATGCGAAAGTACACAAATAAATCCTCTTACTGAATTAAAATTATTTAAGTGAAACTTGTTTGTCCTTCTAAGCTAAAGATCTGGCACAAGCAAATGGCACAGACAGGCTGCTTATTTGGACTCTGCATTAAGTGCAACAGTTCTCTCTCTGCTTAGTAAAGATTTGTAGATAGGAGCCTTCAAGAAGTCAGTGAGATATTTTCTGTTAGGTTATCTCATTAGAGCATTCTGTGGGCCATGACACACATGCAAAATACATCTGTATTACATAATGACACAAGTATTTATTGTTCTACAAGCTGAATTCTTTCAGACCTTGCCACTTAAGTCCTGCAGACTCTCCTTTAGTTTCTGAAAAAAATAACCTTCTGTTTTAAAAAAAAAATTGTGAAAAATTCCAGAGGTCAAAATCATTCTATTTTAGATCAGTAGTAAACATTCATTCATTTGCTTTTTCTGTATGGCATGATAGTGTCTTTGTGGAAAGCCGAAAACTTAACATTTAATTTAGTGAGATCTGCAAGTACTTCTGGACTGATGCTTCACTGCTTTTTAAAGATTTTCCTGTGTCTTTGCCTCTCCTCTTGGATTGTCAGAGGTTTCTGAAATTGCATGTATACAGAATGTGAGCTATAGAACAGTTTGAACATGACGTTTTCACTTGATTTCACCAGCTAGAATTTTATTTAGTTGCATATTCTAGCCCCAGATTTCTTCTTTCTTTAACAATATGATAATATCAGGCTATCGCTGTAAATACACATGCAATTGTCAGTTAACCTTATGCTATTATTTTCAGAGTGCCTGCGGCACTGTATCAGTACTGTCAGAGAAAAAATACCACAGAACAAGGTATTTCCACATTCTTTTCCATGAGCCAAGACACAAAATGGGCTCATTACCAACATGTGGTTGTCTGCAGTTCAATATTAATATGTCTGCAGCTATCCGAAAAGCACAGTGTATTTGTGTAATTCAGCAAAATGTAAACGTGTTCCCGAAGAAATCAGGTGCTGCCAAAATAAGTAAATTAATTAAAAAAAAAATAAGATATTTTATTTCTTTTTAATCAAGCATTAAGAGTTTTTGTGTGAAACTGCTTAGAAAGTCTTTGGAACATCTTCAGTGTTGGTGTAAGAAGTTGTAACTGTTGTTGGATTCAGAAAAATTGTAGCTGCTTATGGCAGTTGACAGTGCAGCCCAAGAGCTCCTTAAAATCATTAGATAACATGCTAGTATGCTGAGTGTGAGGGCTGAAGACAGGAAACCCCCATTTTCTGTTCTAGCTCTGCTGTTATCATACAGAAAGGACTTACTTGAAATTCTATATGACACTTAACTAATCTGGCTAACTGTATCCCTTCTGCAGCTCCTGTTCGAAGTTGGCCCTCTGTGTCAGCTTTGCCACCTGTACACGGTGATGATTACAGATGCTTACCTCACAGGGTTGTTGTCAGGATTCATTAGTTGATGTCTGTGTGGTGCATTGAAAATGTTAAATGCCACATACTACAAAGCAAGTCATAATTGGAAAGGTATAAATAGACCATTTTTGGTACCTTCTTTTATTTATATACCTAACTCTGTTGATAGTAACTATTTTTCATGTACCTAAGAAAGGAATAATATACAAAATCTTATATATGAAGACCAGTTCTCTTTTTATAGAAGACCTCTTAAAAATGTCATTACACATCAGTAGCATATTATTTTCATTGATCTATGTCCTCAAACCATAGCTGGAGTTTTTATACCCTTCAATGTCCCCCATGCCATAATTACGTCTGATAAAATGTGTTCCTACTGTACACATTGACAGTATCTCCTTGTTTTTTAAATGTAGTATACACATGCAAGATATTCATTTTCATGTTAAACAGCGGTGTTCAGGTTAATTCTTAGCACATAAACATTACTGGAGACCTTACTGAAGGTCTCATATTTTTTTGAAGACAGATCTCCATTATTTTATCTCCTTATATGTGGTAGATAACAGAGATCAGATACTCTATAAAAAAAGAACAACACAGTGAGTGTAACTTCACAATTTACTTTATTTTTTCACATTAGCATCATATAAAAATCTGAATATCTTCTTTAGCAACAGGATTTTCTTCATCTGACTAGCTTAAATTTTTAGAATCATAGAATCCTCAGATTGGGAAGAGTCCTTCAAAGGTCTAGTCCAGCTCCCATGTAATGAACAGGGACATCCACAGCTAAACAGGTTACCCAGGGCCTGATCCAACCTCACCTTGAAAGCATCCACCACATCTCTAGGCAACTTCTTCCAGTGCCTCACCATCCTCACATAAAAAGACTTTTTCCATATATCCAACCTAAATCCACCTTTTTAAAGCTTGAAGCCATTTCCCCCTGTTCTATCACCACACACCCTCCTAAAGAGTCTGTTCTCTTCTTTCTTGTAGCTCCTCTGAATACTGAGGAGGCTGATACTGGATACTAAAAGGCTGGATACTGAAAGGCTGCTATGAGAACATCTCAGAGCCTTCTCTTCTTCAGACTTAACAGCTGTAGTTCTTCCAGCCTGTCCTTGGAGGGATGTTTTGTCCCTCAAATCATCTTTGTGGCCCTCCTCTGGATGCTCTCTAACAGGTCTGTCTCTCCTGTACTGAGGACTCCACATCTGGACGCAATACTCCAGGAGAGGCCTCACCAGCACAGAGTAGAGAGGTAGGATCACCTCCCTCGCCCTGCTGGCCATACTTCTTTTGATACAGCCCAGGATATGGTTGGCTTTCTAGGCTGTGAGGGCACAGTGCTGACTCATGTCCAGCTTCCCATCCACCAGTACCCTCAGGTCTTTTCCAGCAGGAATGTGCTCAATCCTTTCATCCCTCGGCTTGTATTAGTAGTGAGGGTTGCCTTGACCCTTGAGGGTTGCATTCGGATTTGTTAAACCTCATGAGGTTCACCTGGGCCCACTGCTCAAGCCTGTCTAGGTCCCTTTGGATGGCATCTTGTCCCTCTGGGTATCCACTGCACCCCACAGCTTAATGACATCAGCAAACTTGCTGAGGGTGCATTCGACCACACTGTTGATGTCACTGATCACCTCTCTGCCTTCTATGTGCCTTAGCATAGCTTCCAGGATGATGCTACTTATCTGTTAAGTGAGCTCGAGTAAGGACACGAATGCACACAGAAGCCAGTAAACTGTTACTCAAAAAAAAACCAAAACAAAACAAAACCAATTCAGTAATCAAATAATTATTGGATTATTTTACAATTCCCATATCTCATTGCAAACAGTACGTCTGTCATTAAGAGAGAAAAGACTTGAGATTTAAGGATGTAGAAGAACAGATTGAAAATGTTTTACATATCTGGGAGTGTCAGACCACGACACAACTTTCTAGCTGTATCTCTAAGACCATTCTGTTGAACCACTTAACTTCAATAAATTAATATTTGGAGTAAGCACCTTAATATCCAGATCATATAGGAAGTGAAAATGTTAAGTCATAGCTTGAACCAGTGATTGAGCACCTGGTAGGAAAGCAGGGCCAACCCAGGGGAGCTCAGGTGCATTGCTTGCACCTGAACAACTGGAAGGGCTGGAGTCAGGATCCACCCCACCCCAGACTTTATTTAAGGGTTGGCAGTGGAATTATGCCTATTTCATCTGGGTGTGCTTGCCTACGGTCCTTACGGGTCTTCTGAAGGTAAGCAGTTTCTTTTCCTTATTTCTGTGCCTATTGCTGTTATGTTTGAGTGTATCCTTGCTTGCTGCAGCCTGGGATCTTGCTGCTTTGCTCTCTTGTTATGCATTCTATTGTATTACAGGAGCAAAGCCAGTGTTTCCTTTTTCTCTCTTTGCACAAAGCAGTAATGTCAAACTGGAAGAGGGTGGATCTAGACTAAATAGCAGGAAGAAATTCTATACTGTGAGATTGGTGAGACAAAGGAACAGGTTGTCCAGTGAGGTTGTGAATGCCCCTTCCCTGGAAGCATTCACGGTCAGGCTGGATGGGGCTTTGAGCAACCTGGTCTAGAGGGAGGTGTCCCTGCCTATAGCAGGGAGATTGGAACTAGTTGATCTTAAAGTCCCTTCTATGATACAGAGAAATCAAAATACTTTTTGGATTACTTTTATTTTATTTTTACTTAATACTTTTATTTCTTACTTACCTAAGTAAGTAAGCTGAAGGTCAGGATGTCAAAATGAAAACAATGTAAGTTTGACAGGTATGATACTGCCACTTGTCCTCTGTAGTGTTAGATTTGGGTGCCTGGTGTGACAGCACAGTACTTGGAGTTTACCAATAGCTGTTGACTGCTGGCTGGCTAAGTGTAACACTAAGACCTTATATTTAAAGGAAAGCATTATGCTTACAAATAGGAGCCTCCCATTTTAATGGTCAGAGTGCAATTTTTGCTCTACTATTTAAAAATCAAGCTTATGATCAGTATGAGAAAACTTTCATGTTTCTGAGACAACATAACTTTGACTTTCGGAGCGCAGTTGACTATGAATAGAAATACCCACCTGTCAGTCAGTCAAAGTAGTTTAAAATACCTGTGCTGCAAAAGCCTGCGTGTCATTATAGATTTAGCGGTACGAGCAATGTTCTCTTTGTCAAACAATGAAGCAATATGACTAATTAACACTCACTAGGGAACCTGAAATAATGATCTCTCTCTCTTTCTCTTCCTAGAGCCAATTACCCCAAATATTCGGATTAGCTACCTACTATTTCTCTGAAATAAATGTCTTGCTTTCTTTCTCTTTTTAATTTAAGGCATTATGTACCATGTAGCATCATGTTATAGGATGTTATGTCACATCCTGACAGCTTACAACTAGGGATATGCTCAATTTATTGGGTAGTTAATACCTGCCTGAATTAACAAGATAACCAACTTTTCAGGAAAAGGAAATCTGGGAAATATTTGCAGTACTTCTATATCTGTAGGGAAAATTTACCTGACCGATTTAATCAGATGTAGTATTTCATTATTGCTTCCACTAAGGTAACGTTTAAGTACACATTTCATTATTGCTTCCACTAAGGTAACGTTTAAGTACACATCTTCATTTATGCATACATTAAAGTCTCCTAAGAGGTATGATCTGTTTGTTCAAATATCTACAGCACCTATAATGGACTGCCCAGGGAGGTGGTGGAGTCACCAAGCCTGGGGGTGTTCAAGGAAAGGCTGGATGTTGTGTTGAGGGACATGGTTTAGTGGGAGCTATTGGGAATAGGTGAACGGTTGGACTGGATGATCTTTTAGGTCTTTTCCAACCTTGGTGATTCTATGATTCTATGATTCTATAAATATACACAATGGTTAAATGTAACAGAAAACTATGAAGTCCTTGATCAAGATGATATTTCCAAGAATAATATTCTTATCAAATTTTAAAAGTTCATAAAACTAGAACCTCTCATGAAAGTTGTCCATCTCCCTGTGACATGGTAAAATTAAAGCATTACACAGAACATTTCTCATTCTGCATTTTGCTATTTATTCTCACACAGATTATGTAAGAATCTTGAGAAGTAAGCATGCTGATTGCATTCCCAAGAATTTAATCTTGGGCACCTGGATCTCATAAGAAATAGAACAGTGTAAGCCATGAGGGCTAGTAGAGTTGTTTAACATAGTTAATTAAAAAGTTGGGTTTTGTAAAATAGGATCCGAGATAATTGAAATATTAAAAAGTACTAAAACAGAAAATATTATAATTATCATGCCTTTCCAGGACTTCAGATGGTTGTATTAAGACCACAGCTGAAGATCCTTTCCTGAGATAGAATTTAGTATTCTGGGTTAGAAAGTGAAACAGGAAGTAGGCACTTCACTTTTAATTTTTTTTTCCCCGAACGAGATGAAAGATGGGTAGGTGTGTGTATGGTTGATAGAGTATTGAGAAACACCCATCTGTATTTGCAATTACTAAAAGATAAGGTAATTGGGTTCCTAAAATGACAGCAGTCCGTGTGTAATGAAAGTTAACCTGAACCTGATAATCAGATCTATCTGACCAGAAGGGATCTGTCTCTTGACTCCCAAGTCAGACTGACTTGACTCCCCCGACTTGCATTGTAAATGTTTTGAAAGTTTCTCTTTTAGATATCATAGTTTGCAGTGGTATGATTGGTACATAGCAAATGATGTCAAGCATTGTGGTCTGATGCACAGCTATCTTTGAGGCAAACTCTCATTTCTGATATAAATTATCTGAACTCAGAAATGTTCTTATTTCTACTGTTCTTGAATTACTGTAGTATTGGTACTCTATGTACTTGAACTTCGCCTGTCACTATTAAGGTTAAAATCTTTCTCTAGGCCCAAGTTGGCAGAAGCTGTCTCAGCCAGTGACACTGCTAGGCATGGATTTAGAGAAAAAGGTTTATTTTTGCAGTGTACATACTACAACATGCAGTAAGCATTGATCAAGGCTTGCCAGTCTGATGTGATTAGATGTATTAGTGAGAAGTAAATGGCTAAGACTTGAGCATTTGTGCACTAAATACAAAAATAGTCCCTGTGTCAATCTTTGAAAACAACATATGTGGACAATCTTTCTTTTTTGTCTACTTGTGACTGAGAATAGCTGAGAGTGACAGAGGAAGTGACATTGGAGTGACATGAGGCTGTCAAGTGGGAATTCAGTTTAAGACAAAAACAGGGAAGCTTCTATTTCACTTGACTGGAATATACACTGTACCTTCAAGGAGAGAATGTGCTTTGTTTCCAGTACTTACAAATTAATTCAGAGGTAGAAATGCTTTCAAGTTTCTCTGGATGTCAAATTTATCTCCTTTTATTGTCCTTTAATTTGGATGGAATTAAAGTTCTTTTATTTCTCTTATTTGAAAGGTTGAGTCCACTGACTCCGTTTGAGACGGCAGCATAAACAAGCTTGTGTAACCTAAACTGGGAGCACTGATGGGCTGCCAGTGACTGTTATTGCTTGCTTTTCATGACTTGAATCTTTCAGCAGCAGCTTATCATGTTCAGAGATTTCTAGCTAGTATAGTATTAAATTGCAAGACATTGTAATATATATCTTATTATCTGTTTGTTGAATTTTGAATATTTTCTTTGTCTCCCTTCTCTTTTACAACAGAACAAGGTTTCTTAACTGTTTCTTTGCATACTGTGCTTCACAGAAAGCTCTTTGCTGACTGGCATTGTAAATGGAACATTGATTTGTTGCAGTTTCCATCCCTTGGTAGTGTTCCTGCTGTTCTCTTCCTCTGTCTTTAGAAACTTCACTTGTAGATGATGAAAACATGATAAAAAGACAGGAGTATACTTATATTTTTCTTTCTTTTGCTTTGAACTGCATCATATGCCCCATATTACAGTGAGTAATGTGATATATTGCATAGTATTGAGACTGAAACAAAATTTCTTACAGGAATTGGAAATAGAGCTCTACAATTAATTTTCCAGTACCTTTTAAACTAATAGTTCTATAGTACTTTTGAAGGTTTCTAGGATTCAGCAGACTCTACTTCACATGTTTTTGATCAGAGTTGCGTGGAGTTTTGGCTAGCTTGTTGGCTGCACAATAACAAATTTATTTAAGAGCAATCTCTTAGGCCTGCTGCTATGTGTGCATGAGAGTCTGCTGAACCATGTCATTGTTTTCAAAGAGAAAATATTTGCAACTCCATGGAAGAACAGAAGAGATTGTCTTAGTCAAGTACTCTAGATTAAGACACTAAATAGCATTAGATGCCTCATGTCTTTTACATGTAATGCTGTTCAGTGCTCCCAAAAGCATTTGCTGTCTTTAGTTTTCTGCTTGAGTAATGTTACTGACTAACCAGACAGCTGTGTGTTTTTTAATTATAATGGATCTTATTTTACTGAGCATCAGAAAGGTAAAAGCATCTCATATAGCATGCGAAATATGTGAAAATAATACTTCTGAGTTTGTTGTATGCTGATCTTTCTGAGCTCCTCTTGAAATCCTTACCTAAAAGAACCAGCTTTTAGAGCCATGACTCATTCAGATAAAAGTTAATTACTAATGACTTTTGTGAGCAAGTATGAACAAAGAAGAGTAAAACAGGCAGTCTTATGTAAAAAGAACACTTCTGCATTTTAATTTGAAAAGCTGTGTTACTAAAAATTCTACTGCCAGTGAAGCTTTCCAGTATATTAGCACTGAGACTACAACATTTTCCTGTGATAGCTGTTCGATCACTGCTCTATGGAAATTATTTTCAAACAGGTGTTTGCTGTCCTTTTCCTTTTACTGTGCTTGCTACCAGGGAACAGCAAAGTGCAGGTCAATCAAACTATTGTTCTTCTGGTCTGAAAGAGAATAGCTGTATCTAGTAATGATAATTTATAAAAGGCCACTGTGGTTTAGGAAAAATGCATCAGTATTCTGCAGTCCGAATAAATTTCAGATGACAGAGCTTTGTTAAGAGGGTTTTTGCTGGGTAGTCTGGCAGAACTGTGTTGGTTCTTCTTTTGGTACTACCTCTTGGTATTGGCTCCCTTTTTTTTTTTTTTTTTTTTTTTTTTTTTTGTAGAGTTGCTGTGGGCTATTAGGAGTAGTAGTGTGTGCTGGAACTGAAGTTGATGCATGTCTTGAAAGCCTATTGTGAAGGGAAAGCAATACATTTTCTTTGGCATCCTACAGCATGTGGCAGACTGTGCACATGTAGACCCCTGGAATTGGAGAACTCTTGACTTAGGAGGGTCAGATGCTCCCACTGCTGGCTCTAGTTAGCACAAAGCAGAGAGAGGAGAAGAAGGGGGGTGAGGGGGAGGGGGGAGAAATCAGTGCTGATTACAGCTATTGTTGAACTGAGTCCCTGTTTCTGCTATCCCTGCTGCTGTGATTATAGTGTTTGCCCCTGCAACTCTTCTGGTTCAGCAGTTACTGCTATGACAGTCTAGGGCAAACTTCCCTTTTTGGTTCACACTCCTTGAGGTGTCACTTTGGACTTGTTATTACACTTACAAATCTAAGTCTTTTGTTATACTTTTCTGTGCATAACAGTATAAGCATTCTGACAGAGTTTATGCTGCACATTGTCACTCAATGGAGTTTGCTGCTTTTGGAGGTCATTGAATCAGTTTAGCTGTATTTTGTTTTATGAGATGAGTACATGCATTTTTTAAGACTCAATAAGAATTATGAGCTCAGGTGCATCAGGATACAACTTTATCATCTACCTAGAAAGGTAAGGAAAGATTCCTCTAATAGATACCATGATATAATTTGAGAGGTAGAAGCTAAGGATGGTCACACTTGACTAAATAATGCGTTGGTCATAGCAGGATACAGGAGACCACTGATAGAAAAGATATGTAATGGAACGCTGATTTGTGTATATGATTTCTTCTTATGTTCAGAATTATAAAAATTAAGTGTGAGGTGAAGAGTTTCAATTTTTTTTTTTTTTTTTTTAGTTGTAATCATATGTTAACACTGCAATACAAAAATATTTTAAAGAAAACTGCATGCAGTAGAGAAGATGGAGAGGCAAATAAAGTCCTGCATGATTTCAAGTTTTAAGTGATTTATCTTGCTAAAGACTGCATACTTAGTACAGGTAACCACTTCGGTTAGATTGATATAGTTGTTGTTTCAGAGCTTGTCCAAATAGCCTTTTATGTTGCAATCAAGTAATAGATGCAAGATTGACAAGTTACAAAGAAAAGGAGCTTTCAGTCAACAAACAGACTAAAATCCATTATTGTGGTGTGTACACTGTGTCCTGGACCTGTAAACACATCTTCATTGATCCCATAGAAAGATAAAAATATCTCCCCTTGTATGGTTCAATCAAGACCTTTTTCACAAAGGCAAAGTGCAAACAACATTGAAAAAGCAGAAAAAGACTGACATTACAGTCAAACAGTAAATAATGGTTGTGCTCAGGAAGCCTATCTATAACATTTCAAACTGCTGTCAGCTGAGATGAAATGTATAACCTCTCTATTACAACCTTAAGAGAGATCAAAACAACGTACTCTACGTTCCCCTTACTGTCATACCCTTTTTACCAACTGACCAAATCAATAAGAAAAATAATCTCGTTGGGTTTTTTCAGTTTTGCATGTTTGTGGGCGTCTCAGGTGTGGAACAATCAGGATCTGCTCATTGTATCATTTATCCTCATTGCAATGTCTGGCAAAAAACAGTTGAAATATGCTTAACTGTTTGATGTGATTGGACAAAGGAATATAATACATTGTATTTGTTTTTATGTATTTAATCATATTCATTACACACAATTTAATATGGTACTGCAGTCAGAATATTTTTACATAATTAGTAAAAGACCTATTCAATTATTTTGGATATTTAGGACTGGAATTAGAAAACAAGTTCATAGCAAGTATCACTGGCAAATAACTACCTTACCCTTTCACTCCGTATCTCAAAACTCAATTTAAATCCTTATTTGAAACCGTAAGTGGAATTGAAATCTAAGCTTTGGTCTATATCAACAGTGGCAATGAATTTATTGCATGTTACACCATGTGAGGCTAATAGTTGTAAGATTCTACACAAATAGTAATTATGTTCCAGAACAAGTTTTTTTAACTTAATATTGCTTATCTTGAACTGTGGCCTACATGGTACAAAACTGCTCTTTGCTTTCTTGAGCACTGGAAAGGGTCCTTTTATACAATAAATAGTAGCTACAATAATTACAGCCTATGGCTAAGGTCTCTGGATCTATATTCTATAGGAGACTCGTTCATATGCAAGGGATTATAATATCTTTTGGAAATATTCTTCTGTGAACTGAACTGGAGGGAAATAGCCATTACTGGCTGAGGTATGTCAGGAGGCTGCGATTGCATGGCTTTATTAATCCCATCAAGATATTACAGGTGCTATTTCTTCAGTTGTCTACGTCTGAGCAATTGTTAGGCAATTACAGAATGGACAAGGATTGAAGTGGCCTCTGGAGGTCATTTGGTCCAGCCCCTGCCCAAGCTGTGCTAGCCAGAGCAGGCTGTCCAGGACTATACACGTACATGCACATACAATCTCCAAAGATGGAGATATATGCATATCCATATCCTCTCTGGGGAATCTGTTCCAATGCTCAATCTTTCTCACAGTAAAAAAATAAAAATAAAAAAAAATATCTAAAAAAAAAAATCCAAACTTTCAGAATGACCTTCCTGCGTGCAGTGTGTACCCATTCCTTCTTGTCCTGTCATTGGGTACCACTCAGTCATTATCATCTTGTCTCATTGGTGTTTGCTTTCTACCTAGCAGCAGTAATATTTGAAATCTTGCAAGACAAGATTCAATTGTTGAAGGAAATTTTAGATTGACATCAAGGGTGAAATCCCAGCTATACTAAGGGTAGTGAGATTGTTGCCAAGACTTCAGTAGGGCTGAAAAGCTTTGTTTCACCAGATCAGTTCTCATTGTTTACTCAACAGCTGCCTTCCTCACAAGAATGAGAATGTTGTGACTCTAGATTAAATTTTGAATGTCCAAATATTTAACATCCTTTCAGTAGTGCAAAATGTAATCATTATTGTGTAGGGTTATTGTAAATAGATGATAAAATAGTTAAAAAAATCAATGAGAATAATGTTAGGTAGAATTTAATAGAAAAATGATAGTGCACATTACATGCTGTAGATGTTTAGGGTGAGAGAAGGAGAGTGTGAGGAAGGGAATTACCATTAAATATACAGAAAACTACGTGGATAAACAGATGGATGGTTAAATAACCATTTCAGGAATCTTGAGGAAGAGAAAGGGCAGTTCCGTTATCAAATGTTGCATCCGTTACTGGATTTCATTGTATGGCCTATTTCAGGCAGAAGTCAGAGCTGGCTGGACGTAACTGTGCATCTATTAAGATCTGAACTTTGCATTAGACAGTCTCGTTTGCTCTTTATGTGGATGGATCATAGTAGCCCACTCTTTTGTTTAGAAATAACTCCAATTGTGAAAAGCAATCACTTTCTTCAGCATCTCTATATTGAAGGCAGCCTAGACTGAGGAAAAATTTCTTCAAAGTATAATAATTTCTGTTGTTGCTTCCCTAACTTAAGAGCTAATAAAAAGTAAGGCTGCTGAATAGAAAGCAATAGCTGGTAAGTTATGATCCTTTTTTGATTATGAAAAAGATTGCCAGGTTAGTGTAATTTGCAACATAACAAATAACTGCCAGCTTGCTATGTGGTGTCTGGTGGGTGCAAGGCCTAAATTAAAGACCTTGATTAATCTTACTAGCTCACCTACATTAAGTACAACAATAAGATGAATCTTTAAATTTTTACAGAATTGTTATAATTGGAAAAACTCAATTCTAGTCAGATACACAGCCAGATAGATGAAAAACTCATCTAGAAAATGGTTAATCAAGAACTTGACCAGTATCTATACATCCTGCATGATTATAATGGATACTGTCTTGCTAGTGTTTGGAACTTGGTTGTCTTTTCCTTACTTTTCTTTCTTGTCTTTCTTTCCATGGAAGTCCTTGAAAATTTTTGAACTCTACCTGTAGTATACTAGTGTGGAGAAATGTTAAAAATGCCTATCCAACTCTACAACTGTACATCCAGCTGACAACTGTGGGTGCTAGGATTGGTGTGTAATTTTAAATGTTATGCCCTTTTTTCTTGTTTATTTATCTTCTAAGTCACTTCCAAAATGCTTGCATGACTCTTACATGGAAATCAAACTACAGGAAAGGTTTTGCTTTCCACCAGCCCTGGTTTGAACAGTGAATTGATCTGTATAGAATAGCATCTATAGAATCTATACTGGATGTTCAAGATGAAAATAAATTTAATTAGCAGAAATTGACTTCCAAAGCGTGAGATGTTAACTTTGTGCCTGAAAATACTTCATAACAGATCCTGAAATCTAAATTTTGAAGTAGTATATTTTTGTTGTTACATTCTTTTGTGTTCATGGTAAACCTGCTCTGATAAGCCATGTCATGGTTGAATTAAACAAAAATCCTGTTTGAAGTCCAATAAATGTTCAGTGCTTAAGAATTACTTTGGAGAGAGTATATAGTATATGTGTTCTGGGGAAAGGTGTCTTTTCATTTTTAGCACTTCAACTTTTTAGAATTTGAACATAACATTAAATATGTCTTAAATTTTGTGACCACAAAGTTTGTATCTAGTTGACAAAAAAAAAAAAAGAAATCCAGTGTCCAAATCGCAGTTCACATTGAATTGTTGTCCCAATTACGAGCTGTAATGCAAAACAAGGTCTAGAGGACTATGGGATTTAAATGCTTAGGCAATCCTGTAAGATGCCTTAGAGCATGCAAACGGAATCGACAAAAAAAGTGCACTGAATCCAGAAATGGCTGGAGGTAGTCTGAAACAGAACTCCCAAGGCTGACTTTTCAAGACAAGGAGAGTCAATTCTTCCTTGTTCTACAGTGATACAAATCCTCCTGGAGCTGGTGCCTAGGCTCCTACTTTCAAAGAAGTAAATGAGGATTGATTTCCCTTTGTTAAAATGATGAGAATGGAGGAGATGGCACTTCTCTTTATATAAGATTGCAATGATTGTAACATTCATGTGGTAGATGTACATCCAATCAGTTTCAAACTATGAAACTGCTTTACCCAATGACTGGTGTAGTTACTCAGAAAAGGAGAATTATTCAGGAAATTAGAGGAGGTACTTTAGTTGACAGCTGTGGCACTTATATCTATGATCTAAAGAAACAAGCACTTGCCCTAGCTGCTCTAAATAAAAAAAAAACAACTTTAATTCAAAACTTATACCTAGATTGGACTGTACAAAATAACTGTAGTTGCATGAGAAATGTTAGGTGTTCAAGAACTTAGATTATTTTGTAATGAGGTTTAGAGTAGAAACATACTTAGCCTAGGGTCCTTCTATGAAAAATGGAGGCAGCAGGCACCCCAAAGGGTAATTTTATTTATTTGAAGTCTAAATTGCCTTTTGGCAGTGTCTCAATCTTCACTGATGATATAGAGAGCCTTGGGACAACTGTGCATCTAAATTCTTTCGCCTAACTTAGATCCTCTAGTTAAACACTGAATGTTAAGTAACATAAACCTGAGTACAGTGAATAGTATAAATTCTCGCTGGTATTCATTCTTGTCATTGACCAAGGTCATTTTAATGATAATAAAAGTGACTTACAGTCACTTTTTCACAGACAGAGATATCATGTAGCCTCAAGCAATATTACATATAATAATTAAACAGATACTAACCAAAATAGCAAGTTCAGCTGGACAAGCCATTAATGCAATATATGAATATTTTTTCTGACATCTTCTGATGTCATGTACATTTTTTTTTATTTAATTAAGGGGGTAAGATGTGCATTCAAATTTTTAAACAAAGATTTTTTTTTTTAATTTCTGATTTTTCCAGAAAAGTTGTGTGGTATTTTTTTTTTTTTTTTTTTACTGAAATAAGGAATTGCTTCCTTATGATTTGCTTTTAATCAGTTAACAGTAAAGTCTTCCCGTAGTTCAGCTTTCATTCAGTTTCCTGCAAATTTTTTATTATTATTGGATTTAGAATTTCAGTTGTAGCCCACTCCTGAAAAATGCACACTATGGTCTGTCCAGCCTATGGGAGACAGACAATTTAAAATAATTGACAAACTATCTCTGCTGAGTTATCCTCATTTAATGTACATTCACTAGTGTGTTCTTGAGAGAGGGTAGGTAATTCTGAAACAAAGTACTTGAAAAATGGCTTGGATTTTCATATGACACCCAAGAACAATTTGACTTCCTACAGTCAGTAATGCAGTAAGAATTCTGTAGCTATCTTTCTGTAAGAAATATCAATCACTTGTGATTGAAAAATGAATCTGTGGAGTTAACCTACATTGTCAAGTTTGATTTATTCAGAGGTAAACAACATTCCAAGAGGATTTAGTGAGCCTATGTTTGGCAAAGGGGTATGTTCAGGTTGTGGCACTACATAGATTGAATGTCCAAACATTTAAAAACTCTTTTATCATTGGCCTGAATACAAAAACGACAGCCTTCGTTTAGTGACCTTAAAATGTCCCTGCTATTTGTTATGGGCTTTCTGTATTTAGTTTAGCCTTCCATCATGCTGGGGTTAAATAAATGACAAGTTGTTGGTTTTTTTTTGATTTTTAGATTAATATTGAGCCATTAAACAATAAACATATTGAGCAAGAGCTCAAGCCAGTGTAAATCAGCTAACTTCATTGTTTCCAATAGAATTTTGCTGAATTACATCAGCAGAAGAGCTATCTTGTTATTTGGAACAGTTTTATATCTTGCTTTCCTGCAGAGCTTCTGGATGGAATATTTGACCTGTAAATCACAATATTGTCACTGTATTTCTTATCCTAAACTCCCCTCCTTCAAACATATCTTTATTCTTTACTTATAGCTGTTCTCCCCTTCTCCTTTCCTTCACTTATGAATATTTAGAACCCAAATGAAAAGCCAAATATATTTATGAGCAGCAGAATTTTGAAATGGTAAATCTAACTGTACTGTTACAAATGTGGTCCACACTGGGGGAAATGGAAGTAAAAATGAAAATCAAGACCTGAGGTCAATTTCCCCACTACATTTACACTTGCAATTACCATAGATGTGCCTGCAAACAGGGTGACTGCATGCAAAAACACTGAGATTGGTGTTTGTCTGAAATGAGCAGATAGTAACTACATGCCTAAATGTCAGGGAACAATTGTACACAGACCCCTAGCTTTTCTTTCTACAGAATTTAGTCTTTGAACAACTTGCCCTCTTTTGCAGGGCATGGTGCTCTCATGATATAACTTCTTGTCTTGAGCAAAATGAGTGAACACAAGGATTCTATATTCTTTCATCATTTATCTTTATTTACTGTCATGAGAAAAGTAGCAAAATATTGTTATACAGAGAGATTTGGAAAAAGATATATCACAGTGTATTTCAGAGTTCAGTATTTCAAAGCTTTTAGGTATTCTTTCCAAGTAACTGGCCTTATCTCAGTCTCACCCAATAAATTGCACTCAAAATTACTCAAATAAATATGTATAGAAACATATGCTTGGTCTCCCACTCAGGAATTATACCACTCATGTAGCTTTGGCCTTGCAGTTCAGAGAGCTGTGAAAGTGGGATATTTCCATAAGACAGGGCAATAGCTTGTGATTGTGTTGCTCTAAAAGCTCCTTAAAACAATTGCATCTAAAAATGAAATTGCCTTTGAAACAACAGATAGGACATTGTGGTGACTATGTTTCTCCTGTTTGTGTGTTTTAAGTCATTAATATCAGTCTATAAAGAAGAGCAAATTAAATTGATGTTGTATTACCTTTTTTTTTTTGTATTTGTACAATTACATTATGGTATCATGGATAAATAATACATATTTATGCTAAATCTAATTTTAACATATTTATGAGCCTGTCTTAAGACATAAAACCAATTTCCCTTTTAGAGAGTGATGTTGCAAGTTTTTGTTTTCTTAGCTTTACAACAAAATGCAGCTTGAACCATATTTTCAATACTATATGTGCTTAATCTCCAATAAAAATCTCTAAATCTAAAAGCAAATACTTATCACAACAAAACATTTTTCTTGTGTATATGAAGGAAAAACCTCCTTATTGTTAAAATGCACTACTACTAATACTGTTTAAATAGCAAAAAAAACCACCTTCAAATTCAAGGGAACTGTTAGTTGTACCTATAGCAGAGTTGTAAGTCAGAAAAAAAGAGTACACAGTTTTGTATGTGTTTCTGTAAACTTCTGGAAACTCTAAGTTCTGTAAACTGAGAGCAAAAAATAGTTGGGTCCTTATCTTTGTGCATTTCAATCAAACAAAATATTTTTTTTATGTGAGTGGACCTGATCCTGCATAGCTGTGTGGAGAAGTGGGAGGGCTAGTGGGTGGTCTCACAAGAAAGCCAACCCAGACCAGAAGCAGTTACCAGACATCCGAGCCAGCTGCCCTGTTTCCTGAGACCTCTAAAATACGTAACAAATGAGATAACAAAACACATAGACTGGAGTTTCTGTACCAGAACAGAGTTTATTTTTGTTTAATCATATAGGTCCTTAAAAGGCCTGCAGCTGTGATGCCCGGTGCCAAATGGGTACTGACAAGAACTTGCCACAAGTAGCTTTCCTGTCTAGTGAGGCAGAGTGCAGATTCCTCCAAAAGCTAAACCTCTTTCCTAAGCATGTGCTTAGTTTGCACATTTTACAGGATCGTGTTACAGTTTTCATGTTCCTGTGGGAAGAGTGTTGCCTTGTTTTTGTTTTTTCAAAAAATTTTTTGCTTGTTGGAGTGATAGAGAAATGTGCATACCATTAATTTCTCGGAATTTTCTTTATTGTTATTTTTAAAATACCATGTCTCAATGTGCTATAAAAGACCTATAGAATTGGTTACAGATAGGCATTGCAAGGAATGGATCTGAGAATAATATTTGGCTTGTGATCTGTGATGCTGTTCCTATCTGAGCCTTTCATACAGAAAAACAAGAATGAACAAGAGAGAAACTCTGCCTAGGTGGCAGAGTTGAATTGTGAAAGCTTGAACTGTTTGGGTACGACACACGCTCCAATAGCATGTTTAAGTTAGTAAGTCTTTGTTCCTGGAAGCTCTAAGGGAACTTGGAAGCCCACATTAGGATACTTTCACCTTGTCACCTCCAGTTTTGGACAGCCAGTGTTTTCCAGCATGCTGTTTCCGCATGTTCTACATGCAGTTCAGAGTGCTCATCTCTTGTTCTTCCATGTGTAACTTTGCATTTAGTTATGTTGACATTTTGCAGAGTCCAAGCATACTGTACTTGGTTGATGCTTGACTGAACATGAGCCAACAGTGTGCCCAGGTGGCCAAGAGGGCCAACGGCATCCTGGCCTGCATTAGAAATAGTGTGCCTAGCAGGAGCAGGGAGGTGATCATCCCCCTGTACTCAGCAATGGTGAGATTGCACCTTTGAGTACTGTGTTCAGTTTTGGGCCCCTCAGAAAGACATTGAGACCCTGGAGCGTGTCCAGAAAAGGGCAACAAAACTGGTGAGGGGTCTTGGGCACAAGTCTTATGAGGAGCAGCTGAGGGAGCTGGGATTGTTTAATCTGGAGAAGAGGAGGCCCAGAGGAGACCTCATTGCACTCTCGAATTTCCTGAAGAGAGGTTGTGATGAGGAGGGATTTGGCATCTTCTCCCCGATGACAACCACCACCCAAGGAAATGGCCACAAATTGCTCCAGAGGAGATTTAGACATAAGGAAAAACTTTTTCTCTCAGAGAGTGATCAGGCACTAGAATGGCTGCCCAGGGAGGTGATGGAGTCACCGTCCTTGGCAGAGTTCAAGAGGTGTTTGGATGAGGAGCTACGAGATATGGTTTAGTAGCTTGTGGTAGCAATGGTGATGGGAGGGCAATTGGACTAGATGATCTTGTAGGTTCTTTTCAACCTTGTGATTCTGTGATTCTGTACCATCTTGTTTAGTAACTGTGGCTTTTCTAAACTTTATCTACCACATTCCTGATCTGTGTTATCTGCCAGTTTAATTAGTTGTGATTGTTGATTTGCTGCTGGATGACTGATGCAAACTTAAAATAGTGCTGGGCCCTGTACCAGTTTCACATAATAGCAGCACCCTGACTTGGTGGTCATTCTTCACTGAAGACTGCCTATGGGATCTGTCAGCTCTCTTAACTGCCTATTAAAACCAAATGCCGTGGTACTAACATCTACTGACCTAAGCCAAGCTTACCTGTCAAAGCTGATTTTGATTCTCTGTGCATGTTAGTGGTATAATATGTTCTTAATGTTTATAACAACTGTGAAAATTTTTAAAGCCTGATTTCCTTTTGGAAACAAGCTTTTCTTGTCCTTCTGTCTATGTCCTCTGCTAATTGTTTCAGAAACCAGTTGCTGTTTTCCACAGAACTTTGAGACAATATGTATGTCAGGTCATTCATGGGCTACTTATATGATGTAGTTTATCTAATCAAGTAAAAAATATATTTGAGGTTCCAAGTGAAGGGAAAAGCTGAAAATTCACACATTAGAAGACACCAGAAAACTTTTGTGGGAGAGATCCATTATAGAAGTCTCAGTGCTAGAGCACACTGTAGATGAGATCTGCCCTTTTTTTGATGGCAAAGTCAACTGGATGATTCCATCTAAAAGTGAATTTCACTAGTTCACCAGCTCAATAGATAATAGTTTATTGTTGCCTTTTTTTACCACTATTCAAAAAATACAAAAAGACTTTTTGTGAATCTTATGCAGTTATGGTTTTCCAATTTGACATGAAAGGGACTGTGAAACAGCTGTCAGAACTAGGTCATGGCTGAGCTATTTTACCATTCATGTATAAGATTAAATTGGATGACCCTTTGACAGTCAAAAGGAAGACTGCAAATGCTTGATGCAGGTAAGAGTTTCACCATGACTACAGAGTAATAGAGTTACTTACTCTTTCCAACACAGTGGGATGGACTTTCCTGTCATTTTTGTCTTTAGTACTGCAATGATTGGCCCTCAGACCTTCTTCTTGTTCTTTATTGCATCTCTGCACCCAGTCTACTTCAGAGAGAAGAACCAGCCTTGTTATCTTTGCCCTGACCAACAACATTGTAGCCTGGTCTGGTACTTTCTCTAATAATTGTCTTTCCTGCAGTTACCTATTAACTTAAAGTCATTTTTTGAGAAGTTTTCTTAAATAGTGTTGTTCTACTGAAATTATTGTAAAAGACAATGCTTCCAGATTGTTCCACAGTGCAGTAGGGTGACAGGATAAGGAATGAATGGTGAATGAAAGATGAATGTTTGGTGTGCTGTGGGAACGAAGGATTGTTGTCTGAATTTAAATGATTAAGTCATTTATTTCTGTCAGTAAGTTCAAAGGGAATACCCCAAAGTGAGGTTGAAATAGATGTTGATATGGAAATGTGGGGTTCTGTGGAATCTTTTTCAAAACAGCCTAGGAAGCACAGACTGTTTGCCCACGCTTGGCCCACATTTGATAGACTTGGCAGATATCTTTGGCATAGATACAGAAGTCTCCATAGACAAAGGGAGCATCTTATCTATATCAAATATAACCACATTTGGCAAGTACGGCTTGTCTTCTGTTGTTGAGGTTGCGAGTAGGATGCTTCTATAGTGTAGAATAAGCCTGAGAGCTAAAAGGATAATAATATTAAGAAAAAATGTAAAACTTTGGAATAGGCAGAAGAGTTTGCTTCCCATTGTGATGATGTCACCCAAGAGGGCAGCTAAACACCACAACTGTTGTCTCCCTCTGTCTTGTCAAAAGAAGAGGGGGAAAAATGTGATGAAAAGGGGCTTAAGGGTTGAGATAAGGACAGGGAAATCAAATACCAGTTACCATCACAGGCAAGACAGGCTCAATCTAGGGAGATTGATATAAAATGTATGGTCCATTATTATGCCATTTATTGCCATTCTTCCCTCAGTGATCCTGCGTGGGCTCTACTGCAGGCTCTTCTCCACAAGCTGCAGGACCAGCCTGGGGTCTGCTGCTGCATAAGTGTATATTTAATTTATTTGAATAGATATTGAAGTGTTTTCAACACTGATTCTGCGTTTTTCAGCATTATCTTACTTTCTGATAGTTTACTCTCACATAATATCTAAATGGAATAAAGTTCTAAGAACAAGGAACTAGGTCTCATTAAACCAAAGTTAAAGCATTTAAATTTATTTTCACTCAAAACTGAATGTAAAGATATTTGATGGTGTTCAAATTCCCTTCAGCTCATCAGAACTATCTATCCTGATTCCTTCTCCCATAGTTTAATTTTTTTCTTTTTTTGCAAGGCTGGGGAGGGGTGATTTTAAACTGGATGAATACACAGCTGGCTAGAAGAGAAAAAGTTGAAAATTCTGCATAATTTTGGAATAGAATGCTGTTTCTTATCTTCTGACTGAATCTCCAATATCCTATATGAATCACAAATGAAAGTGCGGTGTTTCAGTAAAAGAAATATAAAATCAGACATACAGTCAAGTCATCTAAAATGCAGCTACTGTATAGTTTTAATGGTCTTATTGAAACATTTTCTGTGACAGTATAGATCTCTTAATTTATAGTTAACTTTATCACATCATGAGTTCACTGTTTTCAGCCCAGTTCCTCATGGATGGTAATCGACATCACAAAGCCACCACACAATTCACCTAAACTGGCAGTCTTTTCTCAGAAGAATTTTTGCTCAGAACAGACCTGTAGCTGCAGAGGAGCTGAATTGCTTCCAGTTCACCTACACTGCATTTTTATTTTTTTTTTTTTAATGAGCAGTGTGCCCTGATTGTACTGGGGCCAGTGACAGGGCAGAGCATAGTGCCATGGCTCCTTGTTTGCCCTTTGTTTGTGGCTCCCTGTCCATGAATGTGAGGCTGTGAGCACTGTCTTTCCAAGCAACAGGCCTTGGCATCCTGTGAATTAACAAATATATTTTATTTTTTCCTGTTATTGTGCATAACCATACATTTTCATTCTATGTATTTTGGCTGTAGTGGGACAAGAATGGTGGGCTTTGTTGCGCTGTAGATGCTTTATAGTGAATTCTTGGTTTTGTCCTTCACTGCTTAGTTTGCACTCTGCTCATAGGAGTGCATAGACTGTGATAACCTGCCAAATACTGACTCACCAATATTCTATAGTCTCTGATAAATAGTCTTAATCTCTCTCCTTCATACTTTATCTGATATTGCATGGCCTGTAAACATGACTTCAGTCTCTTGTCCCTTCTATGTGCTTGCTGCAGGAGGTGCTGCTTAACAGGAGGGAGTAAAAGGCTGCTGTTGTGCCCAAGGGCTGTATTTGTTAGGAATGCCTTGAGCTGGAGTAGTGTTAGAAGTCACTGTCCCATGCATTCATACATAGTAGTCCTTCTGCAACTGCATGACTGGATGAGATGCACCTCTTATCTCTCTCCCCATGTGATTGGAGTGTATATTTACCCCTACTTTTAATGCTGAGTTTCATGTTGGGTAAAACTGGATGGTATGTTAGGAAGTTAAAAAGCTTACTACTGTGGAAAACCATAGTTACATAACTTCTTAAAGATCATTACTATAGACTAATGAAATTGATCTGAAGGATAGCCTTAGATTTCAGGAGGAGATTACATGGAACAAGGACTGGAGTCTCGTGGAGTGCATAGTGGCAAGCCTATTGCTGACGGGCAGCTGTAGAGCCAAAGTATCAAATACAGGCTTCACTGCACGTCTGATGAAGATCTGCTTAATACAATTCTGCTTGTTTCACCTGAGGTCATAGTGAAACACATAGGGAGCTCCCTAACCTGCAAGGCTGGAATTGTCAGAGACTCCACAAGGAGTTCTCACCCCACCATGATGCTTTGGGGACCTCTTCTAAATGTTAACACATCCATCAAAGAAGTCATCCTGTAACTTAAATGTTCTTCCCTTCAGGGCGTCTTGGTAAGGAACTAGAGGAGGCATGAAGAAATTAAGTGTTTTCAACTGAAAAAGCTTTAGGATGGAATACTGGTGGTGAATATGAAGAAAAACACACACAGGAAATCAGAACCCTCACAGATAACCTACAGAGTAATAAACGCATAACAGAGACACCATAGTGGCTAGGTACTGATTTTTCATTCGTTTTTCTTTTTTCTGTGTTAATATAGTGGAACAGAATCTGTCCTTTAAATAAGTCTTCTGTGGCTTATCTTCCACTTAAAACAAACAAAAACAAAAAACACACATTGTTTGGGAGCTACGTACGTTTCAGCTTTCAAAATACAGTGTTTGCAACACTGAAATCAGTAATAAATGTCTTATTAGCTTTTGAAGGACCACAACTCTGGTTTCACTTAGTTTGCGGTGTTTGTCAGGTTGTAGGCTTTGTTGTCTTTTCTTGCAGAAGATGTGAACCCCTAATCCTAATACGTCACTTGATCAAGGTTAAGATGTTGAGCAGCTCTTTTTGTATATTAAAAAAAAGTGCACTGACTTCTATGTGTGGAAAAAAGTCAGACCACAACATCGCTCTATAGAACATTTACAAAATACTCCTTGATCAATATTGTAAGAATTACAGAAAATGCATTGTAAATATAGTAGGGAGAGACTCAACTGGATCATAAATTGGATGACTTTGTTTACTTGAATAATCCCTGAGCAAATTATAGTCCAGGAGGGAAAAAAAAATCCATATTTTCAAGCCATTTTGCACAATTCTCAGCCCCAGGAGAGGAAGATTAAGGAACAGAAAGATTCCCTACCTTGATAGTAGAGAAGACTCGCTTGTTTTCCCTTTGTTTACAGTCACTGGCTTAGAACTGCAGGGTGTCTTATTCAGTTATTCTGTATCTCTCATAAATTATCTTGAATCTCCATGTTTCAAAGCACTGTACAAAACTAGATTTGTTGCACTAGATAGGTCTTATTATTATACTTAGCAAGTTTGTGTGGCAAGACCATATGTGCAACACTTAGAAAAAATACAGACTTAACCTGACACTTAATCTTTAGTGTTTTGTATAAGGAATGTGGTGTAGGTGCTTTCCCTGTGGTCTTGTGAACAGGCATGATGAGCTGGGGCATACTGGTCTTTGATAATAGGACTTTTTCTGAAATAAATATGCAATATTCAGTTTCTTCTCAAGCAGATCTATACTTTTTAATCAAACCAGGGAGTATCTTTTATAGTAAGAGAAACAGGTTCTTTCAGATGTTATATATCGTACAAAAACTGATTTCCAAGTATGTAGAAACAAATTCACCTATATCCTAACAAAAAGGGGGAATGTTGACTTGTATAATACTAAATTCTGAATCTTCCAGATTTTGTTGCTTCTGGAATGCATGCATATCCTCACTTTTAGATTTTTACTAAAACTGACTGTATATTGAATCTGTCTTTAGCTTTTGAAATTGTTAGATTTGTTGTTGTAGGACCTTGTATTTGCAGTTTTGGGAAGACAGGAGAAAAGCTAAATGCTTTAGTTGATTTTGCTTACTAATTTGTAAGCATTAGAAAACAAATGTTACTCAAGTGTCATAATACACAGTAGAAGAGGCAATGTAATGTTCTGAGACCACTGCGATGAGCTCAGTGTAACATGAGCCAAAGAACAGGAGAGCATGTTGTCAATAACTGCAAATTGAGGAAAGCTTTTTTTTTTTCTTGTGTTGAGCAGTTCACAGAGACTCTAGGAGAGGAAAGGCAGGAGAGGTGTGTATCTAAACTTGATGCCTAAAGCAAGGTTAGATAAACATAGGAGAAAATGCTCAAGAATTCAAACATTTTGAATGAATTGTTTGCATCGGGTAGGCGTTCTTAAAGTCAAACTAGTGCCACAAATAAGATGAACTGTACTGATCTCAGAGGGGATGCACAGGTTTATAGCAGCTGTGAATCTGACCCTTTTTATTATGAAAATAGGAGTAAATTAAGTTTTTCACTCTAAATGTCACTTTTAAAATTAAAAAAAAAAGAACTCAAGTAACAGCATGACAAAATCTACTGCTGAAGGAGTAATAGGGAGTAAAAGAAATAGGAAATCCACTTATAACACAAACACAAAGAACAGGCAGGCACGTATCTGTACTTACCTGTACATAGTTTATGAAGGCTGCTATGAAAGTAATGCCTGCTATATTATTATGTTGGACCGTAATATCAGAGGCAGGTGTTGGTGGTATGACAGTAAGGTGGACCCTTCCTATCGATATTTCATTACATTTTGTTGCTGTATGACAGGTGGCAGCAGAGGGGCAGTCTGACAAAATGCCATCTGACAAGGAAGTACGTATGAAGCAAAGGTGTCAGATATGAATTTTTCCAAGCAGAAAAAATTGCACCCACTGGTCAAACAATAAATGTTAGCGCAATGAGGCAGTGGGTGGTGCGTTTCAGCTGTGGTAATGTTGATGTGGAAGACAAGCCACGTTCTGAACAGTCATGCACAGCTTTCAGACTGTGAAGTGGAAAGCATCTTAACCTGCTCATCTACATGAATTAGTGATTCACAGTAAGGGATCTGTGTAAGAATCAGAATATCAGTTTAAATGCAGTGGAAATAGTGGTGGCAACCTTGGAGTACTGCAAAGTTTTTTCCCACAAATGCTCACACAGGACAGAAAGAACACCATGTGCAAGTTTGTCAGGACCTATTGAACCAATATGAAGGTAAATGTATTGGTTTCCTGGATTGCTTTATTGCTAGTCACAAGTTGTGTCATCACCACTTCAAGCTGGAATCAAAATGGTAGTCTGTGCAGTGATGATGTGAGTTCTCCATTGAAGAAAAATTCAAGATGCAGCCCTCAGAGAGGAAAGTGATGTGTGCTGTCTCTTGAGATAAGAAAGAGAAGAAGAAAACCTTTCTCTTGCAAACATGGTAACACCAGGTCCAGTACCATTTTAAAGATGGTGGAACACATTACTAGCCTTGGTTGGGATGTCCTACCATACCCACTGTGTAGTCTGAATTTTACACTTCCATCTTTTTGGGCTGATGTGAAATGGACTGTCTGGGCAACATTTTCATAGCAAGGACATTGTCATAGCAGCTGTAAAATTGTGGATCACCTCTGCTAGTGCAGAGTTTTGAGTTTGACATGCCAGCTCTTGCTCATCAGTGGTGAAAATGCCCAGCTAATGATGGTGACTATTGGAAAATAGTGCTTAGTAGCTGAGAATTTACTCTATCAAATTGGGGGGGGGGGGGGGGGGGGGATGGAGGACAATTTTTCTATTTGGTAAAGACTTAATAAACATAATAGAAATCAAAAACTGATAGGTTCCTTTTCAATGTGTGTAAGTTATTTAAAATTGTAGGGAAAAAAAGTTTACAGAAAGATTGAATGCTGTCAATTACTGCTCATCAGTGTTGTAGCTTTTCTCTGCTCTTGTGTTGCTTCACTTCTCCCACTCTTAACAGTATATCTGCAGGACTGAGAGACTTTATTTCAGAATAGAACAGATAGTTTTAACCTAATTAGAGTGACTGACATCAGCTAAGAAACAATGAATGTACTAAACAGGCTAGCCACGATACATAAATTATTTTTGGTGTGACAAAATATTCCCTTATGACTTCTATACCACTAGATTGTCACTTTTTTATTTTATGAAGAGTGCCTTATCTTATAGTAGCTATCTTTAAAATCTATCAGTTGTGTTACTGGTTATTTTTGCTGTCTCAAATAATCTTTGGGAACTTGTGAACAGGGACAGAATAAAATAATTAGTTATCTTTTCCATTATATTGTCCCCCTTTTCTTTTCCTTAAAAATATTATTAACAAAACATAAGACTCCGTACTACTGGGAAAGTTTGCAAGGAATTTAAATATTAGTTTAGGTAGTAGAGAAGTATGCTTTGTGTCTATGTATTATAACATGCCCACCAAAATACCCTAACAATGTTTGCAAAGTGTTAATAGAAAACTGAGACCCTTAAGTTATGGGGAATATGACTTTTTATTTGTTTTCATTCGTTCTGTATAGTTTCCATAATTCTTTGGGAAAGCGATTATTTAAGTGAATTTTTTAAGTGATCGTCTACAGAGGATAATATGGATCCTCTGATGATTCCTTTAAGACAGATACTTTAGATTATGGGCAATGCAGAACTCATTGTAAAGTCTGTGGCATATTTTGCATATCATGCTGGTAGAAAAGCCAACCGTATCAATCTGATGAAGGCAACCTACAGATCAGTTTCCCATAAAAGAGAATTAATAGAACAAGCAATAACATCCTAATTTCTACATGGCAGGTAGAGTAACACTTAAAAACTTTCTGCATTACCAGGTAAATACACCATTCATTTTCACAAATGGAGTCTGTTTCAATTCACAGCTGTTGGATGATTATTTGACTTGGAGCAAAGGCAGCATAATTGGGTAACAGCTGAAATGTGCTTCATTGAAAAGGGTTGAAAGATCCATTGCTGGATTTCCAGGAGTGTGAATTACAATTCCAGTAATATCAGAAGCAACTAATTCTATTCTTTAGAAGTGAGGACATAAAAGAAGTTTTAGGTTTTCTTATTTCAAGCTTTAATTGAGGCCTAGGTTGTAACTCATTTTCATCCCTGAATGGGTGGTAAAAACATACACAGTAGGTAATTCACACTACCTCAAAAACTGTTAGTGCCATAAGAAGACTAATCAGGGTAAGCTTCCAGTAGCAAATTATCAGCTACAAATTAAAACCTTGCCGCATGTCTGCTAAAAACATTTTTTCCCTACTAACATTTGTCTAGATTAGTAACTATTGGATTACTGCAGGATACAAGGAATAGGGAGTGATCTCAGCAATCCATCAAAACAATGGTTCAGAAGTGTATTATGGGCCTGTTTTAAGCTCTTTTGTTTTACAGTCATAGTTATTTAATTCTTGAAAAACTAGGCTTTTTAATGGCACACAAAATATTTCAAGGTAGCATTTTTTGCAATTAGTGAGTTTATTTTATTTAACTGGTGATGCATCAGTCCAGGCTATGAACTGAGGCACAAAATACCTGGCAAAGCACCTACATGGCTGGGGATGTGTATTCAGGAAGCGATACATCCCAACCACAATGTAAGACCTTTTTGCCTTTCTAAGTGCACACTATCCAACAGACAACAGTCTGCAGTGAAGAGAATTCAGCAAAATTTTCAGTTGCTTTGACTTTGCTTCTGATTGTAGCAAATTTTCATCCTCTTTGTGATAAATTTTTGGGTTCATCCAGCTCTTGAATCTTTATTTCTAGTTTTCTGTTGTTTGTCATAGCAATATGTTTTTATAACAGATTTGCAGTCAAAATTATAATTCCTCAATCCCATCACTAATGACATGAATTTTAGACAAAAAGGAAGTGATCTAAGTTAAGGATTGTGTATTGTTTAATATTAAATGTCATTAGTTTGATTGTATAGGTCAGTGTTTCTTTTATGCAAGTATCCTATTTAAAAATAAAGTTATTAAAGGGGAAACTGTTGAATACTTGTATGGGGACTGCTGAATGACAGCCTGAACCTCTGATTGATCACCTGAGGTGAGCAATGAGTCAGCCATGGGAGCACAGGTGATGGCAATCCACCTGTGCTGCCGGAAGGGGTGATGTCTGGCTACACCTCTCCTAGACCCATTTAAGAGCTGATTACCAGTGGGGAAGGGTCTCTTCTGGAGATCTACTCCACCGGAGTTTCCTCCATGAGCCTAGGATAAGGTGAGTGTCCTTCTTTTCTGCTCTAGTATACATAAGCCAAGCTCTTGGATATGCTATATCATCTGTATATTCATTGATTGTACAATACTCTTTTCCAAGTTAGTTTTACTGTTCTCTTTTCTAGCCTATGAGTTGTTTAAATGTGCGAAAAATGTTTGCCCAATGTGTCTGTGCTGGTAGAGAAGGATTTTTGATACTGAGAGCAGTGGTGATACAAATCACTGAAGGTTTGTTCTCAGCTTAATTGCTCCTAGTAAGTCAGTGTGTGGTATACGCTTGTTTGTTATTGGTGTTTAAGTTAAAAGAACAATGACCCGTTAAACAAAGGATTATTTTATACTCTTTGCAACCACTTTGTGTATTGCTGCACATAATGTAAATGTGCTAATTGCAATTAGAAAGTGTCCTGAATATCTTTCACAAATGCTCACTTCATCTTCTGAATCACGTTTTGTAAAAACAAATTCCACAAAAGGCTTTAGCCCATGCTTAAATGTAAAAAGTTTTTTGTTTAGCTTTAACTTGGGCCGTGTGCTGTTTTATACTATAGGTAGTCACGGTTAACTTTTTTGGTCTCTGGTGATAAAAGTTATATAGCTTATTGATGCAGGTAATTGCTTTTATCAATGGTCTGTACAACAGTGCTAGTCAGTACAGCACCATTGTTACAGATGGTTTTTTTTCAACTGAAGGTAGCTTGCGTGGAAAAAAAAAAAATTGCAACCTTTAGCCTTTGTACAAAGTCAAATCAGAAAATACAAATTTATATATGTATCATGCATGGAGGATTTCTGTCTTGTATTTCATATCTCCGTATGCTTAACGTTTTCCTGACTAGCAACATTGCAAAAAAATTCCAGGATAAGTTTATTCTCCTTCTGGTTCTTTTTTATGAAAGCAGATAGCACTGTGTAATTCTCTGACAGTGCAGTTTACATTATTTTTAATCAAATCTAAGTGAACCTGAGCCAAATTAAATGAATTTGTCTCTGTACACTGTAATGTTCCTTTTTCATTAAGCTTTGTATGTCTTAGGACTTTTCATCAAGCTAGCATAGAGGTATAGGTGAGTTCAGGCAACCAAGGTAGTACACGCTGGGTTTATTTTTGAGGTTCCTGACTCTTCTTCAAATGTGTTAAGTTGTGCATGAGTGCTCATTAAGTCTTCTAAGATAACTGTTTGATGTGTTACTCGATAGATAAAATATTAAACTATTCTTTTAAAAAAAAAATCAGTAAAATTGCTTGGAGGAACAACAAATTCGTACATCAGCCCATTCTTTATGTACTAAAGTGCAATTTAGAGGACTGAACTAAAGCAAATGTCATACCTTTAATTTCGTAAAAAGTTATGTACAAGTCTATTATTCAAAATAATCGCATAACTGGGAAATTCACTGAACAGCTACCTTTCTGCTCAGCAGGGTGCCATTTTATAGACTTTAAAATTCACTAAGTTCAAGCAGCTTTCGTTCTCAATAATACATGTGCTAAATATGTCACATTAAAAGTGCTTTTGGCATGTAAATGATCCGTTTTCACATAGAAATGCTTTTAAAAGAATCTGAGCTCACTTTTTTGGAAATTATAAGTGCATTGAATTTCATTGTCCTACAGAACCATGTAGAGTTGATCGAAGTGAACTACAATGACAAACCAACCCTTGTCAGCCCTTATATTTATGTATCATTTGAGCTGTCAGAAGTATATATAGTTGCTTTTTCTTCTACATATTTTCTACTCGGTTTAAAAAAAAATAAAATAAAATTCAGTTTAAGGAGGGGGAGGTAGATTTGCTTTTCTAGGCCTAAGTGCTCAGAAGCACTTCTGTGTATAAAAAGTTAACGTTTCCCTGAAAGAATTGCAGAACATTAAACTGATTTTTTCTAAGCTTGTTAATTTTTTCTTAGAACTCAGCAGTACTTCTACCACTGCTTTAATGTTGAAAGATAAGACAAATGTTTTACAGGTGATTTAGGATGCTTATCCTCCAAAGAATGGATTCTGAATTCCTATGCATAATATGAATAAGACTGAAAGCATAATCTGTCTATCACTACTTCATTATACTGTTGCATACTGAATGAATTCTCCATACTCTGTATACTGCAAGGCGAGGTCCTTTCATGATAAATCGATTGTATCTACTCCCATTCCCTATAACTCCATGTAAGGGACCTTGATAACATCAGACACATCCTGCTTTTAAAAATCTTCTTTTATGAAATAAGTAAAGTAACTTGCATGCTGTTTGAAAGTCTTTACATTATTATTCTGGTTATCGATAATACAGGAAAAGGCTCCAGGATTCCCAAAGATATTTAAGTAAACAAACCATCAAAAATGCTTTTCTTACTTTAAATGCAGAAACAAAACTTCATATGTCTCAAAAATTAAACTAGAAAGACTTGGTTTCAGGAAAAGGGAAGGAAAACAAAAAAGGAAGAAAACATGTACTGGTTTGCAAAGTGCAAAAAGAAAGGAAATATAGTTTTTTTGATAGAGTGGATTTGCCATGTATTGTAAACCCTATACAGGCCTGTAGCAAAAGTCACTGTGTTGGCATTAATCCTATGCTAAAACTGTGCATAAGGAAAGGTGCAGCAATTTTTAGGATACAGCGATGAATAAGTAAGTCATAAGCTGTTGCTCTAAGCAGGATATAGGATTCCATTTAATTCTGTTTCCAAAAGAGACAAGTGGATTGATTATATGTTAGATATATATATCGATATGAACGTTTTTGTTCTGTATAATTCAGAATGTAAACAGGTAAATCAGAGATGAAAAATGGGGGATTGATGCTATATACAGTAAAAGCAAAGGCTAAGTTTCTGTACTTGGTAAAAGTTTCATTAACAAATTAGTGTTTTATGCATTTATAACATAATGTAATTGTAATCATTTTAGCATTTTGCTTTCTATATAACACGAGAATTTAAATATTCTTTTGTCTAGTTCTCTCAGACAATAGAAAATGGAGGCCTGAGGAACTGAGACTGGTAATGAGATAATGAGCTGGTTATCAGTAGGCATTCACTCAGGAAAGTCTGCTTCTGAAGGAACACTTGGCAAGGGCATGCTGGAATGATCCATTTTACATGCAGATGTGTTTCTAGATGTCAGTGAATACTTCAGGCATTCAGGACTCTCAGATTAGCTATTGCATATATCTCCCATCTTACAACCTTGTGTAATTATTTCAACATCAACTATGACTTTGTCTTCCAGATACTAAGACATAAAAAGAAGTGTAATGGATACTAACCTGGTTAATTCTGGTTTTGCACCCAAAAAAAGGCTTAAACAATACTTCTTTCAGATTTGGATCTGAACTCATGCACCTGTGTTGAGTTCATCTCTTGTAAAATAGATGATCTTCTAATTAAATAAATGCTTTTCAACTTTCATTTAAGAAAATATCTTAAGTGTTCAAGAATGGACTGTCTTTGTAGAACAAAGATGTCTTAAAATATCCTGAAATATAAAATCATTTCTTCAAAAATGCCACCTTTTATATATGAAGAATTTATAAATTTATAAGTAAATAAGTTACTAGAAAATATAACTGATTATTGGATATTTCTTATAGCTCCCTTCTATGTTCTCATGCCTTTTGGAAATGCCATACAGAAAAAATAACAGAAATAAGTCTAAAAAAATTGAATTGTCTGCTTACAAGTCTGAAAACTGATAGAATTCTTTAGTAAAGAACTTGAAAATTTGAACTTTTCTGTCTTTTTCTAATCATTTGGCGTATTTTATCACAAATCCTGATGTATTTTTAATTTCTTGGGGTATGGAAGTTTGAAAAGATAAATTGTAGCTTTAAGTAAATTCTGTAAAATGTTTTATAAGGGTTTCCAGCTCAGACTTACTGCCAATAGGAAGCAATTTATTGAAGATAGTCTTGACTTCACATAAATTCTAACTTTGTGCCTGGCATTCAAAGCCATTTATGCAGAATTTTGAATTATTGACATTTTTAAACTTTTAGATGTTGTGGATACAACAATGAAAGTACTGATTTACTTTTCAACTTTGAGGTACGTTTTAATAAAAAAGAAAGTGAAAACATTGCCTAACTTTGAACATGAAAGAAATCTCAGTCTCATTAAGTCAACAGTAATGCTCTCCTTAACTTCAAAGGAAACCATGATTTCACCCAACATATCTAACAGTTCCAGAAAACACACAATGAAAATCACTTCACAATATTGGCAGGCTGACTATGCATTTTGTATCTGTCTCAATGAAAAAAGGCACAAGTGTTCTGACTTATTTACAAATGCATGCAAGCTAAAAATTAAAATAGTGGAAGGAGAGATTGTGTTATAACTCTTCGGGTGTATTAAGTGTGCACTACTTCCATTTAAAGTGAGACTTATCTACTTTCAGAAATTACATTTTATTTTATTACAATTCTGTTATTTTGAGCACTCTTGTATTTACTGGCTTTGCAGTGTAATCTGTGACTTCACCTATATTTACAGTGCACAGGCGAAAGATGCACACCAGCAAAAAGCATCCTGGTGATCTCAAAGCTGAAAACCATAGAAACACAGATACTCTACAACCAAATAAATGCAGTCACCTAAGCTTGATTGAATGTGTTAGCCACTTTTCTCTTGTGATGATAAAGTCTAAAACCATACCTTTAAAGCAAGCTGTGAGAAAATGGAATTAAGTGGGCAGGTACATTTTGGTAAAAATTCAATCTACAACAATCTTCAAATACTCTAAAATGTAACTGAAAGTAATGATATGGGAGCAATAATTTCAAAGCTAAAGACAAAGCTTATCAAATTTTTTTTTTCTTATAGAGGAAAAAGTTAGGAAAACTCACCAGAAGGCTAATATTTTCCATCACTGGCTCTGATGGTATCACACATTCTTCATTGTAAATAACAGATTTCTAGTAAACCTTTCAAACTATTCCTACATTAATTGAATTCCTAGTGTTGCTGGCCTTCTGGCCCAAAATTTTCAAGTTCTACTCATGTATCTGAACATCTTAATTGCATATAAACAATTTCCTTTTCATACAAAAAAGGTTCTCAAACATCTGATGAGTTATAATAATCTTTACTTGATAATATTTTACTTGGATATATAACTCTATTTCAGTTAAGTCCTTATACTTGTAATTATTTCCAGTTGCTTCTCTTCTCTCAAAGAAATCTTAACACATCTACATTTTTACCTTACTACCAGAAAAGTCATCTGCTTAGGAAAAGTTTTTTTATTCTCTACTCATAGCGTATGTCCGTCAACAGGTTTTTAGTAAGAGGGGTGTGGAATGATATGATGTATCCTCCTGCTGAATCTTACCAAGACTTTTTTCTTAAAAAAAAAAAAAAAAAAAAGTTTTGTAAACAGTAATCAGAAATTCTGTGACCATGCCTTTGTCAGCTGAGTGCCAACCAATGTGTTGTTACTGCATTCTCACTAGGTATGTTCACACATACTTGTTTCCTCATTGTGCTTCATCATTTACGTACAGCCTATGTTTCCAGGCCTAATCTCTCTATCTAGAACTAGTTAATTTAGAACTGGGTGTAATTCTCAGAAATTGGATCTCTCTCAGTTGTTAGTTATCACAGTCTGAGACAGGCTGTCTGCTTACATGAGCACTGCTAATAATTTCAGCAGAGAGCCAAACAAACCATTACTGAATTACTTAGTGTGGTATTTACCACTTGCCAGTAAATAACCTAGCCTACTTTAAAAATGACAGAACTCTGGGTTGTGTTGTCTTTCAATTTAGAAAAGTTTTTATTTATTAGGAATTATATGCTATATTTCATCTCAGTGCTGTCAAATACTAGTAGTATTGAGGGCAATCCCATAAGGGTAACATAAGGAAATGAGATACCTAATGGGAACTCAAATACATGATTTTAATGTAAAGGTAATTTTGCATTTTGAGATTTCTCATTTTTTTTTTCTTACAGAATTTGAAAATGTGGTTCAAATATATTTTGAGAAGGCTAAGATATGAAAAATATGAGGTTACACAATGTTTGTGTTTACTATGCAATGCCCTCCAAACACACACACATTGTATTAGTAAGAGCACCAAACATTTTTCTGGTGCTCCTGTTTTGAAATAGAAGCTTTCATTGCTTTCTGTTTGCTGCTTACAACTGAATGACATCTGCTGGAAGAGGTCACTAGCAAAAAGGTGTTAGCAACTGAGAGAGAAATTGAAATCCAATCTGGATAAACGTATGTTTGATTCTTTAGCAGTTATCACCTAGACTTGTATTTACAGTAGATAGATAAGTAGGTGAAAGCAGTATAAAATAGTATTACCTAAACTATATCTCAAAAGTGATCTTCAAAATCATAAGGAAAGAAAACCTGTGCCAAGTTGAAAGGGATATAAGCAATGCAATCTGAAATGCAGTTGTATTGATTCTACTCTTTCTGAGAGTAGAATTTGATTAGCAAAAGCTGTTTTGTTGTGAAATATCTTGGGTTCAACACAATAACACTTAACACAGGGAAACGTTTCAGTGCAATTTGAAAGGATTCCTGGGAATTTCTTTAAGATATGGAGCAGGCTGTTTCTATGCTAACAGGTAGCCGGTGCATTACGAATTAATCAGTAGATTCATTTGAATGCTGCTAAGCCCTTCACATCTTTGTTATATTTGGTTCAAGGAATTTACGACAGATAATATTTTGTCTAGTTGTTGGACCAAATGTCTTTGGTACATAAATGATTTTCTGGAAAGAAGTGTTGGATTCACCAGGAAGAATCTCTGCTATTGTGTTCCGCACACTTAATTTGAAGGCTGCCTAGAGTGCTGTTGGATAATTGATGCTGGTTTAGTTTCCCAGAAAGGATCTTAAGCCATTCACAGCAAAATCACACTGTTTACCAAACAAGCATGTGGTGATTGGAGATGATTAAGGGATATATGTGAGCAGAAGACTTGCGCTGAAACTCACTGATACTCTAAACTATATATCTAATACAGATTTAACTTCAGAAACAAGAAGTCTGAGGGGAAAAAAGTAATTTCCTTAGAGTGACTGTAAAATATTAGTAACTTCCAAGTTTATAGGAAATGTATTAACTGGTCTCAGAAAGGAAAAACAAGTATGAAATATCCTACAAATCTGAAGTTCTCTTTTTTTTTTCTTTTCCTTGATAATGGTGAAAATATGACTTTGTGAATCATTTGAAAGGAGGTGATATACTATAACTCATAAAAATACCTACATAGTGGATGAAATTATTGATGTACGCAAGTTGTTGTTTCCTTCTGTTTCTTCTCTTCCTGAAGAGCCAAAGCCTGTTGACTTTGAACATACCATGTGTTCATACAACTACATATTTGGGGAATTTATTGTTTCTAGGTAATATTTTCTAGCCTGCATATATCTGGCTGGATATCTTAATATATGGATATCTAAATGACTTATCAGAATATAAAATGGTTAAATTCCTTCCTTGAAGTAACCAGACATGGCACTCAGCAGGAAAAAAAAAGATAAGGTTTCTGCTTCAGGCCACAGATCAGCTCCAGAAGAATCTGCAGAAAATCTCTCTGTGAACTTAAGCTTCACAACATATTTATGGGTCTTCATCAGAGAAAAAATAGAGCTTTTTATAAATAGAAAGATCTATTAATATATTTTTGTCCAAGACGCTGTATGATTACACTGAGCCATGACCTGTCCATAGCTGGATATCTTTCTAGACACAGCCTGCTTTTGATGGAGGGGAAAAAGAAGGCATATATTCCTCTGTCTGTTTTTAAGATTGCCACCAACAGCTTCAGTCATACTGCTGTTCTGAGACGGAAGAATAATGTGGAGAAATTAGTAACAGAAATAGTTTGTCCAAGAAAGTCACTGGAGTCCTACAGAGCAAAAAGCTGTTTCCAAGGCTGCTTAACTCTTGTGACTTCATGCTGTCAGTCAATATTAAGATAGTTTCATGTTCAAGCTTTGAAAAATTCAGCAATATACAAGGAAGATGGAATCCATATTTAACAAAAGAAGGGATTTAATAGCAGAGCTGTAGATAAAACATTAAAGGTTAAAATTACACAGAAGAACAATAAACACCACAGCAATACAGGAAACAGTATAATGAACAGAATAAACACTGAAGCAGCACTTGACGAGTAGTAAACACTACTGAGATATTAATCAAGAGGGACTGTCGTTTATGGCTGGATATGCCTTGAGTCAAAGCAAGATATAAACTAATTTGTATAATATATTTTTGTTTCTAATATTTTTCACAGTCACCAAAATGAATATTTAATAAAACAATTAAAAGGCTTCTTATCCTTTTTTTGATATGGTAAGAAGCAAAGGCCCATTACCAGTAGTTCATCTTTGTGGGAATACTTATCATTATTTTGACATGAATCCTGGATTATTATTGAAAGTAAATAGAGAAACAAGGTCTCCAAGCTCTTGTTTTTTTCTTTTATTGCTATCATTGTCACTGCATGTATAGTGGCAATGAAACAGCTGATAAATTAAGGCTTACAGAATCAGATGATATCTAAGAGTCCTTATGAGAACATCTTTTTCCTTATGAAATTATGCAAAGAATACATTTCACTTCCCCTTGTTCTTATACCTAGACTTTAGACTCTTTAATGTTCTAGACTTGGAGGCATTTAACTACCCAGAGAGCTAGATTCTGTAAGTCTGTATTTACTTTTCTAGACATTTAACAGTCATTAACAAAAGCTTTTTTTCCCCGAGGATTTTTTTTTTTTTTTTTACTCAAGGAGAAATGCAAATCCTGAGAAAAACAAAGCAGGCAAAAAACAAAAAACAAACAAAAAACAAACAAACAAAAAAATAAACAGGAGAAAAAAAAACCACACACCCCAAACCTACAAAAAAATCAGCACTTCTTACCTACTACAGAATTCAGGGTCAGGAAGGCGCTGGAACAAGGCTTGAATAATACTACAGCTCATCAGCACACAGTTGCCTGTGTATAGAAATCTGCAGGAAATGAATCAGCATCTAACTTAAGGTGTACATTTCCAAAGGCTTGGGGATGGAAAGTCTTTCCATAATGGAAGTCCTCTCTAAGAGACTTGGGTGGCACGGAGACACTGTAAACTGGATTTCATCCTTTCACTTCAGGAACCACGTAAGAATATTTTTAGGCCAGCCAAAGATGACATGAAAGCTTCTGTCTGCAACTGGTCTTTTGCAAAAATAAAGCTAGATCATCTAAAGCAGTTGCTACTGTGAGATGACAATTGTTTTTGTTTTTTGCATACCAAATCAGGAAGTAAGTAGCAAAAAATTAACACCAGTTAGAGCCAAGAAAATACTTTTTAAAATAAACAATCCAGATTTTACATAGGTACCTTGTAAATGACACAGATGGTTGCTTAGCCCCTAGTCAGGAGCTTTAGCCTTCAAAACAGAGGATGTAACTTTCATCAGGCTTTATTGTCCCTTTTCTAAGAGGGCAGCAAAGATGCTGAAAGGATAATTCTCTTTGTGGTTTTAGTTCATGACTCCTTTTAGAACCCAAGTTAATGAAACGGTCTTGTGAGAGACAAGAGTCTTTCATCTTTTTTTAATTTTGGAGAAAGTCACCTTAAATTGTAATTGTTTTTATAATAAAAATAAACATGCCAGCATACATTTGGAACCCCGTATGACTATACCCAAAGAGACAATGTGTTCAGAGGAGTATAATATTTGACAGTCGTTAGCAAGCAGAGAAGTCCATTTTTACTCTACCAGTAATATCCTTTCACCTCATTATAAAACAAGAGTTGTCATATCAAAATTGAAGACTTGTCAACAGAATGGGGAAAATCATTTTTAATTACTGTATGGATAAAGCTTGAGGATGATGACAAATGGAGGAGGGAAGTGTGATAACTGAAAGAATTACAGACAATTCTTGAATTACATTTTCTATTTTTAGTTTTTGCATTTCTATTTGTTTCTATATAAACAATCAAAGGATATGCTGTTCAGTGGGTGCGAAGAATACCTTATTTTAAAATATTTCCACTGTTATTACCATCTGTGCTGCAGCCCTGAAGTTAACTCTGGAATGAATATGCTTTGATTTTGGATTTCAGAAAAGATTTAAGGGTCTGTAATCAGCATAAGTCATGTGTTAGAGATGCTCACGTTTTATAAGAAAATGAGATCTATGAGTTCTGAATATGGAGTTGAATACTGGTTTGTGCCTCTGTGTTTTAGTGGGTTTTTACTTGCATTGAGAAGATATTAATACCCTCATTATTGTATGTTAAATAAAATTATAGAAAGACAAAAGCAATTGAAAGCTTATTAATTTTAAAAAAATTTTTGCTGATAAAAATGTGTTTACAGTAGCACAGGATTTTATTTCATCTTTCTCTTTCAAGCACAAATTATTCAGTATTACTAAAATAATAAATTGAAGAAATAAAAATTAGTAGTAATTAATAATAGTAGTAGTAATTAATAATAGTGCACTAGTGCACAGCAGAGATACAAAATTGCCGTTAGTTTCTCAGTATCAACATCTACATTTTTATTGTGTTCCAGTAGTGTTTTATCTCAGTTCCCTCACAATTCCTCCTTCAGAGAAGTCTGTAGCATAAAGTAACTGGGCCACATTAACATGCCATTTCCAACTTAGCCAGGGCACCTACAATGTACAGATAGCCACGGCTGGGTGTATTTTCACCAGTAGCTTCTAGGTGTAATATGATCTTTTTAAATAACTTATGGCTGTAACTTTTTACTCAACTTCTCACTTTGTTATATTAGTTATGAATATATTAAAACAGAATTTAAATATGAGTCAGTATACTACTACGTGTTTTTTGTAGATTTCCTTCTTAGGTAGTTCTAACTAATAGCAATAATGAGGTTACTACAATATTTCAGCATATGGTTGAGCAATAAGGATTACAGTTTGAATGAAGGACAAATACTGCAGAGATAGAGAGAAAAGATAAATTAGATTTCCAAGTACTGCATTCAGCATAGAGGCTTAAGACAACATGCCTTTACTGAGGCAATCTATTAAGAAAATGTGATACATCAAAGTCCTCAAAGCTTGAATGCTAGATTATTTCAGCCTTTGAATTAAACCATTTCTAAAAAGTAGTTTTTGCTGTGCTCTAGCTGTATATGATCTACAGAATATACTAGTTGTATATGATATACAGAAGAATAACCTTCCTTCAAATCAGGAATATTCTTCATGATTTTGCAGGTTGATTTGTTAATTCTCCCCCCACAGTTATTTTCCCCTGCTTGCATTTGGGAGCCTGAGTCTGAACAAAGATATGCTCTGCCTGCTTTTTTTATGGGCATTTATCCAGTCCAGCTGAAGTTTATTAGGAACTCATAGGTAGATGGCATGACTAAAACCAAATCTCATCCTGTTTCACAGAATGTGAAAAATTAGAGCCAATTTTTGAAAGTCTTTAGCTTTTTTTTTTTTTTTTTTTTTTTTTTTTTTTTTAAGGAGTGCCTACTGTTCTCCTACTTTCACTGATTTAAAATCAGTAAATGTATTCCTTCTAATTAGTATTTCAAGTCAAAAACAGGAATCCTTTGAGAGTGATCAGAATCAGATTTCTTCCCAGGGAAAGGCATTCATCCAATTCTCCATGAGAAGGTATGAAATCTAGGTCTCCTACTTCCTAGCCTCAAGCCACTAAGATGTTAAAATGAAGCATTGCTACCTTCTTTATTATGCATATATTGAAAGTGTGGGAAAGACAGTCATTCTAAGTCAAACTATAAGAAAATTTCTGAAATTTAGGGAATTTCTGTTTTCTGTCCTCTTTTTCACCCCTTCAGTTTCTTATTGTTACTCTGTGGGATGTTAACATGATACACTTAAACAAGGCAATTCTTTAGTAATAAAGTAACACTAGTAATAAAGTAACATCAGGAATCAGAAACCCCTTTTTGCAAGTTACTGATCTTTCAGGTAACAAAAGCAAAAAAAAAAAAAGCCATCTTTTGATCTAAAATGAACAAACAATATGTGAACAAACGTGTAGGACAAGGTAATTTTAAAATTACAGATTTCTGCCTGTAGAGCAGAAGCTCTTTTGTGCCTTAAGTTGTGAATGTATACTTTCAGGGTGACCCCATCTTGACTTCTCAGATCAGTGTTTGAGGATTTCATGTAAACACTTGATTGTAAATATTGCACATGAAAAATGAGGTTATACATTTTTTTTTAACAGTAGTTCATGCTGCTCTATAACACAAAGCCCTGTATAATAAACACATTTGTTCTTTTACACCTGTGCAATTTTTCAAACTTGCTTTACTGACTCAGCTATGTAAATATTTCTGTTGCTCCCTCCACTGTTGCAGCTGGATCCTTGGCTCACAACCATTTATTTATTTATTTTACAGCTTACAGAAGAAATATTTTAAAATCACAAATCAGATTTTACTTACATGAATACTTCGTAAAATTGCACATATTCAGTACAGAAATGAGAATCCTTTGTTGCTCAAGTGCATTTCTTAAGGTGCATTTCTATAAATAGTTCTTTCCAATAATACAATATATAACATAATACTTATATAATTACTGACAGAGGCTGAACTCCATATTTGTTTTGTATTTGTTTGAAACTCCATGTTTGTTGCTTCTATGAGAATATGGTTTAGTAATTATATAGAAGCAACCTTTGGAAGAATTTAGTACATTTTGTTATTTAATATTCACCAAGTTACTGGAAATATTTGGTTTTGTTTATATTTGCACACCTTTAGTAGCATTTTCTTGATCAAAGTTTCACCAGTGAGAACAGTTTGGGAAGAACTTTTTTTTTTTTTTTGTCTCTCAATAGGGAAGTTAGAGGGAACATAATTGTCTGCTTTTGCATAATACAAGGTACCATTGTGCATATTTTCACGCTCTTAAAATCAGTAAAACAGCTTTATTTGATTCAATTCTCTCAATGTATTAGATTAAGAGGTGTTCTGAAGAGATGAGAGACGAGGCTTTTTTCCTCATTAAAAGTGATTGTAGTTAAAAATATATATATATTAAAGTTTCAGAGGCTTGGTGTTACTCAAGTATGAGCTTAATCAGCTTCTGATTATTCTCCAACACATTTTTGTACTGATGCTGAAGACTGAAACCTTGCTGCTTTTTATCCAAATGTTTAGGTGATCAATACACACAGCGAGTATCTGGTTTTCTTACTGTGACCTAACTAATTAACTTGCTTTGTCTTTGAGCAAAGTAATTTAAATTTGCATTAGTAAATATATTTGGACCTGCTGTGAGCCTTAGGGTAATGAAGGGGTTAGTGGGAAACCAAGTTCAAGTTCTCATTCAAAGTAGGACTAATGCCAAAATAAATGGGATGCCCCATGTCTTTTTCTAGTGAATCCCCATAACATCTGGGTAGATAAACTGTGGTGAGTCTGAGAGAGCACTATCAAGATGTTAGCATTGGCAGGTGTAGGTGAGCTTGTGAAGAGGGATAATCTAACAGCACCCCTGAAGTGGGGTTACAACACTGACCATGTCAGATTTCTTACTAGATGTGTAGCACCAGGCAGCTGGTGCTACATAGGAGGTTAAGCTTAGAAGTCTGGACATTGCATTTATTGAAAAAAATTGTAAAAATTTAGTTGTTTTAATGTAATATTAAGTCATACATATTTTTCAGGTTTTATTTTTTCCCTTTTTTAGCACTTCGTGTTGCCCTGAGCCCAGACTCTGTCCATTCTCTGTTTTTGGGACTAAGCTACAAAACATTATTCTCACTTTCATTATCTGCAGGGAACAGAGCTGGTCTCTCCTGACCTGTGTTTAGATTATGATAGGAGAATGCTCACTGACATAAGCTGAAACCATGGAAAGGAGTATGCTTTCAGCATGTGCTCAAGCTTTTCCTCATCCCAAGTTGGGCTCGTAGTATAGCTGTAGCTCCAGCAACTTCCTTAGAAGAGTATTCTAAGGTGCAGTCTAAAGTGTCAGGGACTAAATTCATTGCTGCTGAAATAAATTTTGATTCAGATTCTGTGGTGAAGAACTGGACTCCTCCATGCATAGTGACTTTATCTGTATATATTTATTGGTCATATAAAATTCATAGTAGGCATTTCCTAACTATCCTCATACTTAGCTCACATTAAGATAAATCCCTTTTTCTCTTTTCTTTTTTTTTTTTTTTTTTTTTTTTTTTATTAAGTATTACCATGGAGGTAGGAAAAGGACAACACCATTTGCAATATCATTTTCATATAGTCACTTTTCAGGTTACTTCCACAAGGGTTGCTCTGAAAGTAATTGTGTTGGTCCATGATGTCTGAGGGGGATGTTGTTGATATGGCATTAGAGGTTGAACCTTCCCACCAATATTTCATTACATCTTGTTACTGTGTGGCAAAGAGTCAGTCTGACAAAATGGTGCCTTATCATAGAAATGTGTGTGAAGAAAAGGGCAGTGAATATTCTATTATTCTATATATATATTATTCAGTGAATATTCTAATATTCTGAATACTCTATTAGGCAATACTAGTGAGATTTTTTTAAGGATTGTTATTGAGTTATTTCTTCAATGAATCTCAGCAAAATTATGTAGCACAGAAGTTATTGTAATTGTGACACATGCAGCAAATATGTTCTTGACCTTCAAAATTCTAAGCTGTCTCAGTATGAACTTCTGATGTTAAATATATCCTAAAAATAATAAAAAATATATTATTTTATCAAGTGCTTGAACTTTGTACAAATTACATTGCTTTACTTAACCAATTTTTTTTAATTGATCCATTACTTGTTAGATACAGTAAAATGTCTCAGTTGTTTTAGTGCATTTTTATCCGAAGATGAGCCTTGGAAAGTGTTATTTATTTCATTTGTTTACTTTTGTCATAATCTTTATAGATGCATCATAGCTATTTTCCAAGTGTTCCTCAAGCCTTATTTTTAATGTAGAGATCCTAGCCTAGAAAGCTTACATTTAAAAGATAAGAGGAAAGAGATAAAAAGTATAAAAAGCAAGGAGTTCTTGCATGTGGGTTGTCAATGCAATAGGTACAGAAACAGGGAGAGGCATGCTCTATTCTTAAATGATATTCTCTGTTGGAACAAGCCTGGTGTACCTAGCTGGAGTCACCTTCATTCTCTTTCTTCTCTCTCTTTTTAGATTCACACTGCACTTTTATTCTCTCATACATTTTTCATCTTTGATGACTTTCACTTCCATTTTGTCTTTTACTTGTATTCCCTGCACCCTTGTACACTTCAGTCTGATTTGTTTGCAGCCGTATGGGGAATGACTGCTCGAGTCTGTGAGGCCTTAGCCAGAGATCCCTAAGCTGCCACAGACCGTGTCAGCTGTAGAACTTATGAAACATAGACATTTGAGCATTGTTTTACACCTGGAGCAGTACAGTGATGGACAGGATTGATTACTCTGAGAACAGTGGTTCATTAAAGTTGCTGTTCTGCTTTTGGGAGCCAGGCTGTTGGCGTTGTGTAGTGATGCATTCTGACATCAAATGGACTAAATTGCTCAAAGCGGTCTCACGAATCTTGTTCTCTTGCAGCATATAGTTACAAAGATAAGTCCCTAGATGTTAAATAATTATCAAATTTTGGCCAAAGAGACTTCCTATTAAACATTCTGAACAGAATCAGATTTTTTCTTCACAGAAATTAGACTCCTAAACACATATCTCTTGTTCAGTGTTCCCACACTTAAAAATCTATTAAGTGAGTCACTTGTACGAAGAAGAGTGACATAGCATGTGTTGTACCACCATACACAGGTTAGACTGGAAAGACTGAAGCCTGGGAAGAGTGAGAAGTGATCTGTGAAACCCTGCTGATTCGAGAAGGAACTCATTCTTTAGAGGATTTGTCATACTAAAAAGGATTGAAAGAAAAGTTTTCCTGGATCCTCTGTTAGGAGGTCTATGTTTAGAGCTTAGAAAAGAGGGTTAAATTCAGGCTGAAAAAGCAGTAGATTTTTACAAACACACTGTAGATATCTAAGCAATCACTTGCTATATCTTACTATACTTTGGTGGAGCTGTCATATCTTAGGCTCAGTTACAGCATTCTCATAAAATGAAGAAACTGACAATTTTTTTTTTTTCCTGTTAAGAGGCAAAGAGAAAAAATAAGGTAGGAAGAACAGCATATAGACTTTCATACCATATAGCATCCCAATAAAGTGGGAGGCTCGAGAGGAGGAAAGCAGCTACAAAGTCATCATTAAATACCTTCTGAACAATGAGTTTACTTCCATAGGAGACAGAAAAATATCTTGAGGATTTTCTATCCCCACTGCTCACCCTCAGTTAGGCTTGAGAGTGGTGTTCCCTTTATAGCATGTTTGTTTTAAAACTTTTTTTTTCTCCCTCCTTCTATTTAATACAACTGCATATAAGCCTTCCTACTTTTTTACAGTCACTGTAGGTGTAACTGCTTTAAAGATACCAAAGGTTAGTGTTATCCTGAAAGATTTGTCTTCAGGCATGTTAAATTAAGAGAAGTATTATAACCCTGTCATGAAGAAGGGTGTCTGCCTCTCCACAGTCAAAGTGAATAGACATTGTTGGTGGCAGAATGTGAATGTAGAGACAACCTTGTTTGTCACTGCCTAATCAGTACTCGTGGGTGACATCCTTGACAATATTGCTGCAGGTTAAGTAGTTTAAATGCTATCTTTTGTTAGGTTTCTGTTGTTGTTATATTTTTGTTGTTCTTTGGGAGTTTACTTGTCGCATATGACTTCAGAATTTTGCCAAATCTTTTCTTGAACTTTTACTCATTTTTGGGTGGAGTCATTCATGCACAGATTAATTTACATGTACACTACCACACATCTCATCTTTTACATGACAGTAATCATTTTCTCAGCACAATCAGCATTTTCATAAATGAAACGCACGTAAGTGTTGAAGTAACTAATTTTTGGCTACTAATTCTTAAAGTTGTTTGGCACCAGAATTAACTCATTAAAATATTTTTAGGACAATCTAATATTTGCTACCTAAAACTAGCCGGATAACAAACAAACTAGTATTTATTCAGACAGTGTATTTTTGAATACAAACATTATCATGCTGTATTAACAGATGGAAAAAAAGTTGGAATAAATAAGCTAGATGGGGAAGTCTGATAAGGGCTGGATCTTCAGTGATCAATTGAATTTATCATGTATCTTTTAGCTGCTTGTAATGGCAGTTGAGTGAGATTCATTATGTGGTTAGGAAATAATTTAGAAAAAAGCTGCTTTCACTTGGCTTCACTTCTTTTTCTTTTTGCTTCTATTATAACTTTGTATGCTTTATATCTTTAATAGAAGAAATAAATATTTAATGTCCAAACACTCTTCTAAGATCTTACTACTTTCTGTATTTTCATTAAGTGTTTCCTGGACATAAGACACTGCCATCATATTGGATTCCAAACCAGTAGGAAGCCCCATAACTCCTCCTCTAAAAGAATTTCTCAAAGCGCTCAAAAGAACACAGATGTCATATAACAACTATTTGTCCTACATTCATAGTAATTCACACTTTGACAAATAGTGCTGCAATCAGTTAACATCAGCTAATAATCCGCTAACAATGAATGTGAGTGTTTGACTCTCAGTATGAAAGTGAACATTAGGCTTTACTAAGAACTGTGTAATGAGTCAAGCATAGTGACAACTAAGTTTGTTACAGGCTAGTGAACACTGAAAGTTAGCTTGAACTACGAAGTAGTTAAATGCTGCTTTAAATTGCAATTGTTTGCAGATATTTGTTTATGATAAAACGAAGGAATATCGGGAATAGGAAAATATCTTTATCAGTAATATGTATGGAACAATGATGTTGATATTATGATGCAATCCAATAAGTTATGAAAATATTTTTTTTCTTCCAGAGGTTTCTGATTGATCTGTTAGTTATTCATGACCCTCAGGGCAAATGGATGCATCTTCCTGCACAGTGGCTTGTCAGTAGAATAATGCCGAAGAGAAGGGTTTGTAGTTATAGATGTTCGTGCAGGAATCTTCATACATGCTTTGATACATTCTGCCAGTTCGCACACACTGGTGATCCACTATGTAGCGGTTAATATATCTGCCTATCTAGCTGTGTTAATGAGGGTGAAAAATAAGTTATCTGCCTGTTCTGAACAGGATTGAAATTCATGCTCCAAAATGAATTGATGTACTACTATCAATATTGTGGCAATCTTCTTCAGATGCATAGGTGAGGAGGCTTCTGAAAAAATACTCTCAATTCATTTTACAGTTCATGTTCCTGGACCTAACTTTTTTAAGCAGAAGGAGTAGGCACTGCCTGACTGACCACAGGGCTTTTGAAATGCAAAAAATTTCAGATTTACACATCAAAATCAATTAGACCAATGAAAGGAAAGAAGGAAATTAAAACAATCACAAACTGTTATACCAATACCTTAAGATATCTTTTCATTTAAGAGAATGGCTGGGCTTTTGCAGCAAACTGGCGAGAAGACAGGATTTGCCCTTTAAGTCAACTGAAAGCCTATTGCTTTAATTCCTTATTACTGCCTTTTTTTGGCCTTTAGCATCAGTCACAGTGTTTACCAGTCAAAGTCCCAAACCATACAGCAAATATCAATTCAAGAGCTACTTAATCTATGGAAAAGTAACTGAGTCTGTCTTTGTATTTGACTGAAGCACTGTGGGGAACTAAGAACTGGATTGACAAATTAGACAAAAGATATTACTAATCCTATTCACTGTATACTGTTAAATATGTATGAAGAGGATTTATAACCAGTTCCTGAAGAGTTACTTTATCACCAGTTTCATCTGTAAAGAGTAAACCGTAAACTATTTTACATCAGACTTTTGCCTACATTTACTTTCTACATTTGAGTACTTGAATTCTCTTCAGCTAACAAAGGAAATCACTTAAGAATCTACTAAGAGTTAGTTTGTCTCTCTAAAAATCAAAGTATGTCTCTTGCAGTAACCTTTACTATCACCATTTTCAATTTTTCTTAAACTGCCCAAATACCAACTTAAGTGATCTTGAAATAAAAAGCCTTTGAGTTCAGGGATGTTTTATATGCATAGGCAAAACTGAGACAGGAAGACTTCTGTTGTTACCTGGCTTGATCAAACATGGAATGCTGTAAGTCTTCGCTTCAGCTTACCATCTAAATGCTGATGTATGAGAACAAAAAGAGCAGGTCATGGAAGATGCATATAGTTAATAATGTGCTGGGAAAGAGAAAGAGAAATGAATCAAAGTATGACCTACTAGTTTTAGACAACATCTGGACTTACCATACATTCTAGAAAAACACACTGAAGTCTCTCAGAGTTGTTTGAAAAAAAGAATTTTGTTCTGATCCAAAGCCCACTGAAGATAAAATAAATAAAAATTCACTGATTTTGAAGATTTGATTCAGGTTTGACTCTGCATTTTATAAACACGCAAAAAGAAAAGCATGTTTATTCAGATGAACCCAAGGGATTTAAAAATTAGAGTCTCCTTGAAAGTCTACATTGTCTAAATTTCTTAATAATTTTGAACCTATATTGTAAATGAAATCACTACCCAGTTCTACCTGGAATGCTTATAACTGCTTCTATTGTTAGATATTCAAGCAAAATTTACGTTGGTACCTGCAACAAAGTTCAGCCAGCTGAATTAAAGTCATTAAAGCAAACACATTATTCATGAAACAAGATTTTTTTTTTCCTTTCCCAAATCAATCATTAAACAAGAAATAATTTAGTTCGCAGCAAGCAACCCCTACTTGCTTCATCTCAAAGAAAATTAACATCATACACACTGTTGCCAAAACACTCTGTTGCTTTACGTACTTCTCCTAGGCAGTTCCCTGAAATCTAGCAGAAACATTCCACTTCAAGATTAGCTTTCTTTGGTTCTGCTCTTTCTACTGGGAGACCATCTTTGAGCATAAATGAATTGAGTATGAGTTGACTGGATACAAAAGTCACCTCAGGAAATATAAGCACCTCCTTTTGTCCCTTGAATAACTTAGGTAAGGTCCTATGCTCTTTGTAAGCATGGCATAGTATCACTGAGTTACGATATATTGAAAGTTTTTTTCAACCATTTTATCTGTATATGCACACTTATCTCTTTCATTGTTGTGCTTCTGAATAATTACATTTTTAGTTTGTTTTCCTGATAATATTTTCATTCTAAAGATTTGGGTAATTTTTCTCTCTCCTTTTTTGTTTCCCCTCTGTATTTCTCTTCAGATAGACTAGCTAAATTAAGTGAAAAATTTAAATATATAATACAGCCTTACTATAGGCAGAACAAAATGAGTATGATCCGATGAGATAAATCACTGAAGGTTAATAGCTTTTTTTAAATCAATCTTCCTTACAAAGGAAAAGGGTAAATGGCTTAGTGGATGAAGCCTTGGCCTCTCACCTCTGTGACCATAGTTCGACTCTAAACTGTGAGGGTCCCAAGTTACATGCTTTATTGGGCTGAGATCAGTCTCTAGTGGGCAGGAGTCTGTATTACAAGATTCATGGATGTATTTTTCATACAGGCAATAGTAGGACGTTAGGCTGATAAAGACTACTCTGTCACTTCCCTGAGCAGTGTGACTGACACACCAAAGTTAGTGTCACTCCAAGTGAAGCATGAGAAAGTCTCAGCTTGAAGCCCCCTGCACTGTATCCACACCATGCACTGATAAGAATGCAGAATCTAGAACAGCATGCAGACATGTAATATGAATAAATACAATGCTATCCATTTAGCAAACAAAATTAGGTGACTTTTTTCATAATAATTAAGAGATTACTAGGAAGCTTTAATAATTTTAATTGATCATTTTTCATACCAAGGTCAGACAAAGAAGTAATTTATCTAGCTGTTATTCAGAAAGAAGGCAAAATTTCAGAGAACAAAATAATTGAAATGTCAATTAGGAAGTTTAAGCAAAAGTGGAGAAATTTAGAAGAGGAAAAAAAACATTTCTCAAATAATTTATTAGCATGTTAATCAAGTTTTAATCAGATATTAGTCTGATAATTTATGTATTCCCATCAGTCATGTGCATGAAGTGACTATTAAATAAGCTTTCTTCTGATTTAGTTTTAATAATGTGTTTTAGTAGAAAAGCACACTGTGTTCTGAGTAGCAAAATGAGCAACCCAAACTGTCGACTGAATAAACATACAAGGCACACAGACAAAAAAAGCTTTCAGTTAAAGAAACTGTCATAAGCATGATTTTTGTAAGCAGAGATAAATTCCCCTGGGACTCAACTAAAAGCAGAATTTCTTAATCTTGTGGGAAATTTTATTTTCTAAGCCAAAACAATGTAGGAAAAACCTGTTATTTAAATGTGAAAGGAAAGTATTTTGGTTTACCTGTTTGGCCTTTGCAGCAAGATACAGAGAGTCTCATGTGAAAGTATTCAGCTGTGTATGCCTGTGTGTTGTGAATGTATGTGCATAAGATTAAAATCAGGTAAACAAAATGTGCATTTTCTGCTACTGAAAGACATCATGCATGCGTGTGGTGATATATAATTAATATATAAATACAATTTGAAAATAATGTGGATGCTGAGAATTAGAAAATGAGTATATGTTAAAACGTGCATACATTTATATGCTTCTATGCTCGTACCAATGATTTTTAATGATTATTGCTTACTGTTAATTCAAAACACCTTCAAGTCTCTTTGTTTTGATCAAAGACTTTTTCTCCCCTGAGACTGATGGATGGCTTTGTAATTTGTGAGGTAATGTGTTAAAGGTCATGAGTTAATACATCGTATGGAACTTGCTCTTCTTGCCTTCACTTACCAAATGGATGAAAGGAATAGCTTTATTTTTCTATGTATTAGTGACTCCTGCTCCTATATACACTGAATTTATGCGTTCATATTTATGCGTGTGTTTATGTATGTGTATCACAATGTGTATGCGTACATACAAATGCACAGTCACCTTTAAGACAATTTCGTGCAATCCTTCTTGTAACAGTGTGACTATAACTGTCTGAATTGAGTATTATTATTATCCTTTTTAAAATTAAACTACCCACAAAACATGCATTTACTTTCAACTATAGAAAATGCTAATAATGCTTTTAGAATGGTCTTTAAAAAGTCTAATTATATCATTTAAAAACTGAGAGACCAAAGGGCAAGCTAAATTCTCCTAACATAAATCAGACTTTTTTATTTCAATGACTTTAAAAACCTCAAATGCAGTAATTTTAATAGCAATGAAAGAATGAATAAGTCATAACTCCGCCTGATCACATAACTGTCTATAACTGTTATTAAATGCTCCAAAATAAGTGAACTCATTATGTTTCTGCACTGCTTTTAGCTAATCTGAGATTCTGCTCACTTAATCATGCAGAAAAGGCTTTAGCACAGTTTTAGACCCTCAGCAAGGTCACTTCAATGCCTTTTTTTTCCTGTTCTGCACTGATCATTTAAGAACAGCACTTTGACCCGAAACTGATGATCTCTCAAATAAGCTTCAATGCTTAACCCCAAAAGGGCTGTGTTTCAGATGTACATTTGCACAGCCTATTGTCATATTTGCTGCAAACTAAGCCAGACACTCTTTTCAAGGAAGGAGGAAATGCCAATCAGAATTTGTAGATGTCATGTGCGTGATGAAAGTACATTTTATGATACCTTCAGAGACTGAAGTAGTGATTTTTAAAACACATGCTCCTGCTATGAACTCTTTAATGAATTCTAATTGGCTTTGAAGGTATGGCAATTAAATAATGGGTTTTACTATATGTGTCTGTTGGACAATATATAAATCACACATGTAGAACTTATCTAGAAATAGAATTCATTTAGGCACAGTAGCCTGTTTAGACAGCTCTTGCATACAGTAAAACTATAAACACAACCAAAAGCTAGGGGGATCTCTTGTGGGTAAATGTTACCCCTTTTCTTCACTGCATCTGTGCTACAAATAAAAGTACTTTTTAATGTCTATGAAGTGTCTCCAGACATCAGTAGCAGAGGCCAAGTCCTACACCACTGTTGCTAATAGAAAAACTCTGTTATTGATTTGGTGGCAGCAGGCTTGGGCTTTGACTCACAAATGAAGGCTGTAATTCTCAAATGCTAGTGCACAGACTGAACTTTACTCATATGATTTGTGCCACTGATATCAACAGGATGACTTCACCTGAGTAAAGTTAAAGAAAACTTAATCCTGCAGGCATCTATTTCTCTTCCCTTCTTCTCCTTGCATGCACATTGAGAGGCATCACATAGCCTTATGTGCATAGCATAGATGTAGAGTGGTTACCAGGTCTGCTGCACAGTGTTCTCTACATGTAGTGAGGAAAAAATGTTCACTTTACTGATACAAGACTGCTTCAAAAATACAAATACCTTCCTTTTTTTTTTTTTTTTTTTTTTTTTTAATGCCTTAAAGGGAGATTGTTTGTGTTTGGTACAGATAAGAAATGATTCACATGGTTTTCCCTCCTTTTATGAGGCTTGGAAATGCAAAATCAAAATTTTACACAATGTTACATTTGATTATAAAAGAGGATAAATGTATAAGAAATTAAATCCTCAGGAAGAGCCCGTTCTGCATTAACCACTGCAGCTTTTTCAGCTGTCGTCAAAAAGCTATAGCTGTGCTTACCTGCTCGGGGAGCCAAGCACAGGTCCCTCACACTTTCCTATGAAATGAAATTATCTTCTACAGGTATAAAATATACTTTCAATTGTATGATTTCTGGCCATTCAATGCTTCCTGGACTTAGAATCATAAAATCTGGATTGTAGATCTATTATGGTTCATCCCCAGGGATAGAGCTGGTGGGAAGAAACACTCCTTTCCTAGTCCTGGAACTGAGAAATGGAGCAGCATGCAGTGGCATTCAGACTGCTTGAATAATAGCAAAGACATGTAAAATGGTGCCAGCACTCCCTCGTACTGTGGGATGATGTGTGCCTGTACAAAGGAGGTGTGTTTTTCAGCTGCATGGAAAGAGAGCGTCCCCTGTACTGCCATAAATCTTACAGCCATCACGGCTCCTCTGGGCCCTGCTTTGGTCAGGTCTGTTAGGGAGCTGCAGCTGATTGTTTAGAGTAGGTCCGCAGTGTTAAACCATAAACTCTTCAAGTCAGGGACTGCTGAATGTTTTACTGCACCTAAGCACAACTTTACCCTGGCATACAGACACTACTGTACTGTATGCTTAATGTAAAGACAGTATAGATATTCCTAACGTGACATCCTGGCTTTTTTTTTTTTTTTTTTTTTTTTTTCCAATTCTTCAAGATCTTAAGATTAAAAGAAAAGTTCTAGGAGTGCAGAGTGTTTAAAATTAATAAAAAAAGAACATGTATTTTTTGCACAATACTCTACTTTGTCGTATGATAGATGAGTATTGCTGTATCTTCTGTATCTACTGAAAGATTTGCGTTCTGAATATTCCTTTATAGAACAACAGGTTCACGGAAAACAAAACAAAAAAAGCCCCAACAATTCAGTAATAGAATGACCCTTCAAGTGGACATGGAAAAACAAAATAAAATTATATTTTAATATTGTTTGCTTGAGGACAATTAATATTTAATTAAAATGTAAATTTTAGTTCATTCTATTTAGATAAATGATTGAGCCTTGAATCAATGCTCCTTTTCTCATTTTAGATAAGAAAGAGTACAAATACAGGTTTGAGGGAGACGAGCTCAAATGTGCCTCAAGAACAAGAAGGAATTTACCCAGTTCTCTCTATAGAAGCGCTGTAGTCAAAGCCCTGTTTTTCTGTTTCTTTTCTCTTATCTATTCAGGAACTCCAGAAACAAATGCTTGGTGCATTGTATAACCATGGATTTGCAGTGCCCTTTGCAATTGTTGTGCCCTGTCCTGTATTCTGCCCATGAAATAAGGCCACTGAAGCACTTAAACAAGTCAGATTCATACTGCCCTGTTCTGCATATGATAAATTATTGTGACACCAAGGTACTGCCACTGGGCAGGGCTGCAGAATCACTGCTGCAAGGAGAATCTTTTATATTTTGAAGTCTGTGTTTTCATCTAAACAGGCTTGTTCTTCACTGTGAAAACAAAATCCAGCTGCTTAGCAGCAAGAAGAGTCACAACAGAATAAATAAAAGCTAAATATTACTATTTGAATGGCAAATGAGGAGATTTTCTACATGCAAGCACAAAGCAAAATCCCTTTCTAAGCGTTTCAAAATCTATGCAGTATCTTCATCCAGATCAGAATTGCGTAAATGTGATCCACATTCCTAATTCACTAAATCCAAATCCTAAAATCTGATGGTTGTGTGTGTGTGTCATGTGAGTGGGGGAGGAGGAATTCTATCACATTTCATCTCCCTGTTTTGTTGCTTGAGTCCATTTGAGGCTTAGGAAATATTTTAGGGATAGCCAATGAGCAGTTCCACAAGTGAGATTATTAAATCTATTTGGTTAAGATTTATGAAGACATAACATTATGTATGCATATTTTGATAAGTGCTGTGTATTAGCAATCATGTTTATAACTTCTGATTTTGGCACATTTTAGCATGAATTATTCAGTATGTGAATTTGTTTTAGGATATTATAAAATATTTCCTCCTAATCAACATGTTTGTAAATATGCAGGCTGACCAGTGAATTAAAACAGTGTAAGAGACATGAATCTGTACTCAATAAAGTGAGTGAGAACTTTCCCAGTTGATTCCATAAGGAACTACATCAAACTTCAAAATAATTTTTTTCCCTCTAAAGGATTAACTGTAAAAGCTGCAACAGATGATGTTTTTATTTTAATGAGGCAAAAATTTTCTACCGTGCAAAATTCTAGCTGTATAATCGGTTGGCCACTCCTAACTTTTTCACGGTAATCTTGTTTGCTGTATTGGAGTAGCAGGGCTGAGTAGATTGTAGGATACTGAAACAGAGGCTATGCATGATCTTTGACTGATACTTTCAAAATTTCTTTCTCAGCAGTATTACTTTTGAGTTAAATTTGGCATCTGAATCTTGTTCACGCTACACTGGAGAACAGAGTTAAGGTTTGAAGACCTTTTTGAAACAATCTTATTTAAGATCCAAATTCATGGAAATTTAAATTTGTATAAAATGCATTGGTTTCGCAACTTCCAGTAGCGTAGAACTCAGATATCAATATTTGTAAATATTTCAAGTGAGTAAGAGCTTGTTTGTAAGCAAATTTGTGTTGTTTCATGGATTTTCCATGGCAATCGCTAAAACTACATTAAATGTATAGCTTTATTATGATTTGCATCGTGTTTTCTGTAACACCAAAAAGAGTTAAGGATCTCCTCAAACCACTCCAATTCCAGCATGAAGACTAAGAAACTGTTGAAAACCTCTGGCAAGAAACGTTTATTGTACATATTTGTAATGTTTTATAACATGATGCAGTGCCATTCATATTCTGCTATAGCACACTGGTGTCTACTACATTTTAAATCAAATTACAGATAAGCCCAATTGAAATGGGGCAGTATGCAAAAAATAAGGCAAGAACGGGCAAGGATGCATAGGGTCCAGTTATTGATTGGATTTGCAGAGAACCAGAGATCTGCTGAAGGAAACAGAAAAAGGTGGATGAGAAAAACACAGGGTTAAAATTGAATGAGTAGACAAGACTTTATCACCAGATAAAGAAACATGGAATTTAAAACCTGTACAGTGCATTGTATGCAATACAGTATTTGAAAATTCAGTCTAATGATCAAGAAAATAGAAAAGGAGTGTGATTTCAATAGTACTGTGGTCGTTTTGAGGTTTGTGTTCCGTCAGTCAAAGGGAGCAAAATTTTTACAGGTATCTGTAGGAAAAACATGTTCATTTTTTTATACTTACATTAAAGAAATTTAAAGCAGGATATGTCTTTAAAAGGCAAATAAAAATATTTTATTTTTTTTCTAGACAGCAATATTTTGATAAGTTCTTATTAATTAGGATATTTTAACCTGAATTACTGATTATCTATCAACCTCCCACAAATATTTTTTCATATGTAGTTCATATGTAGCATGATGCACTGAAAGAGCATTGCATATTACCTTGTCAAATATTGTGAATATTTTTTCCACAACCTGATATTAGGGGAAATATTTTTAAGCCAGAGATTCTTCCCAAGCTCTTGTGTTCATAAATTCACCACTTCCATAGTTGTCTTATTTCTCTCCTTCTAGTATCATCTTCCTCTATAGAGAGGGGAGGCTAGCCAACCAACCCTAATTTACTGTCTCCTTTCAACAGGATATACTCCTACACTCCTTTTATCAGTCAAAAGTCTAAAGGGATTAGGAAATTCCTTCAGCTAGTCAAGATGCTATAATACTTCAGAGCAAGTTTGCACTCCTCAGACAGTATAAGACTGCTCAATAGTTGGTTTGCATCCCCCCAAGGTCACTTTTTGCTTGAGGGTGTATTTTACTAGAGTTAGTTGTAAACTCCTGTGTTACCTATTTGCCTGTCACTCTAAGCAGCATAGCCTAGATGACCTACTAGGAGACCAAGCAACAGAAAAGAATATCCAGGGTATTGCTACTAGTGTAAATCAGCATTTTGGCAGCTTTAATTTGAAGTTAGTATTGGACGAATATGTGTACAACCTCTATTTTTGAGATAGTTCATAGTCATTTTTAAATAATCTTTTAATGCACAATATGTTAATGTAAAGATAAAAGAGATGTTTCCAGTTTTGCTTCTCTTCATGTGAGAAAAATAAGTGAACTATGCCATTCAAGCAACAAGTAGTCCTTATACAAGAAGCGTACTGGTTGCAGTTTCAGCCTTGGAAAATATAGAGAAAATATTATTTAACATAGAGTGAAAGAGTCTTTTCTCCCCACTCTGAAAAACAGAGTGAATAGAAGAAGCCTCTTACCTTCTTTAAGTTTTATCTTGAATATCACCAAATACCATCAAAACAACTGGGTAGTTATGCTAGACAAAAAGGAAAAAGGGAGTGATTAATCCAAGCCTCCTTCAGATGATGATGTCACATCTGTAGCTGTCTGGATTTTGGTATGAGCATTTTAAAAAAAAGGGAGCCTAGAGGGTTCTCTATGTTTAGTTCCAAAGCAAACTTTCCAGTCATTTTTTTGAACTTCCACTTAAATTTCTGTATTTTGATAAAGTATTTGCAACCACGAGATTGTAAAGACATCTATGATCAATGCAGATTAAAGTTTATATGAAATTTAGAAAAAATCCTGACCCAAAATTCAGGACCTGTTTTGAGCCCTACTAAGGATCTTCACTGAAATCCATCATTCATGTTATAGACTGTGGTGATGTTCTATTTACTAGTAAAGAAATTGATGTTCTACAAATAACTATTATTTTTTAGATGAATATTATTTTTGTCTAAATAATAGTGTGACACAGTGAATGAATATATAAGCTTCTCCATTAGTAGGGGATAAATCACTGAACTAGAACGCTATTGGTCATGATATTCTTTTGTTGTGTTTTTCTTTTTGTGAGGAATGACAGTGTTCCTATCCCTTATTGTCAAACTAATTATAATTTATAAATATATTAGTAAATATTTTTGCTGGTCATGAAAATATGTTAAGCAGCTTGAGGTGTTACAGGGAAATGTATTGCCATAACTCTAGAAATCTCTGTGCCCACCTGTCCCCAAATTCCCTATGTAGTCAACTAGCTGCAAGTGAAACCACAGAAATAGCCTAGTGTCTTCTCTTTCATTCGTTTGCATTTGAATTTCATATTTTGTCCAAGGACAACCATTTCAGTAAACTATGAACAAGGGATTTTTTAACAACATCACCAAGCTTAAAAATGAATCCACCTCTATGATTCTTCATCAAGTGGTCTCTGAAAACCTTCAAAGAACATATATATGCATCTTGCAATGGACTTGAACTCGTCCTCTAGGATGTTTTTATTCCCTTCAGTTAGTGCAATATATCTGCTTATTTGAATGGATTTTCCATTGCGGACAGGAGGAGATCATTATTTTAAGATGTATCTTTGATTTAATTAATTTTTTTTTAATTGATAAAGTATGATTTCTAAGACCCATTTTGATAGATACAAAATCTTGTCTAAGTGATATTTTATCTCACAGCAAACGTTTTGCTCTTCAGTGATGTGGTCATAGGGCTAATAGAATTTAATCTAAGCCCTGAAAGGAATGTAGTGTTAATTCTGAAGACTCTCACACTCAGGTATATAATAGGAACCCTCAAAATGCTGTGGGTCTACCAGGATCTCTACATCCTGTACCTTTGGCAATTCTAGCCCTCCTTTGTCCATTTCAGGATAGGTCATGTTTACTGCAACTGCAAGTTATAGCATAGGAAAAAAATCTGCATATTCTGTCCATATGTGTCCACATTCTATGAATAGATTTAAAAAAAAAAAAAAAAAAAAAAAAAAAAAAAAAAAAAA
>NW_024962250.1:13892878-14036181 GCF_019238085.1 Lagopus leucura | reverse complement strand
AAAAAAAAAAAAAAAAAAAAAAAAAAAAAAAAAAAAAAAGCATAGTTAAATTTACTTTGTTTTATGTTCAGCTGAGTTATGTTAGAGCTGACTACAGGACATCATGCAGCCTGTGCAGGGAGCCAAATCCAGTTCATTATTTCTAACCTAAGGAAGAGTTTTCTGTTGCATGTTGTGCTTTCTCAGGAAAGAGAGTACCAAAAATTATTTAAAGAATTTATCCTTCTTGCTTTTCTGTTAACAGTAAAAGTATATGGTTTGACAGAGATATGCGTCAAAAATCATGCTCAGGGATTCCTTTCAGTCGGTAGGAACTAATTGTTTCTCTGTCCATGTGATAGATAACATATGCCAGCTATTTTTAGTAAGTCTTGAAAATGTAAAATTCCTGCCTTTTATTCCTTTCCCCATCCTTCTGCTTTTGTAGGAGAAAGGCCAACTTTCCTTATATGTTCACTGCTTGTTAAATCAATTCATGCTGCTAGGCATGGCTAGTGTCATTAGACATAATATCTTAATATATATATAAATATAGATATTTTTAAAAATGACTTGCCTATTTTAATGGCATCACTAACTCAACCTGTTTTTAGAAATACACGGAGACTAATGTAAAGTAGAAAATGGAATTAAAAACAAGGCATCAGGGCTATGATTCATTGTTAGCTTAAGAATGTTCTGGTTGTGTCATGCTTTCTCCTTCTCCCTCATCTCTCCAAATCACCAGATTTGTCAGTGCTGTTTCAGAACAGTGTAAATAGTCACAGTGTGAGAGACTAATGAGTTTTTTGTTAAATCTGAAAACTTGTTAGGAATTAAGTGATTAGTGGATACACAAGTACAATGCTGATAGGATTGGTAAGATTTCTTACGTGAGGTATATTGTCATTATCTGCACTATTTAATCATTATTCCTGTTTTGCAATAATATCAATAAAACTAGTTGCAATGTTTAAATAGAAGACATTCAGAATCATATCGTCAGTGGAAGTATATTTAAAAAAATGTCAGCTTTCATTTATGCTAGTGGTAGCAATCCACTCAAAGTGGATGCAAATGGCTAGCAAGTTTGGTATTTACAAACGCCTTCGATCTTTTAACATTCGCACTCTTCCTACCTGCCACTGCAAATTTGAACTAGATATTCCAGCTGCTGTCAGATCCAAAACCAAGTGTGTCCTTCATCATGAGCACCCCTACCAGGAAGAGCTGGCAGTATATGCCCATCTTTCTCTTCCATGTAGCTTGCAATTAGTTGATACGCTAGAAAAGGGATGACTGCAGAATGATAGACCCGCTGATGTTTTGCCTCGCCTGGTGGATTATGCATGTCTTTAAAGGAAAGTCAAAAGTGGAGAAAATCACACCCTCGCTAAAAGGAACAAAAAAACTCTAAGAGAGGGTGTGCAAGTTCAGCCTTAGGTGAATAATTATGTAATAATCTACAGTGATGAGTAACAGCTTTTATTTCAGTGTAGCAAAGGCAATGTATTACAATCAAAAATAAGTCTTTTGTTGATCCCACTTCAAACCACCAGCTTTACCTACACAGCTTTGCACTTCATGTACCTTCTGATTAAACAGCATTTTATTCTTTTTTAAGGAGTCATTATAAGAGCTTAAAGAATAACATTTAAATTGGGCTATCTCTGCTATAGTCATAAGTTTCTGACAGCATGCATGACTGTATTAATAGCTGATACATTTCTTCATAATTGTTTGGGTTTCGATAGGATGCTTATTTTCGTCAAAAACAAGTTTGACTTCAATTTTTGCAATTTTGCAAACACTCCAACAGTTTTGCTTCTTTTTACACATATCAGCAGAATCTTTTGCTGTTGACAAACTATCATTTAATGAAACATCAGGAAATATGCTGTAACATTCATCTAAATGAATCTCTCGTGCCTAAGTGGGTAATATTGAAACACAAATATTTTCATGTTTGGGAGAACTTCCCTTGAGAAAAGCATACATAAAATGGAAGCTCTGTGAGTAATGAGTGACAGTTTCTTAAAGGTTAATATTTTCTTTAATCTATTTCCATAACAGGAGAAGAGAAGAAAATACTGCGCTAAGCATAAGGTGTGCTTTTGGGATTAGAGAAACAATCTCCACTACTATGTATATCTCAGACCACAGGGAACAATATGCATACCACAAACACATTTTTATTTCATTTAATCAAATATAGAAGTGTCTTAAATATTTTTTTCCATGTTATTAAAGGATTGAGGATTCTTTAGATTTTCTTTTTTTCCTTTTTTATTTTCCTTTTTTTTTTTTTTCTTTAGGAAAAGTAAAACTGCCCTTAATGCTGGACTAGTCTCTGTGATTGTCATGTAAGGTAATGAAACCATTAAATGCACAGTATTAAGAAGAGACGAGATGCAATTAGCCAAGAAATTACTCTGATCTCAGTGACATTTTCAAAAAATCATAATACAATATACATTGCAGGACATGATTGACAGTCTAATCCAGTTTTGATGGAACGTAGTCCACATACTGAGAGTAAAGCAGTACACGGCCAGATAAAGCTCACAGCTGTGAATCCCTGATATGTCCTTACAGTCTTGTCACCCAGGAAATTCCTCAGGTTTAAAAGATGATGAAAGTATCGACCATTAATGACAGGATCATCTCCTACCCTGAAATAAAATGTACTAATCCCTTTTGCTAGGTCTATGAATTCCTAATATAAATTATATAAACTGTAGTAATTCATCTCTGTTAGCACAGTTGTGTTTGGAAATTGTACAGCAGTCTTTGCCCTATTTGAAATGCTAGATGAAAGCAAGACATGTTCGTTTAAGCTGCAGCATAAAGTAATTTAACACAGGGGACAGAATAACTTCTGGATAATAAGCGGTAGATATGTAAAAGAAGGAAGTTCTGAAGTTCTAAAGTGGCCTGATGGATTTATGCCTGATCTTAGAAAGAGGCCAAAAATGTAAATATAGGAAGTATGGTTAAGTGCAGGTGCTTTGTTAGACATTTGTAAGATGATTTAATGATTGAGTCATACAGAATACATGTTCTGACTTCAAAGAGACATACAATGGTCATTTATGTCTTACAAATAATTTGGATGGTAACCTATCCATCATTTTTAAAATACAATAATGTGGATCATACTGGATTATACTGCAAGAAAAAAAAAAGTTAAAAATGAATTTGAAGTGACATTAAAACACATTTGAATTTCTGTAATCCATTTTTTATAATATATAGGCTGTAAGTATCTATCAGGCTGGACTTGCAGCTTTATGCTCATATGTCATCAACACCTGCAACATCACACAGACAAACAATCATTGATGAAGTCAGACAGCTATCCTTCTAAAGGTTGTTTCCTGCATCTGCAAATAATAGAAAACACAAAACTGGATATTTAATATTTTTCACACAAGTAATGACTGCACAAATCATGCAAGGTTTTTAAAACAATATCTGGAATGAAGGGATATAAAAGTTTCATAAAATATATATATATTCTATCTATGCGTTTTTCGCTCATGCACAATGGCATAGGCTAATTTCAAAAGTAAAATACAGCACAATTTTGCAAAAAAAAAATTATATTTACATTTTAAAAGACGGTAGCTATTGAAATAACTGTTCAAAAATACTCTGCATTTGGTAGCATCTCTGTATTCTGATTCTGAAATCTGCAGTGGAAATCACCGTATTACATACAGCGTAAAGCAAAGTCTGATGTTATTCAGTACTGAAAATACTTTGGGAAGCAGAACAAGGGAGAGAAAATTATTTTGTGTTTAGATAGCATTGTTTTGGACAGTTACATTCAGAATTATTGGAGTATGATTAAAACTTAAAACAGAAGTTTCTGCAACTTGAGGAATTAAAGATATCAAACCAATTCAAACTTCAAATTTCAGCAGATTCCAGCCTAGCTTAAAGTATGAGCCAAATCACAACTGATTGCACATCTACAATCTATAGATCTATTTTATTTTAGTAATATGAAATGTTCAAATGAGAATCTAATACGTAATGTCAGACCAAACCACAGAAGTCCACTTTGGACATCTACCATTGCTTGCATGCGAGGAGGTCAATAATGGATTATGCCACATTATGAGTCAGACTGAAAATAATGCTACATTTCCATCCTTAGGATTTGATTTATTCAGGATGGGTGGTACTCAAGATGATTCCAACTGGGTTTCTAAGAAGCTTATCTTAAATTCAGGGTTGGGTTTTTTGAAAGTTTACTAGACATTGCAATTTAATACTGAGTTCTGTTTAAAAGATCTTTGAATTCCAAATAGCTTCTTGATAATTTTCATTTATCCATGTTCTATTTACAGAACTCAATACTGAGATTTTTTTATTTCTTTTTTTTGGTGATCTTATTGGAAAAGGTGTTGAATGTTTTTAACTGATACTGATATAAGGCAGAATTAGGAATCACAAAATGTGGTTAATGGATACATTTTATTGAAATGGTGTATATACAATTTATATTACTATCATGGTAATAAATTGTAATGATTAGTATCACGCTGATATATTCTAATGTTGATAAGAAAACATGGGAAAAAGAATGTTCTAAAAATTAGCAGCTTGACACCAGTAGTTTGTCAAGCATTTTTGATATCACTAACTTCAGTAATAATCACAGGCTCTAAGTGACTCAGAGGAGCTTTGCACCTCCATGCACCTGATCCTAAGCCAGAAATATTGAAAGAGGTTAGGAGAGTGAACTGTAAGGCCGGGCTGCTTCTGCTGCTGTTCAGTATCTTCTGTAAGCCTACCATGAAATGCTTCTTAAAACATAGGGAAGCTTCCTCAGGGAAGATCTTTGCACTCCTGTTCTGAGTCAGATACTTTGCTTATAGCTCACTGTTGTAAATTAGCTTTGAATATATCTTGCCTACGCATTTTCATGTCGCAAGGTTCTGTCTTTTTTTTTTTTTTTTTTTTAATGAACTAAAATTGAAGTAGATTTCATTCAAAGTCAGGGAAAAATGAAAGAACACCTGTTTTTCAGGGGCTAGTTTGTTCTTGTAGCATGGGTTCTCCCAAGCAGATGTGCAGGGGAATGAACAAGAATATTTTGTGAGTTCATACAGTAAATGCATTTACATTTAACAATAATACAGTTGTATTCATTTCTAAGCGTGACTGTCTTTATTTGAGGTAACTGAAGAATATTGGCCCAAATTGTTTCAAATTGTTTTTGATTACCTATGCTCTAATCTTTATATGAACAGATACTTAGAACTGCCTTTTCTTTTTCCCATGAGCACAATGTGATTGTGGTTTTTATTTTTATTATTTCTTAGGGGATATAATAAAAGAAGATGGCTTCAATTTTAACTGCTTTAAAAGTAAACAAATATGTTGAGCTTTTTAAAAATAACAAATACATTGACATTTTTGGATGCATTCCTGGGTTTCAGTACTTTGCCATTTATATTCAATTTTTAGGCAATCAGCTTCAATTTTGTCATAGTAATTTATTAGAGAACCCCAATTCCTTCGAGAAAAATCAAAACTGATGATGCCAACAGGCTCACCATAAGAATATAATGCAAATGCTGTTACTTTGCTGTGTGAATGTTTAAAAAGAGACAGGAGAAAGATGCTACTGAAAGGAAAATGAATACTTTAGTTGGCGATGTGTTAACTGTACAAATTTTGTACTTTATATCATTTTGGGTAACTAGGTTTTCAATATGTATGCCATATTATGCCTAAAATTCTTAGTTTTTGGTTTTTTTTAGTAGGATTGGATGTGCACACTGAAAGTTAAATGGACAAATATCGTATTTCCTATTTAGTTCCAATATTAGCTTCACTTCATTTCATACATTTCTGCTTTTATAAGATATTATGATCTGTTGTTACTTCTGCAGCAAGATCACAGTAACATAAGCCATTATTTGTTACTAATTTTTGAAAGATCTAATTCTTTTTATATCACTAGCCTGATAATAAGGAAGACTATAGATGCTGCTACTGATAGTGGTGGAGTAACTGAAACTGTTGTAAGGCTAGAAATAAGACGAGAAATGTTCTTACTAGGTTCAGAAGGCACTGTACAGTGCTTCTCTTTGGTTCAAACTCCTAAGGAACTCCCTTAAAATGTTATTATTTCAGTTTAAAAAAGCAAACATCCACAAGATTAATGTATTCTGAACTGTTGAGTACATAGATTACAACACAAGAGTTGTTGATGTTAAACTCAAGGGAAATTTAGCAATGATACCTAGTCAACACTAGATGATAATAGGTCATAGCTCTATAATACTTTACATTCTCAAAACTCTGTATAGTTTTATGAAAGGCATCACGTAAATATGAAAAGAAAAAATCATCTCAATCTGAAAGGAACCCATGTGCTTTTACAATTAAAAGAATGCAGTGGAAGAACTGAAGGCAATTTTTGGAGAATTCATGTATGTTTGAAAAATGGTGTTAACTGAAAGGAGATGTTAAATATTTTCCAAGATTTGAAATCACTTTTTTTGACAGATCTGTTATGGTTAATTAATTACTTTCATTTGCTTTAAGTTGTATGCGTGAAGATGAATAGTGCATGATAACAAGGCGAGACTGTGTGAGGAAGACCTTTGGTAGTCTATACAGTGTGCTGCCTCATTACAGAGCTAGCTATCTGCAGGAAGCCTGACATTGAAAGGTACCACGCATCCCATAACGCCCTCCCTTAACTGTGATGATTGTAGCTTCTTCCTAAAAGTGATGATTAGGCGAGAGAGAAAAGCAAAACTGAATGCTGTATGAATATTTCATGTAAATGTAAGCAGGCACTTACTGGACGTAGACCTTGATTGATGCTAGAGTGCCTCTAAATGATTTGACATTGAAGGGTTTAGACTCCCCTTTCCACAATGACTGCTTCAAGAGCTGCAGTTAATAGTGGAATATAGCCGTATTTATCTGAAGAGCTCTTTACTACTGGCTGGTATTAAACAAGACCACAGGCCTTGTTCGAGTAAGTGAATCTAGATAAAAGACTTAGTGGATGTCTAAATGAGATAAGATAGTTAAGGTTCCTTTTCCCTTCACTTTCTGAAACTCGATTCTTGGTATCCCTTTTAAATTTCCTCCTATGCTAAAGTGATCCAACAATTTGTGAGAGGGCTCAGCCACAAACTCTGTTACAAAGCAGGTGTACAAAAAAACACCAAATTGAAATGTCTAAACAATTTCTTACAAGGAGGCAAGTAATTTTAAAAGGTACTAAATTTAATATAATTATTCATATGGGGAAAAAAAGCTGTAACTTTAATATCTGTCCCAGTAGGCATTTCAAATTACCATTGAAACACTGATCAAAGAGGAAAAAAATCTGCTCTTTCAAGGACTGACATTCATTTGCATTTGTAGAGATACAAATATTTCTGTAGATATGCTTACAAGGTTGTCGTATTTTTTAATTGTCCTTTTGAAAAGGTTGTGGCCTCTAATGCACTGCTTTAAATGGAAAAGAAATACTTGCAAGCTGTTTAGAAGCTGAAATCAGCTTTGTAAAGGAATCATGTTTCAAAATCAGTCACATGAGTGAAATATCTTTTCAAAGTTGAGATGTTTCATAGTGAAAATGAAATAATGGTCATGATAAGTCTTTTCAACATCTTGGTAACAGGCAAATTAACCCTACTTTGAAAAAAAAGCTCAGTCACTACCATCCACTTTCATTAGCATTGTGGACTACTCTTTTGAAATACTTATTTTTTTTAAGAATGATGTTATAAAATGTCTTGATTTGAGCTCTGCTGTAGCAAGGCAGAAATCTTAATTGATAGAGTATTGAAGGAAGCAGAATGATTTTTCGTCATAAGTTGAAGAAGGCAGAATATACTCATATGCAAAGTGTTCAACAGTTTTATGTTTACTTTTCTCTTCCTTGTAATGTGCATAAATAAGATTTCATGTCAACCAATAGCTTTTATTAATTGCAAGTCTTGAAATAAAATACCGGAGGTGAAAAACAAAGGAGTTGTACTCCTCATGGAGGCAGAAAGTCTTAGAAGCAGTGTGAGTTGCCTTCTCTGCCATACCAAAACACTTGTGAGTAGTTTTGGAACTGGTGCTTTCCATCTTTCTATAGAAGTAAAGCATGACTGTCTATATGGCTTCCCCCTGTGTCTCCAGAGTTCTAGTATTTTACTTGTCAGAAAGGCAGTTAAAGCTGCCATTTCTCTTTATTCCACCTATTAAATCCAGTACACCTTATTAAAGACGACTATGGGACCCCTTTTTAATTTTCCACACAAATTCCCTCACATGCACTGGGAATTGGCCTTTCCCAAGCTTCCACACATGACTGTCCTGTAAGCTGTACTCATCTGCAGGACTACCAGTAAGATCATTCCTCAGGCTGTATGAGACAAGAATCAGCCAACTTGTTTTTATTAATTAGTATCACAAAAGTTCCACATATTTTTCCAGCAATTTTTTAACTAGACCAGCAGAAGTTTCTTGGTTTTATGATTGAAAATTTTTTTTGTTCTAGATTCAGACACTTTTCTCTTTACTTGTGTTTTGCCAACATATATCCACTGTTATTTTTTCTTGTGACAAATTGGAAAAAACAAAAGCAAAGCAAGATTTCTTCTAAAAGGTTGTGTTGGACCTTGGCTCTTTATAGGATAATTGGCTGCATGTAATCAGAGATGTTTCTTCTTCATCACGTAGATCTCATCTAAGCATTCTTTCTTGTGAAATAAAGGGACTGGACTTTGTTTCCTGTTGTAGTTAGCAGGACTTTTAGCTTTTGTTTGTGGCAGCAAGTGAATTCAGCCTAATATATCTTCCAGTTTTCTATGTATTTTTTTTTTTAGTTTAGAAATGTATGTATTGCATAAACTGTAATGTGAAGTGATCAGTGGTGACTGTAAGGGAGAACAGTAGGAGCCGCCACATGAGAGCCACTAAAGTATGTTTTCATTTTTTCTGTTAATACAGTAAAATTGCTGCTAACTCTGTGCTGGCTAGCAAGGTTCTGAGCACTTTCCAGCTGTGAATTGTCCTTATGTTCTTGCGCATGCCCAGAATTGATTTTGTATGTTACTAAGCTGACCATATATTTTAGGAACACTAAATCCAATACGTACACTATTGCCCGAAAGAAACATTTCCTATGACACAAATTAAGCTTGTGCGGCTAGATAATGACCAGAGTGAAACAGCAGAACAAAAGAAAGCCTCTATAATGTTACACTCTTGCTTGTTTCTAAGGGATGATAGCATGCTAGTATTGTGCACTGGAGGCAGGAAAGATGTGTAGGAATACAAAGTTGCATGGAGAAGACTGAAAAAAAAGGAGGTTAATCATAACTAGATGATTTTGTTATGAAAATAACAGGGATTTAATCTTAACATTTCAGTCAGCCATGCATCTGACTTTAATCACTGTAAACTTGTACTCACATCTTTCTACACTGAAACTAATGCTCTAATTACCTATGGATGCAGACTGTTCCTGTGTCTCCTGAGCACACAAGCTCCTCTACCTGCTGGACCTACAGCAGATGGTTATTCAGGCAAGAGTAGTAGAATTTTGATGCCACAGTTAGATATTTATTAAAAAAAAAAAAAAAAAAAAAAAAAAGATGCACTGAATTTTATCTCAGTATTATAGATCAATTTTCAGGACAGAGTTCCTAACAGTCTGTTCATAGGCTGGGTACAAAACCAATTTTATCTGCTTCAGTGGTGTGTGAACTGTATATGGCAAGGCATCTCTTTACCCTCTGATAGCTTATCTTCTCTGGTGTCCATTTATGCGTGCTCGTGTAAATATACATATTTTACTGAAAAAGCTCTTTAAACTATCCTTTGAGATGACCTTGAAGTAGGAGTATTTGAATCTTCCAGGAAATTAGCAGCAAAGTTATGTTTTGATAATGATTGGTGGGGTGGGAAGTGCCACTCAAAGCAGAAGTAATAAACAACAGCAAGCTGTATTACAAAGTAAGATATTTGACAAGGAAATACACAAAAAGAAAATATACCCCCTCTTCCATCTCTGCAAAATTTCTTACAATCTTCAGAAAAAATGTGCTTGGCAAAATGGGGCTACTGTTTAAGAACAAAAATATTAAAAGTTAACAACAGTAAAAATAGTATAACCAGTATGATTTTTTTGTCCTGCTGGGCATATAAATACTGAATAAACAGTTAATAAAGAAAATAATGAGGCTTTTCCAGATGATGCAACTTCCAGAGAATTAACAAAATTTATGGAATTTTTTATTTTATCTTAGTGTATAGTTTATTATTTTAATTGCCATTTTCTTTCTTTCTGCTATGTTTTCCCACTTCGACTGCAGTCCAGTTTCATCCTCTTAAAATATGAAGTTTGTATTCTTAAATATATATATGTGTAGTGAAATTTGATATAATTTCACTTTGATCCACTATCCTAGAATATACACAATGAACCAGAAAATTCAAAATACTCTCCCTTTATCAATGCATAAGCAGGCTTCACCTCTATGACAAATTCCCTCATACAGATGCAAATACTATTCTCTATAAATGTGGTTAGGCATAGGCATTTTTGTCCTTAACAAATGAGTACTTCCTACGTGAATGTGCACGTCTTAGAACATACATTGCTGTGTTCTTTGCCAGTCCACACTGAGAGCCTTTATTTGCTTCTTCTGTTACTGCCTCTTCAAAGTTGCCTATGTAAAGCTCTTGTTCTTACATTTTGCTTATATCCTATATTATAAATTGATGTATTTGTTTTCAATACACAAACGCACATGGTCTCCATAGCATTCTTACATACGTGTGCAATCTTCTGTAGAAACAGCTTGATTAACCATGAACTGATAGTAAAATTATATTGTAAAATTTTGAAACATGGTGTAGCAATAGTACAAGATCTTCCATTTTAAATTCTATGATAGCATCAAACTTAAGTTACAAACAATTTTGAAAATGCTCAGCAAAGTAATTAGCAGATGAGATGATATAGTGATAACTTATACGGTCCTATTTTCAATTTTACTCATTAAAATTGTTACAGTGAATTTTAGTGATACTTAACATTTATGAAAATATTAGGAATCAGTTAGGTATCAATTCCAAGTACCAATAAAATGTATTGAGTGATGGCTTTGAGACAGTCTGCCAGGAGGGAATATAGAAATATTATTTGGATAATAATTTGGAGAGAGGACAAAAGCCCAGCTTGACATAACATGAGATGTCAAGAAAAACAAGAGCACAGTAGGTATATGAGCAAAAAGCAATTGTACAGGGAAGGTGCAGGTTTGCTACTGAACAGGTTAGTACAAGCAGACTAGGTAAGTACAATGCAAAGAAGATTGAGATGCCTTAGAGTTCAGTGGTAAACTTAACCCCCAAGTCTCTGTGCAAGAAGCAATAAGACAAGCTAAACCACAGACTGAGAGGAACTTTATTGGACATATCAAACATACAGAAGTGTATGAGACATAGTGAGCGCTATAAGAGTTGACTGACAACAATGCAAAGTTAATCTTTAAAAGGGTTATGGAGATAAGGGGAAGATCTGAATGACTTTTAAAGACCAAATAAATATCCATTTCCAAAAAAGAAGATCTGGGAAACTGCAGATCAGTCAGCCTCACATCAGTCCCTAAACAAATTAACAAACAGATCCCTGTGTAAAGCTGTTTCTGTGATCATGGAAGGCAAGCTGTTTGGGAAAAGCCAGCATGGATTTACCAATGGTAAATGCGTGAGGAACTGATCTCCTTCTTTGTTGAAACAACATGCTCAAAGAATGAGAGTGGTGATTGTCATCTGCCTTCATTTTAGAAAAACACTGTCACAACCAACTATAACTCCTTCAACAAATTAGGCTGAAATGGCTCCTAGTCTATAAGGGCCACGTCAGTGAGTCAGGAAATAGAGGTAGTAACCATGAAAGAAAGAAAGTGTTTGGCTCAGATATGCTATCCCTGACACAATGTGTACATCTACCTAATTTATCTATATCTATACCTATTTGTTATTAGTTACCTGATAATATATATATTCTTTTCTTTTTAATGACAGTCTTTGATGTGTCTGGACTAAAGACTTCATGTGTCCAATAGATGGAGGTAAGATGCAAGAAACCTGTAATAACCAGTAACCTAGTAATCTGAGAAGAGACTGAGGTGCAAGTTCTGCCAAATTGGTCAGAACTTCTACTTCCATGTGCTGTACATCAATTACATTTTTAGTTGCTTAACTCAGAAAGAATAAGATTCTTTTTCAGCTTTATGCTTCTCACTACAATAATAGCCCCTTCTCAAAGTTTAGGCAAACAGCAACCCTGCTGTGAAAAAAAAGAACAAAAGGAAGAAGAGTTTTGACTGCATGGTCTGTGAAGTACTGAATCTTACGCAATTACAAATATTCATTTCTTCTTATGGACTCCATAAGCTTTCCAGAATGTTGATCTCAGACTAGCTTTACATTGTGCAATAACTAGAATTTGATCAGTCAGCCTATTTTAAAAGACTTAAGGACTAAACACTGGAGCTAAATCTGAACAAAATTTGAGTGACTAGATGGAGTCAGATGAGATAATTTTATGTTTTGAACTAAGTTCTGGAGCATTTTATATTTGTAATAATTATGAAAGCACATATTCTCTATGAAACACAAAAGGTAATTAAATTTGTATAGCTAAAAGAAATTAACTTAGTTTAAAAATAAAACAAAGTACCGATCTTTGGCATTTCCATTTTTGGATTCCGTAAAAAAATATTCAGGTACAGAAGCAGGACATGTTTTGTTCATTAGAAATTGCATGGATTATCATAGACTAACTGTCATTTCTATGTTGTACGGAAATCTGGTTTTCATCCAGCAGCACCACATTGCTAATGCTTCAAGCATCTACCCACAGCATCTTTTATAACAGCAGAGAAATGCCATGGAATTGATTTTAATTAGCCTTTGGAAAAAAAAAAAATTAAAAATGGAGAACTCAAAATCCATTGTTCAAGTCAAATGCCAGCCATGCTGTGTGAGAGGTTTATGCAGCTAACAGGACACCAGGGACTCATGTCTGTGTTCAGAAATGTACTAACCATTTTATTAAAAAAATTAAGGGATGTGTTCACTAACGGTATATATCTAGGTAGACATATAATTCTAATTATAATTGTAACTGAGAAACAGAGACTAAAAAAGAGGCCAAATTCCTATCTCCAGAGCAAAGTTCTAAAGGACTATAGGGATTCCTTTGGAGATGAAAGAACATGTGTCATCATCATCATATGTTACATAAGCCTGCATAAATATATGAGAGCATTTTAGTAAAATACGTTTGTGATGGTGTTAAAACAAGGCCTATTCTCTGCTGACAAATCATAGAATCATAGAATGGTTTAGGTTGGAAAGGACCTTTAAGATAATCTAGTTCCAATCACCCTGCTATAGGCAGGGACACCTCCCTCTAGACCAGGTTGCTCAAAGCCCTATCCAGCCTGACCTTGAATACTTCTAGGATGGGGACATTCAGAACTATGGGCAGCCTGTTCCAGTATCTCACCACCCTCACAGTAATGAATTTCTTCCTAATATCTAGTCTATATCTACCCTCTTCCAGTTTAAAACCATTTCCCTTTGTCCTGTCACTACTTAAGGTACTGGAAGGCCACCATATGGTCCCCCCCAAGGCTTTTCTAAACTGAAAAGCCCCAGCTCTCAGCCTTTTCTTCATAGGGCAGGTGTTTCAGCCCTCTGATTGTCTCCTTGGCCCTTGTCTGAACCTACTCCAATAGCTCCATGTCTTTATTGAGTTGTGGGCACCAGAACTGGATACAGTATTTCAAGTGGAGTCTCAAGAGAGCAGATTAGAGAGGCAGAATCAATTTCCTCAACCTGCAGTTTCTCAGTCAGTTTCTCTAGATACAACCCAGATTAGGGCTGGCCATTAAGCTGGAAGAGCAAATACAGATGATCAAACAAGTAGTTGATTGGTACACCATTGTAGATTCCAGGAAACTAAAGAAAGGTAACTTCATACGTTTTGAATTTTGTTAATACTCAGTGAAGACATAAATATCCATGCAAGTGTTTCTTCTATGGCTAAATGCCATGTGTTTTTAGGCAGTAAAATATTGACATCACAAGTTGGGCAGGCGTTAACTTTCCTTTCTGATCTATAGTTGTTTGAATAATCTGATTATACCGCATACGACGGGTTTTTTTTGACATACACAGTTGAAATTATCAAATTTGATGGATCACAATGCAGAACTCAAAAATCTTTGAAATTTTCTTCTTGAAACAATAACAGAGTGCAAGCCTTGAAATTAAGAGTATGTTTTGACTTGCAACAGGGGGAGCAATTCACTGCTATTTTCTATACTGAAATGTCTTTGTTTTGTAGGGCAATACTGAAGTACTTGTTATGTTTAAAAAACTGCTTCCACTTCTGATGGCTCAGAAAATATAGTCTTTTTTTTTTTTTCTTTTTTTTTTTCTTTTTTTGCAAAGGGATCTTTCTGAATCTCTATGGAAAGTTTGCTTCAGACACCCAAAGCTTAAATTCAATATCCGTTACATTTATTAACCATATCATGATAATCAAAGACCAAAATCAAGCATGTAGAGATTTTGTTTTGTGATCTGATGAATATTTTTTAGGCTTATTAAAAAATATGAAAAAAGAAGAAAGAAACAGAGAAGGATAAAAGGAGAGTAAGAAACATCAGGCCCTGCTATAGGTTAAAATAGATGTGGTATATCAAAGACACAGGTATTACAATATGACTTACATGGTGGTGCATTCTGATCTGGAAAGACAATTCCATCCTAGCATTAAGAAATGAAGTTTTTCTTTTTGTGAATCAGAAGTTTTAAAATTTTCTGAGCCTACTCTAGTCACTAGACTAATATCTCCTATCACTCAGTCAACAGAACTGGTATTTAAAATTTTTTTGCAAAACTTGGTAGCTGAATAAAATAATGCTGAAAAGGATGTCTGAAAGTCATCTAGTCTAGCTTCCTACTCAGATCAGGGCTAAGTTTGAAATTAGATCAGATTATGCATAATCGGTTGCAGTCAGGTTTTAAAAATCCTCAAGGAAGGGGTCTCCTTAGCCTTTTTAAGTGCCTAATTTCTCTCTCTGTGATTTTCTTTTCCTAATACCCAATTGAATTCCTCTTACTATTACTTCAAGTTGGTTAAAATATTCTTCCATGTTTCTCTCTAAAATGATTTCTGCTTTCTCTTCTCTATAATCCACATTTTGAAGCTAAGTTTAAAGAACTGCAAACAGATCCCCCTTCATTCTTCTCATCTCCAAGCTGAACAAATCAAGTTTCTTCAGCTCTATGTATATCTGTAAAAATTATATATGGATCTGTAGATGCATGTATTTATGTATGTATATATAAAAATATGTATCAGGTACTCCAGTTCTCATACCCATCTTGGTGCCCTTCTGGACTCTCTTGTTTCTCACTTTCTAGCCTCACAAGTGCTAGACAGAAATAAACATAATTTCCCTTGGCCCATTGTTACAGTCTTGTAAGTGAAGCCCTATCAGTGGGTAGTGGTATCACCTCCAGTGCACATTCCTGGTTCATGTCCAGGTTCTTATCCATCAGAACCCCAAGACTGAGGCTTACTGAGCCAGATCCAACCTGCATTGTTGGATGGAATTATTCTAGCCAGCCAAGATTTTGCATTTGTCCTTTCCTGTTAGCCTGTTCCTCTAGCTTGCGGCTTAGAAAATCCCTCAGGGTGGTGTCCCTAGCTTTCCCAGTATCAAGCATTCCTGCTGCTTGCATGTCACACATAAACTTCATGAGAGTGCACTGTATCCCATTGTCAGGACAACTTAATATCTTAAATAGTATCAGCATCAATATCAACCCCTGAGAAATCCCTCTTATAACCAGTCACTATGTAGACTGAATTGTTGACTTTTACTTTTCCAGGCTCTAAGTTCAGTTTTTCATCCATCTTCTAGTCAGTCTCTGCAATTCATAACTCCCCAGTTTGGCTAAAAAAATGGAAAAAAATTCCAGTTTTGAAGTAAATGATGTCTGTTGGTCTCCCTATATCTGCAGAGACAGTCATAGAAGAAAGCAGGCTGATGAAATGTAGTTTGCCCTTAGCAGATCTATGCAAGGTTTCCAGTCCTTTCTCTCCTTTTTGTGATTGCAAGAGGCTTCAGTGAGGACATCATCCATAATCATTCCATCTTTTTTTTCTTTAAACAATCCTAGAATATCCTTGAATTAAGATAGCATGAGAGACATATGGGCTTAGCACCTAAAAATACGCAGAGCAAGCATATCTCTCTTTCTAAAATTTTGACACAAATGGTCTTTCTAGTCAAATCTAACAAAGATTTGGGAAATAATACAGAAGAAATATCTGATTTTATAGCTGTCCAGTCATTTACACTCTTTTACTTAAAGCTGCCCTATTACAAAAGCATTTTATCCAATCTTCCAATCAAGAATAGCCCTTTTAAATATAACACAGTCAGGCAGCTGCTGTCTTAAAATGCCAGTTTTAAAACCATCTGCTTTCAGTGACATCTGCTTGTGTTCCAACTGGTAAATGTTCTCCCTTTTTTCCTGGAACGATGCTGCTTTCTCTCACCTATTTCAGAAATATCATAGAAGTCTAGCAATATTAGAAGTTTCCTATTAATTTCTATGGCAAGCCCACAGGAACCCATGGATAATGTCACTGTTTGGCAGCTGGCTTTGCATATTTACATATATATGGATGGATGGATTTCCTTTTCAGTGTTAATTTGAAAAGGACTTGAGAGGATTGACATATAGAAGTTTAGTATTAGTTTAGTTTAAATTGTGGAAGCAAAATAAAATAGCAATCTCTCCAGGCAGTTCTGCCAGGCAGATTTTTTCTTAGAGCAAAAATGACTGTCTTGGTTGGAATCAATAATCCAGGTTGCAGTTTGGTCTATGCAGTCTTTTTGGAAACAGTCTAGTTACATGAATGAAACTAAGATGCATTTAACATAAAGCTTCTCCTGAATACAGCTAATGAATTGATTTGCCAATATTGCACTGCACTTTAATATAGGGTGAAATTTCTATCAAAGAACTTCTGTCAGTGACCTCTCAAAGCATACGGGGTCAATTTTGGCAATGCTGTTAGCATAAAAAAACACATATATCACTAAAAAGAGAAAGATAAGAAATGTTCTAAAATACTGTAGATCAGACCGTGTCCCACAGCCATATTTTGAATTAACATTAATTAATGTTAATTAGCAGAGTAGCAGCAAAAAGTATTGAAAATCCAATACCTTTATTTTGATTAGGTTTGTGATCACAGTGCAAAGATACTTGTATTATCTGTGATGAACTCTTTGCTATTTCAACATTTTGCCTTACAAAAAGATGAGAAATGAAACTATAAATCCTGAGTCTTTCAAGATACATCCTGACTTCTTGAGAGAACTATTAGAAAGATTATTTACTGGTCTATGTCATATTTTTCAATATTCAGTTTTCCAGCATGCTATACCATTTTAAGAACTAAGAAGTGAGATTTCTTCTGTGGTAATTCACGAATTTAAGTTCAGGTTCACTACATTTTTTGCACTTTTCCCCATCATATCTTACTTCACCTTACAAATATTGCAATGAGAGGTGAATAAAATCTACAAGCATTTTTAAAAAGAAATTGTTTATGCCTAAATTCAGATATTAAAAGGATTCTTGAGTATTTAACACTGTATAAAAAATTATAACTTCTACTTCAGTGACCTAAGTTAAATTATGATCAAGTCCAGAAAAGAAGAATTCATAATAGAAAGATGGAAAACTCAAGAATGAAAAAAGCACTGATGGCCTTTACAGTAATGCAGCATTAAGAAACTTAATTCCAGCGAGCTTTATACAGTTCTTTTAATATTTCCTTATCATAGCACACTACCTGTCTTGACAACAAAATTTCAGAAGTTAGGGCTCTATTCTTCACGTTGTCATGCCCTATTAGTATTTCTTCTATAGGATTTACCCCGTGAAGGAAGGAATCACCAAGGAGTAAGGTCTATGGTTATCTTATTCACTAAATACCTTTTCTCAGAGATGCACAAATGACTAAGTACTTCTGGTGCCTTTGTAAGAAAGTCAAGTCACACTGGTGTTAGGATGAAAGAAAGTTTGTCCTTCTCTGGCTAGATATTTTACATGTAAAAGAAACATGAAAATCTCAAGTGTTTCAACAGCAACAACAACAACACAGAATAAGTGGTTGAGAGTAGCTCTACCTGTGTTCATCTTGTTTCAGGGGATTTTATACTGCTATGTGTACCTGCAGACAACTGAATTGCTTGCACACACATGCATGACCTTCACTTGGGATATTTGGTAGCATGAGTGTTGTTCATTCAGTTTTTTCCAGGATGCACAGCTCTGCATTGCTGGTATTCTTCACTGTGCCCTGAATAGGTCACTGCCAAGGCCCATTGTCTCAGGGGTTCCTGTGCAGCAGCACATCTCCACATTCACAGTTACACTCCTTAATACATATTCCGTAAGGCTGACAAGTAGAATTGGTTGGACACTGTATTACTGAGACGAGGCACATGTTATGCTGGACTTTCAAAGGGTGGTGAGAAGCTTGATTTGCTGGTGAGCTCAGAAGTGTCATCCCACTTGTCGTACTCTGTACCTCCATCATTTGTTTTGGCTACTGTAGATGGGAACTTGATTTGTGCCGCTGTGCACATAGTATGGCTTACTCTGTGAGGAAAAAAATCACAGCAGAAATCAAATTAGGGTAAGTTTATTATCAGTGTAGAATTGTTTTATAGAATGACCTCTCTGGTGCTGAGCAAGTACTGCTACTGTTGCTCCTACTGAAAAATTACTCCGTTTTCATTTCAGTCATTTATTTATTTATTTATTGCCTTCCTCCAGAATAGTCTTTCTCCTTAAAAATACATCTTCTGTTTAATCTAGAATTTAATAATGACAAGGAGGCTTCAAAAATGGATTTTAAGCTAGTGGATAGATTTTCTTTCTTACATCAGTTTTATACTGGAGAAATGCTTAGCAACAGTCAAATGACTGTTTTATACAAGTAAGAACCAAATTGGACCAGCTATTTAGATGCTAAGATGCATATTAAGGAGAATATATTGAAAGAAATGGAGAGATTTTTAATAAGGGAAGAGGGGGTGCACTTAATAAAAAGAACATATAGAGACCCTGACTGTGGCTAATGTGCATAAAAAATTCAGCCTGTCAGATCCTCACTTTTCTAATTCAGTAATCTAAATAATTTATTTGACATTTTAGCTCAAGATGACCTTTCTTAGGAAAAAATTACTGTTTTAAACTTTTAGCAAGTGCAACCACTGCAGAGGATTGCTGTTGAAGTCTGCATTTTCCCAAATGAGTAAAGGTTAATCTTGTACAGCTCAAACACATTTCTGACCCTTTTAAACAAGTTCACAAAAAAATCATTTAATTTTTTTAATATGATTTCAATTATATTGCAATATTTGTGTTAAATGATCTTTCTCTTCTCCTCCCCTTTTATTTCTGTTGCTCAGAAACCATTTCACACATGTTCAGAAGGATTTAGGTGAAGGGCTTGTTTTGAATGAGTAAAGGTACCATTGTACCAAATGTTATTTATAAGGTAAGTTCCATAAATCAAGGGAAAATACATAGTAGATTAATAGGTGAGTAGGTTAAAATAGCCACTAGTAATAGCAAGAAAATGACTGTCCAGTGGTTCACCATTCCCAGATTGGTCACTTGACTCAAGTAATCAGCCTCAGAGCTATGCCACAAAAAATGATCATGTCTGTCTCTGGATTCTCTTCCTCTAACTAAACAATTCCATATTTTGCAGAGGGCATTTCAGTGGTTCTACTAAAGGACATTTAGTGTAATTTTACTCTGCTATTTCTGATAATTTATCTAACTTTCAGACAGGTCACTAAAAAAATCTTTCAACGTAAGGATTAATATACCCCCAATTGTACATAATAAAGGCGATAATTCTCTCAGGGTTTTCAGGTGACTTTATAGGGGTACATTATTTATTGTTGAAAAAGTGAATTCGCTAGAATGTCTGAAATATCACAAAGGCTTTAGAGTCTGTGTAAAAACTGCAGTACAGCTGCCAGCTGTGAGAGGATGTAAGTGACTAGCTATCAAATGTATAGGTGACCAGCCATATTTGTGAAATAAAAACATTTGGTAGAGCATTGTCATCAGATTGCTGTTCTTTTTTTCCCCCACGTTACCACTACCATGACATGACATCATTTCTATGGCATCATTTGTGTATTTTCAGATCAGCATCTTTCTCATCTTTATGTGCAACTGGAAGTACTCCAGTGCAGTCAGTATGAAACCAATGTAGGTTTGAAGTAAAGGGAGCATCACTACTCTCAGCTATGCTATGATATCCTTTTTATACTTCTGCTGATTTCAGCTAGTGCTTTCTTTTCCAACAGAACAGTAGGGGGTTGATCTGGTATGCCTATGAATTACAGTCAAAAACCTCTATAAAAATGGAAAGCTGAACTATTGATGAAATTTATGCTCTTAAATCACTTAGACGGTTTTAAAATCCAATGCAAGTGTAATTAACCTCTTAAAGGCTTCTGGTGTTACTGACTCTTGATTAACAGTAGTGGGATTATCTATGTTGCAGACAATGTTAGAATTGCAGACCTCGCTTGGTAAGCAAGAATATATTAGGTCAGGTGTGGTACAACGTGAATAATTCTGTATAGCTCCCAGAGCAAGCTTGTCACTAGAGGTGGCATGCCTGTCCCATACTGTGTGGAGATAAAACTTGCACACCCAGTTTTGGAACCAAACTAAAGCACACAAATCCAGCCTGTCTGGTTCTTCTCCCATTTCAATAACTGGGAGCGTTGGGCAAATGCACCCTGACATAGTTTAAAGTGAGTTTATATTATATTGTATATATAATGTATATAATATATATGTATATAATGTATATATGTGATTGGACAAGGGGGATTGGTTTTAAACTAAGACAAGGGAGATATGGGTTAGATATTAGGAGCAAGTTTTTCACTCAGAGAGTGGTGATGCGCTAGAACAGATTGTCCAAGGAAGTTGTGGATGCCCCATCCCTGGAGACATTCAAGGCCAGGCTGGATGTGGCTCTGGGCACCCTGGCCTAGTGGTTGGCAACCCTACACACAGCAGGGGGGTTCAAACCCCCCTGATAATCATTATGGTCCTTTTCAACTTGGGCCATTCTATGATCTTAGTGATTTCTTAGGCAATTGAATATGATTTTAAATTAGTAATCTAAAGATGAGAAATTTCTTCCTCTTATTAACAGCTCTCTACAGCATCCACATCTTGTGTGTTGTAAACTTGTTGCTGTTGCATGTAGTATGAAGTTATGTGTTGCATTTGGGTTGAGGCAGTATGAGATATGAATGCAGACTGGGAGCAGCACTGTGAGATCAGCCCTGTGAAGAAGAACTGGGGGATTCTGATGCACAAAAAAAACTGGACATGAGCCTGCAATGGGCTCTTGCAGCCCAGAAGGTCCAACTGTAAGCTGGGCTGCCTCAAAAGAGGGGTGGCCAGCAGGGAGAGGGAAGTGATTGTCTTCCTCTGGTCTGCCCTTGTGAGGGCCCATCTGGAGTACTGTGGCCAAGCCTGGAGTCCCCAGTACAGGAGGAACGTGGGGCTGCTGGAGCAGGTCAAGAGGAGGGCCATTGAGGATGATCAAAGGGCTGAAGCCTCTGCTCTATGAAGAAAGGTTGAGGGAGCTTGGCTTGTTTAGCCTGGAGAAGGAAAGGCTCTGGGAAGATCTCATTGCAGCCTTCCAACACTTAAGGGAGCTTACAAGTTGAAGGGGGATTGACATTTTACACAATCTGATCGTGACAGGATGAGGGGGAATGGCTTTAAACTAACAGAGAGGAGGTTTAGGTTAGATGTTAGGACAAAGTTTTTTACTCAGAGGATGATAAGGCACTGGAACATGTTGCTCAGAGTGGTTGTGAATGTCCCATCTGTGGAGGCATTCAAAGCTTGGTTGGATATAATTCTGGGCAATCTAAGCTAGTGAATGGCAACTCTGACCATGGCACAGGATTTGGAACCAGGTGATCTTTAAAGTCCCCTCCAACCTAAGCCATTCTATAATTCTAGATTGCTTTCATTCCATGCTTTCATTCCCATTATGCAAACAACATGCAGTTTCCTACCTTATGTTTTTCTGACCTGCATGACATTGCATGATACAGTCATGACAGTAAAAGGTGTAGGGCAGAGATGTGACCCTACTTTTGAGGGTACCATAGTGCTGTGTGGTTTGGCAGGAGGAACTGTAGAATGCACACAGTAGAGTGCTAGACCCTGGTCTCCATTTGGATAAGGTCAAGAAGCTGCTTGTAAATATGCTAGATGATTTCCTAAAAGGCCACCTCCTTCTTTATCATCTTTAGAGTAGCATTCTGACACATAAAGGTCAACTTTAGTGACCAGTAAATGAGCTGCCTCTTAAAACTTTGCAAGGCAAAACTGGTTTCCAAGTGCAGATGGAAAAAGATTGTAGGCAAGAATTCTGCCCACTTTTGATGCTGAGAAAACATGGAGTTTCAATCACACACCAAATCCTAAAGTCCTAATATCCAAGTCTTGTTTGACTTATGTGTTGTATATCTGTCTTTCTATTTCAAACAGCTTATCAAATAAACGTAGTAAGGTATTAAAACTGTCTTTCTACGTTAAAATGGTCATAAAAGTGGTACAAATCTGAAAATTGTATCAGATCCAAATTTGGATTAAGATTCTACTTTCTATAATGAGGAAAATAAGCAAACTAAACAATTGAATATTGTTCAAATTCAAGTTGCTGTGTTGTTTTTAGAAAACCTCTAGTAAAATGAAATTTGGGGCCCAGATTAGCAGTATAGTTGCAATTAAAGTATTTGTGAAGTAGAGTGAGCACATTGTTACATTTTTGCTTTTTGTCACTGAGAAGCACTGTCATAATGTTTCTGCTTGGTAAACTGAAGTGGAACACAACCACCAGGGATGTCATACTGGATTCCTAATTGTTACTGGGGGTCTGAAGCCTGGGTTGCACAGCCCAAGTGTAGGTGGTTTACCCAACCATCTAATTTCATAGGTAACTACCTCCTGGCTTAGATTCTTCCAAGGGAGTTTCAGAGCAAGAAATTCTCTTTTGAGTATGCACAGAGTATGATTATGGCCAGCTAACAGCCTGCTAAACCAGATGCCTAAAATTTGCTTTACTGCTAGTCTGAAGGTGGTCTGCATACTCACTAACCTCTGTGTGATTAGCTAAAACTTTTGCCTCTCCATTGCACATGGAAGTCCATAGATCTGTGCTGTCACTAGACTAACAAGAATTGTTGGGCATATGCTGTTTCTGTCATTTGATGGATGATAATGGCTGCTATTTTTTGTTATGACCATCACAGCTTGAGACTGTGGTGCACAAAACATTAACCTCAAGCCTTGTATCAAATTTATTTACAAGATACTTCACCTTTGTGCACTGAGGAAGTAACCAGAAAACAATTTTGTATCAGAGGGCTGAGTTGCATTTCTCAATACAAAAGAAAAAATTGCTCTGGATTTCAGACACTGGCCAGGACTGCTCAGAAAGGGTAAGAGATAGAATGAACCACCATGTATATATAATACACAGAGCAAGCAGGCATAACTTGAGGAGATGATTTAAGGTCTCTTCTGAACAGCACATTTAAGGTCAGTTCCAGCTGATAGCAGTATCAGTTACCAAAAGCTGCTGGCATCCTGATAAACTATGTGAAATACATTTGGTGATCTCAGTCCAATTTACGTTGCCAGATGAATATTTCTCTTTTTTTTTTTTTTTTTTTTTTTTTTTTTTTTTTTTTTTTTTTTTTTCCCCCAGAGGCATGAAGTTCTCACCAAATTGAGGTAGTCACTGGTATCCTTCTTGGAAATCTCAGTGTGGAACAAGCAGACAGACCTTGACTGTCTAATAAAACTGAAAGGCTCTTGCTTCATTTCAATCCGTTTTGATGGGAGTCTCTGTGTGAAAGATGCAAGCAACACAGTACGTAAGTTTTCTTTCCCCAGGGATGTAAGTCTGACCCTTTTCAAAGCTGCTCAGCTTTCAGGGTTTTTTCTTGTATGCTGAGTACATGTCAGGCCCCGTGTTCAAACATAAATGTTCTGACTGGAAATGTCCCATTCTTTCTGGTGAATTATTTTTTCATTATTTCCCTGTCATCACCACTCCTTTTTTTTTTTTTTTTTTAATGAGAGTGCAGGGGGGTGGAGGGGAGTGGACACATAAGTTGATTTTAGGGACAAAGTAAACTTTTGGCCTAAAATTCTTTCCTGAGAAAAGAAACATGAGAAACAGTATATTCACCTTGTCTCAGACGTCTGCATGGGCTTTTGTGTAGCTGTAATAAATTATTCACTAATTTTTTTGTAATCAGACTAGCTGATCTGCAAGTCTGCTAATGAGTTGCCCGATATGTAAAGAAAACCACAGAGAGAGTGTTACATTCAAGCTTGTTAGAACAGGTCAGGGACCAAAAATAAGAATGATCCCCTGATTTCTACAAATTTAAAAGGTTAGCATTCCATTGTGCTATTTCAAAAAGTCATTAAAACCGCTTATGATGGAAAATTAAGCTAGCTGTCACCCACAGCTTGTTGATGGTAACTTGCTTCCTTGCAGTTTACTGACTTGCAAAGGAAATCTAGACAGATGAAAAATCTCAGACAGGCTTAGTGATCGCTAAAGAAAAAAAGTAAAATATACAAATGCACCACTCCACACACCCCAATGCCTTAATTCCCTGTTTTTTCTCTTTCTTGTCTTTTCTTGTATGGATGCTTGATTTGGTTTAAAAGATGGAAGTGCATCCTAAGTGTAAAGTATAAAAAAACACAAATCTTTTTATTATTAGCTGCAGCAGGCAAGGACATTTCTGAAGAAGTTTCCTTGGATAACTTGTGTATGTCCTACCAGAACCTCACTTCTGAATCCAGGCATGTTAGCACTGTGTTTCTTCTGCTAAAAGAACAAACCTATGGCAAAAAGAAGCAAACACACAAAGCTTTTGGAGAAGCTATCTGGAGAAGATGGGTTTTACCTAAAGACAATAGAGATTTGTTTTAGACAGAAGGCATGCCTCCCATTTTCTGTTCTTAGAAAGAAATAAAAATTCTGGTCCTCCCTGCAAGTCTGCTCTCCTCAGCACTGCACTCCTCTCCCTGCTCCCCTTCCAGTCACTTTTTGCTTAAGAACTGTTCACGGGGCTTTGCTGGTTTATTTTATTTTTCCAGCCAGAAAAAGTACTGTTATTCTGTAAATGTTTTCGTGCTGTCATACTTTGCAGACGATTTTCTTCCTATTTTTGGAGGCCTGAATCTGCCTTTGGTCACACTATTTGCTCCTCTATGGTCACCTCTGAGAAGATTAACCCTTTCATTAAGAAAGCTTGGCCAGGGTCAAACTACTGCCTGGCTCTGGACTCTTACATCCCTTTGATCTCCCAGCTATGGAGAAATTATTAGCAAATTCTAAGCCTTCCCATGTGATTTGTTTTTGTAAATTTGTAGAAATTATTCCTAATCCTATTACGTGGCCGAGGGCAAACCTGCATTAAATATATGAGACTTTTTGTTATGTGGCAGATGGATAATAAAGGAATGCTGAATGCAGCCCATTCCAAGTTATGGGAATCTGGACACTTCATCAGCATTCACTTAATCCTCTGCCATGGCCTACGCCTTTGATGAATGCTCTCATTTATGACCACTGATGCCACTCACTTAATTTCAGAGAAGAAAAATAATACCTTGCTGTTAATGTGAATATTTGAGTTTATGGCTGTACAATGAATAATTGTGACATTATCAAGGGAACATCTTCTTATACATTATTCACTTGTATAGACCACATTAACCAAATGGAGGAAACTTGCAGTTTTGCATCTTCCATCTTCTTTGGAAGGTAGACACCGTGCAGACAAAAGTCAGCATCTTAACCCAAATTCTAGCTGACAGTCCGTATCAGCCCTCACTATATTTTGTTCATTGTGGTGCCAATCTCCTATCTCACCAATGACATTTTTTCAAAGAAAGAGTGGATTTCCTAGAGACTCTACCCCATGCAACTTCCATAGCTTTTTATTGAATAGAAAAGTGTATCCCTCCTTTTTGCTTCAGTACTGTTGCCATGTAGTATGTTCATAAATTTAAGCTGAAAATTAAGACAGCACACAGTTTTCATTTGTACTATAAAAAAAAAACACCCCATGATAAAAATGGTATCTTCATGCACTTTAAAATAAAATTCATAAATAAAAATAAAATCTATAAAGTCTTCAGAATTTCTTATGTATTAACTCCCAGCTTTTGCATTCAGAATCACAAATATTAAGGTGTGGAAATATATTAGCTTGTTTTATAGAAATCCGTGTTGTCTGAGGTCAGAGAGTTTTTTAAGCATGTTTGTATTTTGTCTGATCTCTCTTCAAGTTTCCTTACTTCATTCAAGAGAAAATGTTATTACATTCCCAGTATAAATATGACTTTTAATTGAAAACAATTTCACATTTTTGAGTGTATTTATTTACTTTTCTGACTGTATAGCAGTATTGAAGTGTAGGAGTTTGCTATGATTTTATCTTCCTTTTCTGCAGGCGTAGTAATTTTGGTTGATATTTAATGGTGCTAAAATTCTAAAAGTAGAACCCTGCTGTCCCTTTTGGCTTGCACATATAAAATTCAGAGGTATATTGGAGTTCTGGTAAACCATCAGCATGAGAAACATGTCTGGATTTAGTAAAGTGTTATAAAAAAACAGTTAAACATCTTTTCTTAGTGGGAGCATTCACACACTGCAACTAATTTACTGGAATCAGCTAGAGTATTCAACGAGAATACAAATAAGTAGTCTATTTAATTTTTAGTACTTCTATTGATCAACACTTTGAAATCTTGTGTAGCAACCTATGAGAACACCCAGGACTGACTGCTCCAAAATGAATATAGATAGAGGTCCCACACAGAGTGGTTGCTTCAGTGATCCCTTCCACACTGTCACCTAATTTAACACACAGGCAAGCTTCTGCACACAAGTGTTATTTTGTATTTGCTGTATGTATTGAGATGCCTGTCAGAACCAAGGGCTCTGTCAGAGTGGAAGTTTGTATTTGGAAAAGGGATTGTAATACCATGTGCAGTGTGTCCATGTAATAGTAATGATCCAAGATTCAATTTTTTTTTTTTTTTTTTTTAAGTAGAAAGAAATGCTAGCTGTTCTGTGATTGTAAAATTATACAATGATGAAAGATTACAACTTAATTGACTTCAGAGAGAGGAAGGCATTGCCTTGATTTAACATCATAATGTGCTAAGCTAAATTTTTCTCACCTACTTGGATTTCTATGCTGATTTCTGATGCATCTGTTTTTTCTCCTGAGAATCACTAATCTAAACATTTCTGCAGAGTTGCAGTGTTATTCTTGAAGTATCCTATTCACTGTTAACTGAAGTGTTTGGTTAAAAAGGAAAAAAAGAAAGAAAAAATAAGCTATAGATTTATAAAAGTAGAAGACAAGAATACAAAGCCGATCAGAAATGGGTCAGTCAAATCTTCCAATCCACCTTTTGGTGAAACTTACTATAATGTCAATCAGATACTTGCCATAAAATAAGTAGCCCAAAAAATTCAACTTCCACAACAGCAACAAAATAATAGCGTAGCAGAAATTTTGGAAAAGGAAACCTTAGCTAAACAAACCTCCAGAATATAAACAACAAAAAGGTACGTAGTGGACTTAAATAGCTATACATACATATATATAAAACTATATTAATTGTTATTTTTGTGTGTTTATGTATAATATGTGTAAGTATATATATTTAGGGACTTTGATTTTATCCCTTGGTACAAGGAATGGGCAGTTAAAGAAATCCAGACTGAAACTAATTTTTCAAACACCCTTTCAGTGTATGAGGTTTGAGAACTATTGTCACCATATATATTCTTCACCAATATCATATCACTTGGAACAAGTAACACTTACCCGTGTGGTAGCCATTCTGCTTTGGCAGTCTACTTTGTAAAATCTTCCTTTATTACTGTCTGAGAATGTAAAGACTTCATTATACACGATCCACAATCAGTGTCTGGGGTTTCCTTGTTATAGCATTTCAGGCTGCATGGTGATCAGCCAGCCAGTGGCTAGGTTCTCAGCTTGCTAAAGCAAAGTACAGATCACTCTACAGTCCTGCTGTTAAATGAAAAAAATGTTTAAAACATCTTTCATAAGCTGTAAATTGGAGATCATAATAAAAGTGAGAAGAAATAGTATGAAAACTTTTTTATGTTTTGTAAGTTTTTTGTTGATTTTTGTTTTTTTGTCATTTGTTTGTTTGTTTACTAGAATTAAAGCTGACAGCAAGAACAATTTACTTTTCAGAAAGTATATCTGTGTTTGGGTGTAAGGAGTTAACTATTTTTTTATAAGCTGATTAGTACAGACTGTTGTTGACAGAGTTTTTTCTGTATTTATAAAGCTCTTATATGATTTCTTAAAAGAATTTTAAATGAGTCTAAACAAAGCCTTTCCTGAATGTAATATCACTGAAAAACAGTGCATTCTTTTCATATCTGAAATGAAAAGGTAATAAAAGTATGCCAATGTTGCAGCTCCAATCTTGCAGTCAGATGAACTCAGTTGAACATAAAATGTGAGAAGCAGCAAGGCTGAGCTGCAGAACTCAGAGAAATGTCATGCAGTGAGGCAGTGCCTTTTTTTTTTTTATTGGGCACTGAGAGCAAAAAAAAAAAAAAAAGCAGCCACCTGCCCAGTTTTCATGATCACAGAGTAATCCTCCAAACCCACTGTCCAGAGACTAAAAAAAATGCTTTACTTGAAAGTAAGACACACTCACATCTTCTCTTTCATTCATCTGTTTTTCAGTGTGATTGTCTTTGAAGTATACAGCATATATCATGTGTGATAAATTATACTTTGCTGAAATGTTGCATTGCTAAACTATGCTAAGAAAGCTTTGAGCAATATTTACAAATAGTTTAAGTGTCACAACAATACACCCACCACTCAGGCTTCTATAGATTTTACTATATAAAGATTGTAATAAAGGATACCACTTTTAAGTATTATGAAAATATTCCTTGTAAAGGAAGATAACTGGGGGACAAAATCTCTAAAATCTATATCAAAATCATTTTGCAGATTCTGAAATCACAACTGTCAGGAAGAGCAACCACAGTCTCTCTTGTCTAAGAATCATCACCTGTTCTTGTGCAGTTACTGCTTACCTCCCCTTTTGTTCCAGGTGAGTTGTTAATTTACTCACAAAGCTCAAACACCAGCTACATGCTCAGCTGTTTGTTGGTGGTGGGTTGTTTTTTTTTATTGTTGCTTTTTTTAATTTTTTTAACAGTATGCTGTAAAGTAATTAAAGTTGTGCTATTGGAAAGAACTGCAGCCTCAGTTTCCCACTTGGGATAAACTTTAATCCTACATACCAAGTGTTAAGTTCTGCTGTTTGCTATGTGACAGTGCAGCTGGTGTAATTCCTCTACAGCTGAATGAAGCAGTTCAAATTTACATTAATTCTAAAGAAGGAAGAGCCAGACCTTCCCCTAAACACCTGAAAATCACTCCTACATTAAAGAATAAGTCTAGTGAATGTTACTGTATGTTTTTAAGATCTTCCTTAGGGGAAGGTACGACGTTGAAACACAAGATAAATGTTTTTTCTATCAACCTTTCTCTTTATTTGTTATTTTTATTGGAGCGTGGAATATTCCTGTTGTGTTTGTCAGCTGCAAGGGCCTGTTTCAACCACTGAAACAGTGAGTTTCGTCAGTGCAAATTTAGCTTAGTTTGTTCTAGTGGGTTACTATATCTGTTGATCCCCACCACTTCTACCTTGGCAGAAACATAATCATGCTATATGGATATATAAAGAAGTAGTTAAATTATATTAGAAAGCGTTTACACTGAAGTGGATAATTTGTTGAGGGGTCTAAGGAAGAGACGTACAAGCTGTTGTTCCAGTTGGAGCTTGCTATTGTTTGGTTCACCAGGAGGAAATGTGGTGAACTGTGGAGAACTCTTGCTTTCCTTTCTAAATACATCGTCCTGTTTTCAACTAAAATGTAACTATAGAGTCAGTGACTTCTTGTGAATTCTTTTTCTCGTGTTGAAAGTAGCACTTGTGAAAAGATAAGCCTAAACACCCTGACCACACCAATGGAAGAATCTGAATCTGACACTGCTAATGTGCATTACATTCTATCTGCATTTTTAGCATAGCAGCTGGAGATAATACAGTCAGGTGAAATCTAAACTAATTCACCTTTCCATCAAAGGACCAATCTATGTTTTCTTATTAACAACAATGCTCAGACAACACCCTCCTACTGTGAAACTTATATATTTCTTTTTCTTTTCTTTTCTTTTTTTTTTTTTTTTTGCAAAAGCTAGCAAAGTAACATAATAATATTTTACATTACAAATTATGTGTACATGTGCATGTGCATCCAGCTAGAAGAAGTTTCAGAAGAAAAAAGCACTTACATTCAGTAAGAAGCACATAGGAAATGTGCACTGAATTCCAGAGTTAGGGTATTTATTCAGATGAGCTACAAAGCAAGCTAGGACAAAAGGAAACTTTTGAGCCACTGCTTAGCATTAGATTTTCAATCTTGATATGATTGTATTATTTTATCTCTGTGAATTTAGCACATTTGATATACAGTCATGGCCTAATGAATGCAGCAATAAATATCACATTTGTATTCAGCTTCAGAAGTCTCCTTCCCTCCTCACACCAGCACCAATGGGTGTGATTTTATAAGGGTATGACTGTAAATAATCTGGTTAAACACAAGGTTACTGATGCACTTACAATATAGAATCATAGAGACAGTGGTAAGATTCAAGCCCCTGGATGTGTCTTCCTGCCTCAGTCAAAGCAGATGTATTTGATTTTGAAAAAGCAATGCATAATCTATTTTTGTTTGTTCAATATAGGAACTGTATATTTGCTGTATCTTTAGGGATTACTTTTGGTTGTTTTCAAGGAAATAATTTTAATGCTTACAAATTGTTGGATGACATTCCCTTGTACATCTTTAAATATGATATGCAGGGAAAATATTTCTAGTTCTAATCTTTTTATTTAGAATAGAGAAGCTGTGTGTAATCTAGGAGATGAAATATGATATCTTTATTAAAGTGGCACATGCTAGCTCTATTACGCTTACAGGTCTGCCAGTATATCCATTAAGGAATCCATTTTTCAGACTTTTAACACTTGTCTGTATTCATACCGGAGTGAAACTTGGCACTCAGGTTTATAGCCCAGAAGCAATTTGTAGTGCTATTTACAAATGTCTCTTGGTATTCATTTAAAAAAATGTTTTTCTATTAAATGCCTGAAAACCATTTGGTTATTTAAAATGCAAATGGGAGTGGTGTTAAAAAGAACAGTGTTGACTTCTCTAAGAGTCCCATGCTGTAGCTTGATAATACTTCTTCCTTATGAAGTTTATCATATTAAATCATTATGAAATGAGCTGCAAATCAGGAGATGGTGCATTTCTTGAGATTAGAGACTTTTTATACCCCTGAGAGAGCTGATTCTGCTTACCATTTAGCTAATGCATGCTTTAAAATTTCTGTATACCTTCATTTGCACACTGTAGTGATATGAAAGATCCTTACATTCAGGTAACAAGCTTTCTTAAAAAACACTGAGTATGTATTCATATAATTCAGTGGTTTATTTCAGTTTTGAAACTAATGATAATTCTTCATAGTAGCGTAGTGCTGCTTATTTTTTTTTTAGTTTTTGAAAGTAATTAAGTAATCTATCTAAGCATGCCATTTTATCTTGGCAAAATATGATGGAGAACAGGTAGTGTTTTCACCTTAAGTCCAGTCATATCTCCCACTGTCAGTGTTCGAATGTAAATTAACAGTGAGTTAACTCAAATATACTTTTGCTTCTTTGTTTATATATTAGCATTTTCGTTTGCTCTTTAAATAAAAGCTCAGATCTTCTGAAATGAAAAGAACTCTCTATTTTATTCTCCAAGAACATCTCTTTCCTCAAGTGATGTAAATCAACAACTGATCAACAAATCATCAACTCATACGTTTCCCTGTACTTCTAATAAGTACATTAAAAGTTCAAACAATTTGAGAAGAGTTGGAACCATCCATATATATAAACGAATGATATCAAATATCATAAATAGTGATATATTGCCGAATCCTCACTGAAATTCTGGGTTTGACAGTAAATAAACTTAAATAAGATGATGAAAAGAGTTTTAGTAACTCCTTATAAGCCTGGCTTTCTGTGAACTACTATAGACTGAGGTAGAGGCACTGACAGAATTATTACAAATAAAAGAAATCCCAAATCGAATGTTCATTATACTTTCAGGTCGTTTTAGATGTTAGGGGTTTAGAAAAGTCTCATCAAGATCCATCTGAACTTCAGGAATAAGTCCTTAAAGCTATTCTGTAAACAAAATGATTCATAGCATAGATTTTTTGTTCAATTTTGTAGCTGCTATTCCTCAGTTGTGGGGGGGGAAAAGAAAAAATGTGCATTGGGGTTTTTTTTAAGACTGTACTTTTCACTTCTGCAAACCTAATTTTTAGTCTTGGGTTCTGAGAAATCAAAGGCTATTTAGAATACAATAAAGAATAAAAATTTGATCAATTGTAAGAAGTATTTCTGTGAAGTCTGAACAAAGTGGGAATCTGAATTGCAGCCCCAAGTATTTAAATAAGCTATTACAAAAGGAGTGCTAAGAACCATTATATTGCATGATTTCTTGTGAATAATAGAAATGCTCTCTATCAGGTATTTTTGCTTAAATGGAATAAATGTTTGAGAGAGATGGTGTTCATCCATTGTAACCTTTCACGCCACTACTGTTGGTACTGTAATAACTTCATCTATTAAAAATACGGTTTGAATCTATTAAAAAATACTCTAAAACTTGGAAAGAAGTGTAGTTTTAAACCACCATACATTAGAATCTCCATCTTTTGGTAGTGTCATTTATGCTTTAATGACATCAGTGTAGAATTTCAGCATTTTTATACAGAAAATGCCTGTCATATACAAACAACATTATGGCACTTTTAGTATAATATGCCTATAGTAGTGCTATTATTTAATGGTGTGCTTTTATATTGTTCAAGTAAGTTTTTAAGGATAAATGTGCCTACATCATATAATAGTCATGGGGCTAGGAAATGGGATTACTTGCTGCTAATAAGGTGAGTGAGCTTTCATCTCTAGTTATAGTGGTTCTGATCCAGTAACACTGTAGTAAAAGGTGATGTATTTAAGACTTCAATAACAGCAGAAGCAATATCTAAGTCTGGGTTGATCCAACCTCTTACTTAAATCTCATGCATTTTGCTGCATGGAACATAGTCATACACTGAAAGAGTTTTGCTTAATGAGGCTGGTTTTGTTCAATTGTCATTTAGGAACTGACTTCTATTCTCTGTTTGGGCTGAACTCCAGCTGGTATCCACACTCCTCTTGCATTTGCCCAGGAAAAGATGAATATTTTCTAAGTATTTCTTAGATTTTTAAAGTTAAATTAAGGAATCTGCCCCTGGTTCCATCACACAGCAGTCAAGGGTAGAGCTTAAATATGGTAAGAGTCTGACTTACGTGAAGATCAGCAAAGAAACAAAAGGAAAAGGATGTATGTTTGTTTCCATAGGAGCAATGTTACTAGAACTAGGCATGCCATTACAGTCCTTATGCAGATTTACCACGTGGAATCACCATTCCACCACATATCAGAGTAATTTTTTTATTGGGTTTGTCTGGATCTAGTATCCCAAAACCAGGAATACTTCCTGTTCATGCAACTTGATCAATCCTTATGAACTGATCAAGAAATGAGAATTATTTTTTACTTTGAGTAATTTTTTCTACATGCTAGAAATATCTCAAAGGGCGGTGGTATGGGCATTGCTGAATCACGGCCTGAACCTCTGATTGATCATCTGAGGTAAGCAATGAGTCAGCCATGGGTGTACAGGTGAAGGCAATTCACCTGTGCTGCTGGAAGGGGTGAAGCCTGGCACCACCTTTCCTAGACCAATTTAAGAGCTACCAGTGGGAAAGGATCTCTTGGGGAGATCCCTCCTCTGGAGTTTTGCAGCGTGTCCAGGACACGGGTAAGCTTTCTGTCTATTTTCTTTTTGTTATTATAATCTGCTTTGCTAAATGCTCTTGTTTATTTTGTAATTATAACATCTTTATATTCATTGACTATACAGGGGTGTTTTGTTGTTTTATTTTGTTTTAATGAATGTAGGACAGTACAAAGGACTAATTTGTGTATTTTATTAATGAATAAGGTACAAAAACATGAGTTGCTCTTCCTAGTAACAGGAACTTCATTTCAAATTTTATTTTCTGATGTGAGATACAGATTTATAAAAGTGTTACATAATATTATGTTAAACTATTTATAATAATGTTGTGGGATTTTCATTTTTGTATTATACCTTGGCTTAGGCTTTATGGAGCCAAATTTTTTTGTATTTTTTGGCCCAGGTATGAAGTTCTTCACTGAAAGAACAAACTCACTTTTCTACTAAAGCATAAAAAATCCTTTCTGAGCTCATGTAACCTGCTGGTATCCTCCTCAAAAAGTAAATACTCTGAAAACTGACTAAGAGAATGAAAAGATTCATTATAATTGAAGCCACTAATAAGAGGAATGGCTAAAATTCTAAATAGATGTTTGAATTTAAATTGGCTGCAATGTAAGGTGTCTTATGGCCATAGTGTAATTCAAGAACTATGGGATAGGTGACTGTACCACATCATAAGGGAATGCATCCCTTAATGATATCAGTTTAACATTCACTAATGTAGTTAGAGTGCTGTAGGTTATTTAACTCCAATAGACGAAGCTTTCAAATCTAGACAAATATCTACTTGATTTTCTTTTGGGAATGACGTGTCATGATATTGGGAAAACAGAGTCCTAAAAGGGCTCCATTAAAAATTCTGCTCTCTTCAGTCACAATTGGTACCCACCACTTCCAGGTCCTTCTTGGTGTGTGCTGAGGCAGCCTGTGTTAGGATCTGAGTAATGCAAGTATCTCATAATTGCTCAGGCCTGTAGCCAATGGCTCTTTTTACTGTCTAGATGCTCTTTGATTCTCAAAAGAAAGTCTTGAAACAATGGCTTTAGCTTGACATTAAACCTTACTTCAGGTTTAATGTGGAGTATTGATTGGGATATGTTTTCACCAATTCTAGAGCCATTTATTTTCATAGTCCTGAGGATGATAACTCACTAGTTAGCACACAGTAAAACTCCTTCACTCTTCATTTAGATTAATTCATGGACTATGATACGAGCGCAGATCTTCCAGTGAAATAAATTATTTTGTATACATTTGGAAGATTCTCTTTAGCCGGAGGAAATATAGACTTCAACAGAGATATGAGGACTCTGATCCCATGGCGCGTAGGAATAGTTAGTAACTACACATGCAACAAAAGTAATTGCATTTTTGGTGCATTTAAACACTCATTTTACCTTCAAACATTGCTATTGGTTTTTAAGCTGAACTAGGTGACGTATTTGGGTGAATTAGAGCCCTTGTATAAAGCACATTGTTCAAAGCACACCTGTATGTGTGTTTGGAACAGAAAGCCTGTCTTGTTTTGCTGCTGTGGCAGCCACAAAATGTCAAGATAATCTTAATTTATCCATTAAAAATGTAGGCCCATATTTAAGAGTCATCAGCAATAAAGGAAAATATACTGAATCATTTCAAGTGCATGCTAATCATTTAATGTAATAAATGGAGCAACTCTAATTATCTCCCGAGGAAATGATTTCACACTAAAACAATGGAAATGAGGAGGTTACTTTGGGAGCATTATACACAGCTGAAAATTACTCATGTGAATCTAGAGGATATTTCAAATAAATAGAAAGGATTGCTTAAGCCTTTTCAGTAATCATTTAATGCTATGAGAGAAACTCTAAATGATGGTAAAGATATTTAGTGATTTGCACTCAGCCAGTGAGGCGTTCATAGGTACAGTTATACAGCCAAACACTATTCCTTTCCACTGAGACACTGGTTAGCACCAGATCAATGTCATAACCATAGGTTCTTAATGCAGAACAACTGCATTAAAATAACTGCAGAATAGCGGTGAATAAAAGATGAATATGCTAGTATTTCTTATTTGTTAATTTCAGTCTATGTTGGAACTTACAGATTTGAGATTGATAATGCCTGTGAGCCTTTCCCTTGAGGTGTCTGGGATTCTTTATTTTTAAAAGGATAAATAAAAAGTCTTTTTTATTTCTTTTCCCAAACTAAATCCCATGAAAGCTTATTTGGGAAATTCAGCATATTTTTAGCCAACAAAGAAGAAAATGAAAAGCAAACTTTGGAATAAGATGTAAAAATTTATCAGGGAGTGGGGTTAAAATTGATTTTAATGATTCAGTCCATTCCCTCCAAGGGAACTGATTTTACTGCAAGCTAAAATGTTTTGTTAAATTATGTACTTCAGTTGCTTGGGTGTTATGTCTCTCTTGGAGAAGTGCATGAAATGAGCACTATCCTCCTAGGCATTTTAAAAACATATCCACATTAAATAGAATATATATACAGTGGTTGAGCATATAGTCTTTTTAAACTAGATAACAAAATGATTTTGACTTGTTTAAAAATCTTTTTCTTTAAATGGCTCTAAAGCTAAGACTAAAAGATAGATAATGTGGACTGAAAATTTTCCCCCTTGCTTTCAGTTTCGTAGAGAACAGCACATTATAGGTACTTTCCTTTGTGCAAGAATCACATCAAATGCCAGGAAAAATGCATCTGTTTTGGCTACATATTTAACAGCATGATTTCCAGAACCATCAATTTCTCTTTATTAATACGTCAAATGCAGTTTGTTTAAAGTGTTTGTCCATTCTAGTACCATGCTACTATAGATACTTTTAGTTTCTTATATTTATTACTAAAATTGCATAAGATACAAAAAAATACAGCTCTTTGCATACTGAAAGACCTAGTTCAAGATAAATTAATACGCAGTGATTCTAAAAGCGTAAGCAGACAACTGTAACTTTTTTAAAGGTCTGCATTTATTTTGAAACTGACACACGTTTCACGAAAGAATAGACAATTGTTTTTTATCATAAGATTACTGCTCATCATCTACAAGAAAACAATTGTTATCAGGTATGAACTTAATTGGAATCAACTGCAACAGTCTTTACAGGAATTTACCGAAATGTCTGCCATTCAGAGCTGGCTTACCATAATATTCTCTATGGAATAGTTGACCACAGGATTCTCATTCACAAACAGCCAGGTTAAACAGTTAAATGCTAGCAAATCCTGCATAGCCCTGTGGGAAATTTCACTTTAATCCCGAACTTATAAGAGGACAATCAAAGCCCAAAGCCTGGGTAACAAATCTGATCCTCTGTTGCAATCTGTGTCCTCATGGGAAGGAGAGAGATGCTCCCTGTACAAGCCTGAGATGGATAAATACCTAAATGATGAGATAGATGGGGAATGCAGAAAAAGCGTCTGGCTTCAGCCATTCGCTTCCAATTTCACATTACATTGTGAAAGGCAATTCTTGTGCAGCTCGGGAACAGCCAGTCCTGATTACTATAAGTTGAAGTGTGGCTTAAGGAATGATTAATGACAGTGTCAGGAGAAAACAAAGCACAATGAGAGTTATCTCTAATCCACCTGCTTGCAGATGCTATAGTAAGGGAATGAAAATGGCCCCAGCGAGCCCTGATAATAAAAAAATCAAAATAGAAAGGTGCAAAGCTGTAGATATGTATTAATCTGATATATAAAACTAGGTCTTAGCTTGAATAAAGCATTAGGCATGAATGGAGCCCCATAGGTGATAGATATTAGAGCATAGTGGACTTCACATTGTCTGTATTTTTTAAATCAAACAGAACTGTTCCCTTCAGTATTGCCTTTGACATTAATAGGTTGGTATTTGAAAAGTCACAGTTCAGTAGATGAGCAGGCTTGTGAGTTCAAGCTCATTAAACAAAATCTCTTTTTTGTTGTTGTTTAAAGGAAAAAGTGACACCATACTACCACCTTGTGGTTTTACAGTGCATATGCCCAGGGAGGAGAGAATCGGCTATTTCCATTTCAAACAAGCTATAGCCAAATAAAACATGATTATGAGATCTTCCTTTCTGAAACATGAACATGTTTGCAGGTTACTTCAGTTATTATAACGCACCTAAGAGGCAATGAGGCCATTTCAAGTGAATCTTTTGATTCTTTTCAAGCTGTCCCTGTTAGATTTGCTCTGATTCAATACATCAACTATTACAGAAATAAGAGGGTCGCTGGTAACAGCTATGCATATACACATTATGGTGTTCCCCTTCGACTTTCCTATTCTCTGTTCCTGACCTGCCCAGGAAATCTTACACCAGTGGCACAGTGGACTGGGGTCTAGATAGGTTCAGGATGTTGAGTCCTATAGCACCTGCTCTCACTGCCTGGTGCTTCTGTTCATCAGGCAGGCATGTCTGCTAAGATCTGTAACAGTGACAGTCTGCTCTTTGATATAAATCACAGAGTTCAGATGAGAGCTACTTGCTTGCTTTGCCGGCATCCTATTCTAAAAAGTAGTTCAATTTAGAATTGATCTAGAGTGAGTAGTACTGTATCTTTTCATTAGGTAAAATTTTCAAAGTCAAGGCACAATATAGGGTTTCCCAAAAAACAAACAAACAAAAAAAAAACTGTAGCTACCCAGGAAACCTTTTTGCTCTCATTAGGGCACAAGTTCCTCTTATGTCTCCAAGAACACATGCAAAATTTTAGTTGTTATCATCGAAGATAGGAATACAGGCTGAAAGAGAACACTTCTCAAGACCAACATGTGCATCAGATTTAAGGCCATTGCCTCTTGCTGCCAGCACTGAGGGAATTATTTGGCCCCAATGAATTCAGAAACAAAAGCCTCACTGATTTAACTGGGTCAGGATTTCATCCCAATGGTTTTTCTCCCCTCCTTTTTCTTACTATGACCAGCAACAAGTTAAATGTTAATTTATATTTCATGGAAGTATTTTAATATTGAAAATATAATGGAGATTTAGCACTGGGCTTTTAATGAGGCTGACATAACTGTTGAAAGAAAGCAAATACATTATTTTAATTAATATCAATTCATAAGTGCTGCTGATTTATATATTAAACAAAAAAGAAAGTGTCTTGTCATGCACTACAATTTATTCTGCTTTCACCCATCATTTACTCAGAATCTTTTTTTTTTTCATGTGAAGGGTATGATGGAAGCTGCCATGTAGAACTGTACAGCTGCTGCATATGCTATTAGCACTGTGATCACATCACCCTTATTTTCTAATGACGTGCCTCAAATCAATTCTGTCCACGTGTCTTTGTCTCCACCTGACACCTCCTGCTATCATAATAATCATGCTGTATGGTTTAAAGCTTAAAGCTTTTGTATACTGTATTTTCTTAACACCTGGGAGCCAGACAGTTTCTGTGCTTTAAAGATATATTGTTACAACCAGCAAAGTGTTGAAAAAAATTTGATCAAGGTATTGAAACCATCAAAACTCAGGTGTACTACGGCTGCAGTTTTGATTGGTCCATTTTAGGATCTGATATATATATTAAAAAAAAAAAAAAAAAAAAAAAAAAAAAAAAAATAAAAAAAAAAAAAAAGGTCTGGGTACAGGTTTAGGTCCTGACCTCTCTTCCAGGCATAAAGATGTTGGGGTCTTTATTCAAGCAAAAGTTTGAAATGGGTAAGATTAGAGTAAATCGCAAATACATCTGGAAGTGTTTTTACCTGAGCAATAGAGAAAAACGGGGGAATTACTTAACAAAGAGAAGTAGTGTTGTAACTGTAATATTTTATGTAGCCATGAAAGATGATTGAGTAAAAATTTGGAAACTAATGCAACAATACTATTGCAGATATATCACAGTAAAGATGCAATTGGTTGAAGTCTATATAAATCCAAAATCATGCAAGGGTTAACATCTCTGCTAGCATCAGAAGTGTGGAAGCATGAAAGTACCACTGTCAGATAGTCATCTGAAATGCTTTTATACCCATCTGTCATACTCCTCCCCACTTCCCTATTTCCTCCTTCATTCCAATAAAATATTGTGTTTCCTTCAACTTTATCCTCCCTTACTGTGACACAAGTTTCTCTCTTGATCCAAAGCAGTCCTCAGGGAAAGACTGTACTGAGCTATCAAATGTCTCCTCGTGAGCATGCTACCTTTGGATGAAATTCTGGACTTGATACATGCTCTGTTTTAGGTCTGTCTATCTGCCTTTCTTACAATGTGTGCACGCACAGATTTTCAAGGAGGATTCCATTCTGAATGTATATTTCCTGAAAAACATTGAGTCCTTGCATCATAGCCTGTAAGATCTGAAGGCAGCAGCCATTTCAGCAAAGATTTACAGGCTATCACTAGATGTATTTTTTAAAAAGCTCAAAATCCTATTTATGTAGTGTAAAAAGTGAGGAATGAGAGACAGTAGAGGAATTAGAAGATGAAATTCCTAAAAAGAGGGTTCCAATTGATTTTGGACACCTGACTGAGATTTAAACTGGCTCTTTCCAATCTGTTTTTGTACAAGCAGATTAATCTCTGCTAGGGCTGACTTATTCTTGTATTCAGAAAGCTCCTTAAACAGTTATTTCAAAATATTTTGCATGACTCTTCTTCCTGGCCAAAACTCATTCCACACTGCAAAGTAAGAAACCAGCCAAAAATAAGAATGAATAATTTACAAAGAACAGTTGACCTGGTTCTTACAAAATCAAACTAAAATCTTGGATCCAGCCCTCTTGTCAGTTACTAGATCCAAGGATGAGCCCTGCAGGTCAAGACTACATCTGAATTGCATATCTGCCTAAATTTCTCTTTTTCTACTGAATATAGACTTTGGATGAGATAGTCTGTTTTCACTCATTTCCTATCCCAAAATTGCATCATGTTGTAGATTCAGTCATAATGAGTAACTACTTGCAATGATATACTCCTAAGAGTAGGTTAGTGGTGTTCATAGCTTGCAGAGTTCTTCCATGTTGCTGCCTCGTTCATGAGTTACAGTCACTTGCTTTAAAACAATGTATCACAAAATTGCTTGTTTATATGTGGTTACGGATCTTGACTGCAGCTGTCCGGCTTGCAGCCACACTGCCACACAGCAGTGGGGTAGTAATTGTCTAACTCATGTCAGTGCTATAGGTAGCCAACTGAGAAGGGAAATGCTGTGCTGCCTCCTTGTGCTTCCAAATCCAGGCAACCAACGTGAGCTAAGATCCCTATCTGAGTTGCATGCTTGGGCTATTATTTTAGAAGCCCTGAATACATTTTCAAGATATCTCAATGCAACTTTTCAGCTATCTCTTTTCGCATATTCTAACCTGCAGCAAAATAAACATTTCTCTATAGATCTTTGCTAGATAACTTAGTATCAAGTTCAGTTATATTTACTTCAATTAACAATAATTCTAGCCATTTGTGTGGACAATTCTCCTGCTGTGACAGCATTAAAAAACAATGAAGTGTCATACAAACATTTGGAAACTGCATCACCCCATGGCATCCAGTAGCTGTTGAAACCCAGTGTACTTGAGTTCTAATTTAAGTACCTGTTCCTTCCAGCTTGGGGGTTGCAGGTGCTGCTGTTTGTGACAATGTATCTGCTAGCGCAGTAAACCTGTCAGCATTTTTGTTAAAGAATCCCAACACCAACAGCTGGTCCATGTGCCGTTTATGATAGACTTAATTCCTTGGCTAAATGAATGATTTTCTTCAGCAGTACATCTACAATGTGTACACCAATCGTCAGCTAATTGTCAGTATAAGGCCTGGTATAGTCCTCAAGGGAATAACCTGCACCAATAGAAACATATTTATTCTTAGTCTGTGCTGCAGCTCTTTGTGCATTCAGAACATTTAAAAGAAGCTACATTTTTATGGAGCATATTGAGGTGTGTAGTCTGGAAAAGCAGAAAAAGAGCATAAGACGGGTAACTCAGATGCATTTAGCATCTGCAAACAAAAATCAGTGTTCACTCAGATAAATGAATTTCTTTGTGATCTTCCCACCTTCTCCCTTTAATTTTGAAGCTCTTTTTCTTCTTCTCTGTTCCTTTTTCTTTTTCTTTCTTCTAATTCTGGTGGTAGATCTGCTCTGGCAGTGTGTTATGTTCAACCATTAGTTTATTTTTTAAGACTAAGAAGAGATATTTCTACGTTATAAATTATTTATAAACATCAGAACAAAGAGAGGCTTGTCAGGACTGCTGGTACTTTGAGAAAACAAAAACAAACAAACAAAAAAAAGATGAATTTATGAAGAATACAATTTTATGAAGGGGGGGGGGGGGGGGAATGCAACTGCTAATTATTAACCTTCATCTGCAGACAAAGACCTGAAAGGATAGGATTAGAGAGATACATTTACATCTGTCTGTCACAAAAGGAAATCTCATTAAAGGTTTACTAGACTGTCATAAAACTTCTTCTAATGTTAAACTTGAAGGTCTCAAGGGGAAAAGGAATATCTTATTTTTGGCCAATTCAATGAAATGATATTAAAGAAGCAAACAAAAACACTTGCATTTTTAGTAACAGCTCCAACTGAATCTACTTAGGTGACAAAAAGTTTCAAATGCCATGGAAAACTTTTACATGTCACTGCAAGTTTCAGTAGTTTCTATTTATGCAGCCGTGTACTTTGAGACATGATATGGCTGCCACAGCAATCGCTTTGTGAATAACATTCATCATCTGGATGCTTCTTTTCATCTATAAAAAGAAATCTGCAATAGGTTTCTTTGACAATTCAAGATGCTGAGCCATACTTTCTCTGCTTTAAAGAAACAGAATTAAGGTTAAAGACATTAAAAGTGCACAAAAATAAACACCTTGTATGTACAATGTGTTGACAATAGCAAAACATCAATATCGTGTAGTTTTGATCAAAGAGCTGAATCTGTGAAAAATAAATCCTGAATCTAGCCAAAGCTGTCATTTTATTTTTCGTAGTAAACTAATATATACTGAACACACTTTACTAAGGAAAATCTAGAACACTTCTATTACTTGAGCTCTTGTATGTGACCATAGTAGTAAGATATTCAGACAGCTTCTTCTAGGATCTGACATTTGTTTTCCAGAATTGTATTCTGGTTGGTTTTATTTTGACTTATATACTGACTTCATTAACATATGAAATGTCTTTCAAGGGAGAAGCCCTTGAATTGAAGCCCTTGAAACAATTTTGAGCCTTGTGTGTAAGAGACTGTCAAAAGTAATGCAGGAAAATATCACAAGTTCATCCAGATCAGTAAAAGTCCATGTTAGGACAATTTTCATCAGCGTACAAACCAAATCCAAATCATACCCATGAGATTCAACTTCCATTCCAGTTATTCTGAATTCACTTTCAGCTCTTGGATCAAATACAAAAAAAAAATGCCTAGAACATTAACCTCTGACTTTCTATTTATTTTGTAAATCTAATTCGCACACTACTCTCCAGTTTCTGTTTTCAAACCTGGTTGTTGACTGTCAGTGCCTACTTTTAAATGCAAACATTGAGACAGTATAAAAGGGCCTGATTTTCAGAGGCTAGTTCCTAAGGTCTGAAGTTTCAGCTCTCTAGGTCTTTCAGCTTGGGCACCCAAAACAGATGCATCCAAATGTAGGCCCATATGTTTGAGCATGTTGCACCACTATATATGCACTCCTTGGCACTGTTGAAATGCATACATTCCCTGCAACCCTCCTACGCTCCTCCCTCTGTTCTGCTCCATTTAGGTCTATGCACATAATCTAGATTTCAGGTAACCTGAATGAGAAAGTTCTTTATATTCCAGTAGCTGAAAAGTCGAATGATCAAGACTGGAGCCAGCACTGCAGGTCACCTTTCTGCACGTGAATTCCATGCAAGTGCACTATTCAGTTACCTGCAGAGGACACTGCCTTTGAAAGGAAATGCAAAAATGAAAGCTTTTAAAACAATAGTTGTGTAAGCAGTAATAACAAGATATTTTGTTCTTGATGTATCTAGTTCCACATTATCTCTTACTGAGAGCTTATTTTACAGAATTTATTGGTATAATCCACATGAGCTATAAAGGTAACAGAACAATCTGTGTAACTTCAGGAAATACCTTAATACGTTCTTGAGTGACTTTTTAAGAAATATTGAAAAATCCATACAACAGTGACCAGCTGACAAGCTTTTAACATGCAAAAGCCAAGTAACAGTAGAAATATCTATGAAATGTGAAATTATAGATGTCAAAAGGGATTTTTTATTCCCTTTTCTGAGTCACTTATCTTCCAGATAGCTCTTCTACATCCTTTTTGCAGTTTTTACTTCATGTTTTAGGGAGCAAAAACTCTGGTTCAAGAAAGGATTTTAAGAGGCCTCTCAGTATTTTCTTTCTTGTGTTCCCAATCATATATTATGTTTGTTGTAATGATATGCTAAAGAACAGAAAAAGTATACAAGTTCCTTAATAGAGAATTGAATTCCACTTCTTTACTCTTGGAAGTCTATTTTCTGTTAATCATAAGGCAGATATAGGAAGCCAATTTAAGAAGCAAATGATGAGAGGCTTTAAATGCTACACTAAAGTTACAGCTGAATATTTACATTGCACCAGTTTTCATATATATATACACATACATATACATATATACTTATTAAAGGCAAGTAGAAAATAATTGTTTCTTTTTATTTTCACTTTTTTTTTGGCAATTAGATTTTTTTTTTCCTAAAGTAAATGCCTGGAGCTGAACCTCATGAAATGCCTGCCAAGTTACTAAATAGAGCACAGTTAGTGAAAGGCTACTTATATCAGAGGATTTCTGCTGATTGCAAATTATTGCAGTAAGTGGTTATATCAAATGAAGAGCACAATACTCTTTTTGACATTTCTACTATTTGTTATTATAATATACATTGCTACAAACTTTTTCTTTATGGCTTGCAGCAATTTATTATTCAAGCATTCTTATTTTTATTACAACAGGGAAATATGTAGTGTAGACAGGCAGGAAAGAAATCATTGCTGAAACCCATCAAAGGCAGGACTTTCACAAGGCAATTACTGAATCTTATCAACGTTTGGAATCTGACTTGAGAATGATCCATTTTCAAATGTCTGCTCCTAGTTCTTCCTCTTGAGCAAGCCCTTTGCTGTCTGTGTACAAGTGCAGTAAATAGAGTCCTAGAAATTACTTTCTGTTTGCAAGCAAGCTAAAACTTGTGTACACTCTGCACAGCCTGTCGCATCTAAGCTTGACTCCACAGCAGTGCTAACTGTTGTGACATAGACACTGCATGTGCACAGGGCTGTGCTGACCTCGGGCACTCTTCTCTTCTCACCTGTTAAGGAGTCTGCACAGCTATGTTGCTCGTTCATCTTTTCTGTCTCCTGCCGTCAATTACATCTGGTGACTTTCGCCTTCATTTCCCTAAATTGCATTTTTGCTTTGTTCTTTATTTTATAAATTGTATTCACGTGGGTAAGTTGTGAGGTGGAGAGGCTGGAAAGGATGATCTTCCTAGACAGTGGATACAGGGCATTGATCTTCTGGGGATTTCCATACCAGCAGGTGAATAAACAATGAATTGTTGTTTGCCCCCAGCATCTTTAAGAATCTGTTCATAAAACAACACCTTACAGTTTGTTTTTGGCTTTGAACAAACAAACAAGAATCTAGCTTTTTCAGGTATAAATTCAGGTGTAAGAAGTCAGTAGGACTCTGGAAGACTTCTGCAAACTGAAGACAGGAGTGTGGATCACGTGTATAAAATTGTGGTATTTGGGCATGAAGTAATGGGATCTGAAGCTGGCGTTCTAGAACCATTCCTGAATCCGTATGGTTTGATCATCTGTGCAGGATTAGGCTCCTGACATTTTTTTTGCATCCTCATGGAGTGGTAAGTCTGCTATTACTCCTTGTTACAAGAAAGTTTTCCAGATGTTTTAAAATATACCTATTACTGAAAGCATGATTTTGAGTTATCAATAATGAATAGCAGGAGTTAATTTTGAATGTTAGCGGAGCTACTCAACAATACGTTCTTGACACTAAAGATGAATTAGATTATTTTTAAATAATGCAGATAACTTCTCTGAAATCATTTATTTGGATTGTTTAAATTCTGTAAACACTGACAATTCTAATGCAAAGACAGGACATTCTTCTAAAACAAATGTTCTCACTTAAGAAGGAATTAATTCAGGACACTGTATAGGTAGTCAAACTAGGTGATCACAGTTATCATTTCTGGAAGTATAAGCCACAAATAATGTGAATATGCAAATATCTTGAAATGGTATTTTCCCTAGGAAGTAACTATAAACTTGCTCACAGGGTATATCTCATTGTCTGGTGACAGACTTTATGTTTCTGCCTGGTATGCTGTGAAGTGGGAGATTTCTGAGACGTTGGAAAGCACTCAAAGTTTCAGCAGATTTCCTGGGGCTTTAGAGTGAAAGCTTTAAGTGCCCTCTTTTGGTATAATAGTGGAATTGCAAGCAAGGCTTTGTTACTTAATGGCCTTTTGAGGGAATCGCAAATTTCCCAATCATGCGATTTCTATCAGATTTTTATACAACTGAAATTTGCTCACACGAGAAGCAGCTCATTTCATTCTAATTCCTATTATATGGTACACTTTCAGAACTAATCTTGCTTATACAGTCAGTTCATGGTTTGCCATGAAATTCTCCAAAGACATTGAACTTTGACTGAAGTGCTTCAAGAAGAGTATATGCTTAAAGTCAGTGTATCTGGAATAAATATGTGTCAGGAGAACATAGTCATTTTTCATATATTTTCTGTTGGGTTAGTGGTATAGTTGTTATGCTGTCTTTCTTCAGTACACGGATTTATGTTAAAACTGGCAAAGTTCCAATTGCAACACTTACAGTGCAATAGAAAGCCAAAATTATTTATTTTAAGAATATATAGATATAAATGTGAAATTTCATAGAATCACAGAATGGTCCAAGTTAGAAGGGAAGTTAAAGATTATATGGTTTCAAACTCCTTTTGTGGGCAGGGTTATCACCTACCAGATCAGGCTGCCCTAAGGGCCCATCCAACCTGATCTTGAATGACTCCAGGGATAGGTCATCCACAGCTTCTCTGGGCAGCCTGTACCAGTGCCTCACCACTCCCTGTTTAAAGAATTTATTACTAACATCCAACCTAAATCTCCCCTCATTTAGCTTAAAGCCGTTCCCCCCTCATGTAGTGGAGGGCTTCATGAGATCTCCCCTGAGCCTTCTCTTCTCCAGCTCCCAACTCCCTCAGCCTTTCTTCATAAGAGAGGCGCTCTAGCCCGCTAATCATCTTCCACTCTGATTCTATGCGAAATGGTTTTCTTATCTACTTTTTATGTCACTGGAAGCAATTAGCTGGTCAGAGTTTCTAGTAATCTTTGATGCTTTATAAATGCCAAATGTCTTGAGAGGTTCCCCTATGCCAGCTAAATTATTAACTCTTAACTGCTGGACATTTTGTAGTGTACAGTATATGCACATAGGAGCATAATTCAGTTGTTAGAGATCAGAGTTTCCGAGTTTTGTTAGTAATTACTTTTCTGAACCTATACAACAAAATGAATAAGACATGACATCTGTTTTCTGGCTTCTTAAGTAAACTTACATTGAGTGAATTCAATCATTGATTAGCTGTTCAAGCCAATGAGACATCACATTTTTCAAAGTCAGAAATTATTACAATTTCCATTGAGCCTGTGATCTAATTTGAACTGAGTGGAAAACAATTTTCTGTCTCTGATAAAATATTTGAAAGATTTCAAGAATTTTCCTATCCTTTTACAAATAAGAAACCCTGTAGCAGACTTCTCTGTGGCTGAAACCCTCGATCTATGTAAGTTCAAAACTCTACCACCCTTAATTCAAATCAACGAATGTGGATTTCCCACATCTTATTAATAGCCAAGCCACTAGGAAGCTGGGCATTATTCTTTGTTGGTTTTGATTTAAAAAGACATCGTAGAGATGAGTGACCTACAAGTGGTATGGTCTCTGACAAGTAGGATTGATTTTTGAAGTTTGGGAATAGAACAATGTAATTATTGGACAGGGGAACTAAAATCAGTGTACTCATTTACTATAGAGATATGAGAAGGAGCTAAAGAAAATTTTGTCTTTGCTAAAAAGAAGATTTTATAACAAATTATCATTTCTGAGATGTAACTACTGTACAACTCTATTCTCTAGGAATTGTTTCCTAGTTCCAACAAAGTTCTCTTAGGATGGATTTCTGATAAGTACACAAAATATCTGGCATTATGAAACTACTGCAAAAAGCCTTCTGGTTGCACAGAATGCTGCTTCATCTCCTTACAGATGAATTTTGAGAAGTATAGATTAGGGAGGAAGAGTTGAGAGTATATATTGAAGGCTTTCACAGTGGATTGAAGGCTCTGAAATCCAGAGATACAAAAAAATAGGAAGCTAGCACTGAAAAACCTGGGGCTGAGAAGGATGTGGGATGTGTAAAAGATTATTGTCAAAGTTCTCTAGGATAAGGCTGATTAAGAGGTGAAAATTCCTGTCCTCAAACTCAAAGATAAACTCTTAGGTAAAATTTGTCAGCTTTATAAATTCCTCACAGCTCTGGTGGGATTATGGGTGGTCTTGGCCAGTGAGAAACTCTCAGGGACTTCACAAAAAAGTCAAAATTTCATTTTTATTTTTTTATTAAAATCTCAAATCCTAGAAGTAAATAAAAGACTTGGCTTTCGTTCACTCAAACAAATTTTTTTAAACTTCTCAGTTCCCTACATATATGTGTGTGTGTGTGTGTGTGTGTGTGTGTGTGTGTGTGTATATATATATATATACACAATGAACTCTCAATATTTTAAACCCAAAAGATCAACAAATGTAGTATTTTTGTAAAAGTGATTCCCCAGACTCAATACTTTTGGGTGGCTGTAGCAGAAATGCTAAGTCACACCCTGAAACAGTTACTGATATAACTGATTATTAACAGTTATATAACAGTTATTGATATAACCTAATACTTCTTTCTTAGCCAACAATGATTTGTGACTGTATTAATTTGCTTGTCTTTCTCCTACCAGCTTACAAAACTCTTTTTGCTCTGTAGTTTCTTGCTCTTAATCACATTATGATTAATACATTCCATTTCACGTTATAGGAATTTTGTTTGCAGGTGGACTCTAACTGCATCATCAGATGCGCAGTTTCTAATTTAACATTTTAGAGTGAGCTAAATGATTGAGAGCACCTGAAAACTATCTTCATTACTTATATTACAGTCAGCCTGAATTTAACTATCCTCTAAATCTGTCAATTTGAGCCAAGAACAGGGCTTTACTATACTATTGACTTCTAAGCACTCCAGAGCTGACAATTTAAAGCAAGGTAAAATAGATAGTACTTCTAAACAGTACTATTCATTGATTTAATTGGAGAATCCTGATTTAAAATTGATGTGACTGAGGGCCCTGTTGCCTTTGGCCATACATAACAGTACGGATGTTATTCCTGCAAATTTATAGTCATTCATATTCAAACACTGTTCAGCAAGTTGTAGTTAATATTGCAGCTCATCGTTTCAGTGAGGATACTGACAGCAGTGAGTAGATACTGAGATCAGTCCTTTTTATCTGGAGGGACAAGAAACAGATGTTGTTAACCCTATTCATTTCCTGCTGAGATTTACGTGCTTTTATTTGTTTGAAAAAGATTTTGGATTCAAACATCCCTCACAAGAACAGAGACTGTGACTCAGTAAGACAACCTGCTAAGGAACAGCTGAATCAGAGCTTGGTCAGTGTTAATACAATCAAAAAAACAGGTTAATGTGTAGAAGGATATAAGAACATCTGTGAAGGATATCTAAGTGCCAATACAGAATTTATAAAGTGCTCTTTTCTACTTTCATACCGTACTCATTCAGCATTTACTTGCATCCCACCCATTCCTGCAGTGACAAAGCTCCATAACCTTAAAGGTAAAAATTAAAGGCAGGAGGGAGACCATCTTATGTGGGCGGATAGTGATAGGACAAGAGAGAATGGCTTTAATCTAAAAGAGGGGAGATTTAGGTTAGACATTGGGAAGAAAATCTTTACTCAGGGGGTGATGAAATGCTGGCACAGGCTGCCCAGAGGAGTGTGGGTTCTCCATCCCTAGGGGCATCCAAGGTCAGGTTGGATAGAGCCCGGGGCAGCCTGGTCTGGTGGGTCATAATCCTGTTCATTGCAAGGATTTGAAACTAGATAATCTTTAATGTACTTTCCAACGTAAGCCACTCTAAGATTCTGTAAGTGTTATGTAAATTCTAACACTGGTTAAAAGATTGTACTTTTGTATTGTAATCTAAGAATCAAAAGTAGCTTAAAATGACATTCTGAGTTAGCATCAAGTTTTCATTAGATCAGTTACTGCTTCAGCTTTTTTGTGGAGACAGACCCCTGATTCTCTTGACTCCAGGAAGAATCTTATTCAAAGATTTACATCATGATGCTTGGCAAATCCTATGATCTTCTTAACTCTTTCATTGCCTTAGGACATTTGATTTTCTTCCAGGAAAGTACATGTAACTTGCTTGGCCTAGATTGAAGTATCCATTCATTTATGAATCTAGCATATGTAGAATTATAGTACAAGGTAGGTGGCCTGTCATCCCTCCAAAAAATGTGCTTTTAAAGAGGGAGCTGATTAACATTTTATCTCGTGGTAAAACACTTCTACTGGAAACCAAAAACAATGAAAAACTTTCAGCTACTCTACTGCTTTTGTTTTATTTAGTTCCATTGAGAAAGATATGCACAGTTAAAGCCTTACAGTGATTAGCTAAGTCAGACTCAGTCTGAATTAAGATCAACGAGTGATGACAAAATGTTAGTTTATATCATCATTGAACTGAAATAATACCGCCAGAGAATGTACAAGGGAAACTTTTTGTCAAGTATCTGATATATCGTATATCTGATATATCGTATATTAAAAAGCTAACTTAGCCTTCTTTCTTATCAATAGGTTGTTTAGTTACAAAAAATTACATAAATAGATTTATGTGAAATCCTTACTTAAGCCACAGACAAGTGCAAATTATCAGTGTTTTCTATCCATACTATTTTACTTTTGTGTTAGTGATCGAAGTGTTACATAATGGTTGGGTGGCAGTGGTCAAGCACATCTGCTTGAGACTAGTACTGTGCCAGTCAGCTCCTGCACAAATGGATTTGCTGATTCTTGTGAGAAAACTTATAAGTAAAACTTAAGGATATCAATGCTGTATGGAAAGGTCTGGGGCATGAGTATCTAGCCTTAGCACAGTTAAGATAACATCATCCTCTCTGCCATCATGGTAAATGAATTATTTGTGTAATCTACATTGACATTATAAATCTTTCCCTACTGTCAGTTGAAGAGATGTACAGTCTCTTCATTATTATTTCTCATTCAGTGTTGATCCTCTGATCCTAAGTTACTGATGGGAGAACTCCCTCATACACTTGGATAGCTCCATTGGCTAACTCAGTCTGATAGGAATAGGAAATAGCTAGCAGATCTGAGGACAGCAGTAATGAAGTCAGGATAGTGATGTTTAGGGGGAAACCATAATTTCTTTGTCTGGCAGAAATAAATCCAGGAGAGAGCATACATCTATGGCCTAAGCTTCTCTGTTGTTCCCATTAGAGATAGAATGACATGTAAAGCTGTGTAACTCTGCTATCATTTCCAGAGCAAAAACTCTGGATCTTTAACTCACATGAGAAAAAAATCTTGCCTTTTCCTTTAGAAATGCCTTGCTCAAGCTCCACATGTGAATCAGCCACGAGCGCTGTAATGTTTAGCTCTGCTGTCTGTAACCACTAAATCACAGTGCTGGTATCTAGGGGGGACGCACAAGCACAAGGTGCCTATGAGATGAGCATGTGAGTACAGACATCTGCTTGTTGGTGAGCATCATGCTGCACTAGTTAATGGCAGAAGACCCAGGGAGTGGGTTCAGCATCAGGGCTGTCTCCTTCCTGATGAGCCAAGAATCTGGGGTCCCAGCACTGCAGCTGAATCCTAGCAAATGAAAATCAGTGTACGTCAACAGCTTTTCAGAATTTGATAAGATTAACTTGATTTTAAGGTTAGAACATAGTATAAAGAAAGTGGTAAAACCAACGGAAGAAAATTTTGTATGCACGAGTACAGTTTTGTGGGGAAACATCTAGCTTTCAGAGAGATTAAGTTAATAAAGCAATTTGGTTTCATCTCTTATTTAAGTAATTTAAGTGAGAATTTGGAGAGGGTATTTTAAAAAGTAATTATTATTTGAATAGTAAATATCTATTAAATATCTTTAAATATAGACAAATGAAAGATGAAGACCAGGATAACAGAGTTGTTTATATCATATCATTGCTTCTTTGAACATGATCACAGCATAATTGAATAAAATGTATATCTAGAAGTGCAGTAAATAGCCAACATGTAATAGTTCACAAGAACTCATAATACATGGGATTTCTGGAATCTTTTTCAGATTGCAGCAATTAATTTTGCAACAGAAACAAAAAGTATTTTTTAATATTTTTTTTTTCCCTCTTCCGGAAACATACCTGATAAATCTGGCAGTGCTTTTTTTTTTCTTACCCTCTGTTCGAATCAAACCATAATTACTCTGGCATCAAGGTCAGGCAACTTGGCTAGCTCTGAAAGATATCATCTGTTTTTCTCATGTTTGCTGAACGTCTCTTAGACAAATTTTGCATTGTTTTTTGAGTCAGTTTTATCGTGGAACATTGTGCTGCCATCTGGGAAGAGAAACACCGTGGTACAGGAGCAGCTGGTAAATGGGAATGGCCAAATAAACATTGGCACTCATTCTGCCACTAGGTGAGATAAGAGGGCTGAGGCCAAGCCAAAAGAGACAGCCCCAAACTACTGCCATTATCCTTCACTGTTCTTTTCTCCCTTATCTCTGTTTAAAAAATACAGCTAACATTCATTTTAGAGGGGGGAACCAAACCTAGCTATCAGGTGTTAGACATACCCTTCTGAAGCCTGGAAAACAGAGATATCCACAGTCAAAAGCGTCTGAGGTGCCTTGCCAATTGGCTGAGTGACTTACTTATTGCACTGGAAAAGTAATAAGAACAATTAATAATTCTGTAATGATTCCTGTCCCAAAGCTCTTCAGACATAAATTAATTCCCCAAGCATTTGAGAATAAGTAGGGAGCTACTAACTGCTTTTTTGTGGACGGGGAAGTTGGGGCACAGAGAAGCAAATATCTGTCTTGCTCAGGTTTATATATGGAGTTTATTAATGACAGGAATAAGTCCTAATTTTCAACTGCCTAGCCTCTTGCCTACCAGCAGCCCAATTCTCATTCCAAAAAGTTGAGGACAGCACAGAAATTTAGGGAGATAATGTACTTGCTCAATTTTTATCTTGTGAAGCATGAGCATTAGTAGGTTGGTATTCTTATTTTCTGAAAAGCTGAACTGAATTGCCTTTTGCGAATTCCCTACTGGCAGTTATGTTGCAAGGTGATGGACGAAGGAACTACTACTTTCAGCCACCTATGGCTCAGACTATCTAAAAGCTATGAGCAGCTGATTCTTAACTGCCAGACACTGGCTTTCTGGAAGTAGCTCCTTTGATCTCAGATTGCATATGCTTGCATTTGCAGCTCAAGTCACTTGGAAATTTATTTACACTCAGCACAGACCGGACACATGCAGGCATGCAGCTATTAACAGTGCCTCAGATGGCCTATTAGCTAGCAGTTCTGGGAAGTTTTACTTAGAATAAAATGTCACTACTTTTTTAAAGTATTATCATGAATGGTTGTCTGAAAAAAACCTGGAAGTTTTAAATTGATAAAAAGCAGTCTGTATGATATTTAAAAATAAGAATGGATTATTCCTTGCTAACCATTATGTCTTCTGTGTCATCTAACACAAACTCAGTTGTCCAGTCAGGCTTTATTGCCAATTGCCTGTACGGTTTGATGGCTGTTTGGATAGTTTAGTAATCTCAATATACTTCCCAGTGGTAAAGGCTGTCTTTCTCATAAATTCACATATGGCACTGACTGACATACCTCTCAGCCCTATAAACGTTAACATCATGGTGTTGACTTTCCCTTTCCTTTGCACAGAATACTATCACTCAGGCACACTAATTGGGCAATCTAGGGCAACTTAAAAACCAATGACCCTAAAATCATTGGTCTGAGCTAACATCCCGCATTGCTATAGAAGAGCAAAGAAGCTTTGCTTTTTTATTTCTTCTGTGCAATTGTGGAAGACCAACCAGCCACAAGTCATGGCCTTTTATCAGGAAGAACTGCCATCAGCTGTGACCTCTTGTTGTGGCACAGGGCACAAAATTTCACTTAATATGTTTGGAGTGGGAGCCAAAACTGTTAATCACTGATCAGAAGAGCCAAAGAAACCTTGCTTCCTCTTAATCTGTGTCACATGCATGTAATCCACCTCCTTCTTGGTTCCTTCCATTTTCCTTGGCAGTCCTTTCTCCTCTGTGCAACTCTTCCAGTTCCACCTATCATTGAGGTGAGGAATTATGTTTGCTGCATTTATTGAGGTCAACAAGAGCCACCCTGTGTGTGTGTGTGATGTTTGGCTGTTGACTCTACAAATGGTTCCAATGGGCTGAATTCTCATAGTCTTTCTCTGTGAGAGCACTGTTTTAGGTCTCTCTCCTCTACTGCTCTAATCACATTTGTGAACTGATCTCATTTTGCCTTTTCAAACTTGCTGAGAGGAGAGTCTTATGGACAGATGTGGCATGCTGTCACTTCATCCTCACTTCTTCAGAAAGCTCCATTAATTCTCTTTCAGATAGAGAGATCTAGGTGTAGCCATAGTCATGGAGGGCATGGCCCAGCCCTGATAAATATGAATTATGTTGCAACATCTCCCAGTGTTTTTAAGGTGGCCAACAGTCCTGTCATACTATCTTTACTGCTAGTATTTGTCCTGCCTTTCTGTTTTCCCAGGACAAGTTCTGTGCACAGTGGAGAGTGCTGATTTTTACCAGATGTTAAAATCCTACAAAAATGACTAGAGAAAAACTAGTGAAAAATGCAGAATAAATACATAAATTCAACAAAAAGCCAAAATTAGATGCTTGCAAACAATGAGTTAAGAACAATAAGAAATGAAAAACTGCTGTAAGTCAGTGATTTGACTTTCCCAGAGCACTTTTGCAAGTTGACATTATAAATATTTCAAAAACCTGGACCTCTTCCACCAGAAACTTCAAATTCAAAATACCTACACTAAAAACACTTTAAAACCATTGCAAAAAAGCAACAACAAAAAATGACTGATGGAAGCAGTGCCATGTCTCAGGACTAAACTAGGGATTTTAGTTGGTTGATACTGTTTTTTTGTGTGGGGCTACTTGGGCCCTGGGTTATTACTGTAACATCCTAAAAATGTTTCAGTATCAAACAACAGAGAATGTCTCAATAGGAATCTGCAGTGGCTACCTGGTACAATATAGCACTGTGAAAAAAATACTAATTGAAATCCTGAAAATAATTCAGGTTAATCAGTTTAGTATTACACTGACATTAAACAGCCTTAGTTATATGTTCTAAAGCTAGCCCTGCTATTGCCTAATTTGCCTTTTTGGATATAATATTAATTGCATACACGTTATTAAAGTATTTCAGCTGGTCTTGACTATAAAGGTAAAGTGATGGTAACTGCCAGTGACAGAGATGCATGATTTCTGCCCTGAATTTTAAAAGCTAGTATCTTAGGGGATTATTTTCCTTTTTTTCAACTTTTTTTTTTTTTTTTTAACAAAAATGGAACTTTTGCAATTTTACTTTGCAGGAGAACTATGTAACTCAATCGATCCATGGTGACTTCTAAATTTCCTTTTAAAAATTTGTTGTGCTCTCAGGCTTTTTGATTTAAATGTGTGATTGAACTCAATATCTCAAAGAGAGTAGTACTAAAAATGGTTTCCCATCAAAATTCATGCAAAGATTGGAAAACATCAGCAGTTCAGAAAGTAACTGAACATAACACGGTGTGACTGTGGGATCTGGACTGTATGGTGTGGAAGTGTCAGGTCATGGAACAGAGAGGAAGTTAAGAGAAGGTTTTGATTTTGAATAAATATTTTTCTGACCTTTTGTATAGCAAAGGAAATCTTATATGCTAGGTGGGTGCTGGGAAAAATGGTATTTGGCATTTTCCCCATCTGCAATACCATTCTGCTATTCAGAACCACATATACAATGAGAAACAGAAAGAAAGAGCATGTACTGTGTAAATGCTCTCATTTATACTCTTTCTTAGGCTGTTATGAGCCAAGAACCTAGTCACTTTTTGGACTATCTTGTATAGCAGTAACCCACCTGCATATGAGTCTAACTGCAGCAGCACAGAATTCACTGAAGATTGGCAAAGTCTCAAACTAGATAAACTTTTTTCTTTCTATGAAGAGGTTATGTCACTACTCTGAGTGCAATTTTCTCAGATCAAGCTAAATAGTTTGAAATTAGCTAGGTACACCCTCAAATAGATAGTGATGCGTTATGTTGTTCTTGTCCACAAGATGTCGATGTACTCTAAGAATTCTAGCGTCTGGTCTTGAATCACAGAACCATTTCAGTTGGAGGGGACCTTTAAAGTTTTTCTAGTTCAACTTCCCAGCAATGAACAGGGACATATACACCTAGATCAGGTTGCTAGAGTCCCGTCCAGCCTGACCATGAATGTCTCTAAGAATAGGGAATCCACTGCTTCTCTGGACAACCTGTTCCTCATCACTATTATTGTGTTTAATAATAATAATAATAATAATAATAATAATAATAATAATAATCTTCCTTATATCCAATCCAATCTGTATCTTCTCCTCTTTTAGTTTGAAGTCATTTCTCTTTGTTCTACCACTGCAGCTCCTCTGTCCTCTTCTTTCTTACATCCTCCCTTTAGATACTGAAAGTGTGCTGCCAGATCCTCCAGTATGTTTATATGTTAATACAGAAAAAAGCAGATTCAAGATGAAGACTAAGTTTTTGCTTTGTGTATTGGTATTTAGTATAGATATAGTGTCTAGGCCACTGTAGCCAGGATTCTTATAGGGCCCACTGAGCAAATGTTGCTGCCCGTAACAGTCATTGACAATAAAAAACTGATCACTTTGTCCTGCAGAATGAATTTTTGGGAAAGGTGTAGATCTCCCTGAAGATTTTTTGCGATATGTTCATCTGTTTGTGCTGTGAGAGACCTGTGGGGAGAAAGCAGGCTGCAGTGATCAGCAGCAAACATATGCTAGAAGGAGAAGCGAAGTCTGTTAACTTAAGCATTATGCCCGTTAGTCTGAACTCCCAAATGGGAGCTGCTCAACATCTGACTCACTGGGACAGTGGGTGGAATAAGTCTGTATGTATTAACTGTCTTTGTTTGCTGATACATTTTGGTTTAAAAAAAAAAAAAAAAGGTTAGATTTAGTCTTATGGAAATTCAGATAATTGCCAGTCTTTATAGAAAGCTCAAATTTTGCTTTCACTTACATGACAATATTGGAATAACATTGATGTCCTAAAGTAAAACCAACAAATTAAGGAAAAGAGGTTGTTTCTTCTGGTTACAAAGAATCCCACGGGTCCTCAGGTAATAGATATTAGTAAAAACTTACATTTCCCTATGTTTTACAGATATTTTTTTTTTAATTTTAATCTTTTATTAAACATAGCTGAAGCTCACAATATATTTATCTGAGGTCAGAAGCTGTAGATGCAAACAACATAGACTGATGTAGTCCTTGTTCACTTTGATTTAAAGTTAGTTAGGATGGCATAGAAGATTTACATTAAAATAGCATATGTTAGCAAGACCAAAATGTTAAATTGTTGTATCTGGAAAGGTAGAGGCCAGGATAGGTACTTCTATTGGCTTTCTCTCAAGCCAGCATTTATGAATGTGTGTCAGTAATGCAGTAACTGCTGACAGTCTGTCAAAAGCCAAGTTTTGCCAAATGCCTGTTCACTTTTTCCATAGACCTTTAATATTTTCTTTCGAAAGACAAAGATGGTCAATGAACTGAATGTAATTTTTACAACAGATTTTACAACACATTAAGATAAGTGATTCTTTCTTGAATCTTTTAGAAAAAAACATAAAATTAATTGTTCATGTTTCATTTTGTGTAGTATAAAGTACAGCTCAAGCATTGTCTCTTTCTTACATTTTGAAGGGAAGTCTGATTTTTTTAATCCCATCTACCTGCATAAATTAGTGGAGATGGAGGAAGTAAAAAAATGAAAATTTAGGAGTAGTTTTAAGTACAGAGGATGCTCTGAAAGTAATGCCTTCTATTTATTATGTAAGCCCATGACATCAAAGGCAGGTGTTGATGGTATGGTAGTGGAGTTTGAACCTTCTCACCAATATTCCATGACATGTTGTTGCTGTGTGACAGATAGCAGCAGAAGGGCAGTCTGACGACATGACATCTGATGTGGAAGTGTGTATGAATAAAAGGCACAGAACTGAATTCTTCTGTGTGGAAAAAATAACCTGATGAAATTCAGTGTTTGCAAGGTGGTGGGTGCTGTATTTCAGCATTGGTGACAGCAACCATGGGTCACCTCTGCTGGTGCAGATTTTTACATGCTTGGCATGTAGGCTCTTGTTCACTGCTCATTAAATGGACAATTAATAGCACTAGCTGTTGTTTTGTAGCAGAGAATTTGCTCTATCGAATGGTGTCATTGTGCTTTTTATAGCCACTGTAGTTTCCAGAGAAACAAATAGGAGGCATTAGTTCTGGAGTGACCTACATACTGCATTTAGTTATCAGGTGCCTTGTACACATGATGCCTTCATTTTACTTTCAAAGGGTTAAATCTGGAGTGACAGCATCTTGGTTTTATTTGTTTGTTTGTTTGTTTGTTTGTTTGTTTGTTTTCTGTTACCTTGATTCTGAGCAATAATGTTTCAACGCATTTCTATTTTCTTATTGTCTAAGGGAAATTTTATCAGTTTTATAGAACTCCAGCAAAATTTCACAAAGTATCTTTCTTTCATTATAAATCCCCTCTGTTACTGAAAGGAGGATGAGGTGTTTTTTCCTACAAACATAAGTGTTAGGAGCTATAACTGGGATATAGTGTGCAGTAAAATGAATCTCCTCTCCTTACAAAAACATCTTCCAGGATCAGATCAGATACAAAGAACTGTGCTCCTGGAACCTAAGGTTCTAACCAACAAGATTCTTGTTGTTGGGATCTGCCACTGCTTCAGGTATTTGAGTTCAGCTATTTGGCATGGTTACTGCAAGTCTAACTATCAGTTCTTTATTAGCTGGAAGTTGCAATCTACCAGGCTTTAATAAAGAGTAAAAGTTTTCTCAACTATGACATGTTTTGTTCTTGGGATTTTTTTTTTTTAATTTTTTTTATTTTAGCTTTAGCTAAATTGGCTGTGCTGGCAGGGATGACTGTCACACTGATGTAGCAGATAATGTTTTGCCTAAGAATTCATACCCTATCCCACATGCTTTGTGCTACTGTGTGCTCTGGTTGTACCAAAGGTTGTGTCAGAGCCAGATGTGCCAAAAAGCCAGATAGCTTTTATCTTCTGAGATGAACTCACATAATACTTCTTGTGACAGAAGATAGTGGAAAACTAACTGAAGAGGAAATGCAAACTACAAAATAGGAACTAAGCTAATTTTTAAATTATTTTTAATAATATTTTAATCAGTAACATATTGATTTCTCCTAACTAGGAACATCTTCAAATCTGTCTCTGAGACAGAGACAGGTAACAAAGACAGACACCAATCTCTTTCCCATCCTTGATGTCCAGTTGTAATTTTGACAAGTAACTTCTATAGTAAATTATTCCCTTTCTTTCCTTTCTTACTATGATAAGTGGTGAAACAGTGTTTTCTCCTTTATGAAACATTATGTTTATCTTGAGGTGACAACTCGTGAGGCATTCTTTCAGGGCTGAAATTCCAGATAGATCAGTTAAACACATTTTCATAGCCTTCATTAAAATCATAACTTTTGGAGGATTATGTTCTACTCTAAATGAAAGCTGAGTGATATTAATTAAATAGTAATTAAAGCAAATGCTCTTTTTCCTATTCCCATAAAAGTATTTTACCTCTTGTTTTGCAGACAGGTGTCTTTCCTGATCCTTCAAGTGAAAAAACTGTGTGTTGAATGGGGAAGAAAACTACTACGTCTAATACTAACCTAACAAAACCCTGATTTCAAATAGTACAATGCACATTCAATACGAATCAGAGTAAAGTCTCGGTTTGTGTAGCCTGTAGTCTACATATGACTTCCTCTCACTGGGAGGGAAATCTCTCAGGAGGATTTAAAGATGCTGTTTCCGTAGAACACCGAGAATAGCTTCAAACTCTTTTGTTAAGCTGTAGGGCACAGAAACACTTTATTTTGCTTCCTTCCTGTAGCTAGTCAGTAAGATACTTTGTTTAACAAAAAGACCTTCAGTATGCAGCGTCTGAATTTGTGACAGTGATAATGTTTTTTTCATTTCCACCACACTGGCAGGGAAGGTAGACAACATTTTGACCTGAGCCTTATGAGATACAGACTTTGTGTCTGTTTGTATGAGACCTCAAACAAATCACCTTGAAACAGGTATTTTCAGAGATATCTAGGTACCTACCAAAGGTGCTATTTTGTCTTTCAGATGACTGACAGCCTCTGTGGATTTTGGTATATCTGCATTATCTTTTGAGGATAGTTTTTTTTATGATGAGACTAAGGTATGAGTTTTATCTCTCCAGACGTGGTGTTCTCCATTCAAATGATTGTCTAGACTTTCTATGGTCAATGAAGAAAAATAGTCATCAGAGAGCATGATTCATCTGTTCCTTTAGCAGATGATTCATGCCCTAAAAGTGCCTATTTCTCTCCATTGTCTAGAAACGAACCTTAGTCCTGACTATACCTACCTGTAATTGGATGAGAGTCCATTGGCAGCAGGTCTGAAAATGTGGCCCAGGAACATCTGGAGGGTCAACTTTAAAGTATGTAGTGCATCACCTGATGGCTTTAATGCCATGGCTTGCTACAGGCTGTCAGCAGCTGCCTGGAGCTTCACAGGTTTACAAGATAGTGACGATGACTGAAGAATGGGAGCGTCATGCTCATGGCCATACTTGAGACTGTTCTTAAAGAACAAAGAGTCTAGCACTTATATTGTTCACTAAAATGTTGACTACAGATAACTGAATGATTCTGAGGGGCTTTGCTACTATATTGTTGAGGGTCAAGTAAGGGCCAGCTGAGAGGTAAAACCTGCTGTTTGGTGGTTTTGCACAACTTATCTTCTGCACAGCAGTGCCTGCCAAAAGCTTTTCAAGTGTTAAAACATTAAGAATGCCATTCTAGAAGCCTCTAAAGTATTGCTGACCAGATATGTGCAACCTGAGAATTAAAGACATTTTATGTTTTGAGGGTTTTGCTAGATTGTTTGTTTTTTCTTGCCACCTACAGATTTTCTTTCTCCAGAAATTTTAAAAATAAACAGAGAACTGTTCAGCATGTAATGATCCAGAACCATTATTAGACATCTGTTAAATCAGGCAAGAGTCAGGAAAAAGTTCAGCTGGATTGCAATTGTCTTGAGAGGAACAGCCAGGAAGGGAGAAAGTACATAGAGCAGTGGAGTTAGCCAGAGTCTGTTCATTTATTTATTTATCTGTTTTTCCCAGAATTGTTACTGTTAGGAGGAAGTAAATGCATGAGGCTATTCTGTCCCAGGGAGGTCTTTTCCAACCTGGGCAATTCTGTGATTCTAAGGGGTAAGATTCAAAGATTCTCTGGCCCTTAGGGTAAGATTAAGAACTTGTGTTCCACCCCTGCTGCATTTTACCATTTTCTGAAATGCACATAAATGATGGGTTATGGGAACATAGTACGTTCCTGAAAGATTTGACAGAATGTACTCAATAACCTATTTCCTGTGACAATACTAAACTAGCTGTCCACAACTTAGAAAGTGTGTTTATTTCCGTAGAATTTTGAGAAACAAGTTCTGGTGAACCTGGCTTCTGAAATTAAACGTATTTCTGCCTCCAGCTCCCCATCCCACTCCTCTATCAGGGTTTACTGTGGAATCAGTAGAGGGAAGTAGGTGTAGTATTTTCTCAGAAAAAGCTTGGTGTCCCAGAATAAAACTCTGCAAGAAGATGGACCCCAGCCAGCATCACCTAGATTAAGTGGTTGAGAGACAGGCAGGATCCTTCTGCCAGCTTTGATATAAGTACCTTTGGCTGGGAATGCAGAGATAGTTACCTGCAGTGAAGTCTTAGATTTAGAGCAAGCTCAGCTATTACAGCTCATACTAACTTGACACTTTGTTAATAGCAACTACCATGAAATCTCCATGCACTAATGCATGGAGCCTTAAATGTCATTTGCTTTCAGAATGATACAGTGCCTATCCAAGTGTGAAATCTGAGTGAAGCTATTGCAGTATAAACTCTAAGCATATAGCTTTTCATTCAGAGGATCGGGGCAGAATGCTATCAGTCTGTCTGAATCTGTCGAAATAGTTGCCATCTGTTATCAGAATGCCATGTTTCCTGATTGAAACAATGTGACTGAATTACAGCAGTTTGAGTTGTATTTTTCCTAGACTGTTTCTGATTCTGAATAATCTAGGTATCATTCCTGACTGTTTCTGCACCTGCAAACCTCTCGTTTATTAACTCTTTGACCAATAAGCAGGTTCTGAACCTGGAAGTACTTCTGCATTTCTGTGGCTTCCTAACCACAGATGAGGTAATTTGTCCTGTCACCTGCGTGAGCTGCCCAGGCATCCCAACATATTCTGAAACCGATCATAATTACCTTGTAACATCTCCTGCTTCAAAGAGATAATCTACTTTATTGTCATGTGTCCTACTTATCTTTTTTGAATTTCTAACTCAAGTCTTCTTACTTCCACCAAAGCAGGTGGAGTATCATGGACACTTGAATTTTCTGTGGAAAATTACTCACCTTCTCAGTTGTCTCATTCTGCTTACCACAGAACACATCTGAAAGGTTTTATAGATTAATTGAAAATGGTTAAAACACAAAGAAAAATAGTTGACCTTTTTAAAGCATCTGCACCATTCCATAGATTGCAGGTGTAGCTAGTTTACACCATTTGCAACATACAGAATTCTACAAGTCTGCTTTCACTACTTGCATCGTTATAATTGAAAAATGTTAATCAAAGCGACTTTGATCTATTCACTTATTTCCTCCACTCACCAGTAGGAAATACAATTGCTGCCCAGTCTTTTAATGCATACATAGATATCTCATATGCTGGTTCTATCACTGTAGTAAGTCAAAAGAACAAAAGATTGGGGAAAAAAAAAACAGTTTGAAAAACTCTTGCCATCTCCTAACAATTTCACATCATGAATTACAATCAAGTTGTTAAAGTCTTTGGAGTTCATTTTGTATAAATTTTCTGCTGTTTTAAAATTACTGTGAATGATGTCACTGACTCATGACTTTACCTTAGTTGTATAATATCTGGCATTTATGCTAAATCTATGTTTTCTAGATTTAAATCTCTCATGTGTGAGAATCACAGTTTCCTTTTGAAAATGAAAAGTTCTGAGCCTGCATGGCTATGCCAGAAGAAATCTTTGAAGCAAATGAACCCAAAAGCTAAGAAACTCAAAAACAAATGAGAATAATGCTATATCTACTTATTTATATCTTCTTCTGAGCACTATAATAATTAGGTTCATCTTGGTATCTGTGATCTGGGATTTTTAAGTGTGCCTCTTTGCAGGGCTGGAAGTGAAACTAACACTGCCCATCCCAAGCAGATTCATGGCTGAGACTGTGAGGGAAAACCTTAGTGCAGGGGCTAACTCATAATGGGCAGTTTGAAGTACCACTGCAACTCATCCCTATGTATAAACTGCCTTGTAATGGATGAGATTCACACCCCTTTATTTGTAAGAGTACCTATGGCTGCTCAAACCCAAGTCAGAGATGTCCAGCTCAGCATCTTGGAACAAGTGATCAGAATCAAGGAGAATGAGAAAGGAAACTTGTACCAAGTTGCAAAATTGAATGGAAAATTCACTTTTGAAGCCTTAGGCTAACAGCACATTCTGCAAAACAGAAACAACTTCTCTGTATTGATACATTATCAGTGCTTCACCGTTACCACAGCTGTCCTTGTCATGTGTTTCATAAAAATTACTGGTAGCTGGCACAGGGGTGCTTAAATCTGGGTTTAAGCTTTTCATGAACCTGAGCCTCTATAAAGTTTTATCAAAAGCACATGGAATCGTGTGAAATGCAATATTTTTCACTCCTTTGCTTTGAATGCTGAGTTTGCCTAGACCCTGAATTAAGACGAAACCACAGTGCTTTAAATCTGCATGAGGTGGCATTGAAAGTAGAGGGCAATTGAGTTTAAATGAGAGCATCCCATCCCTGGCCAATCTTGGTAGTTCTTCTGTCTCATTTTCGTACACAAACAATTCCTAGCCACCAAGTTGTGTTCATTGTCTGGACTGGCAGACAGATTTCGATGTGTTTTGTTAGATACAGCCAGGCTTGAGTTCAGTCTGCCAGCACAAATGCCAGAACCAGAAAAGTGAGGTGTGAACTCACTCTGTCTAGCTGTGAGGGGTACCTGCTAGCCTGGAGCCCCACCTAAGCCTGGCATAACTTGACCAGGCTTAGCTTACACAGGTTCACACAAAGCAGGTGTGTCTACCACCCTTAGGCGTTTCTTCATCCTTTGATAGATCAATTGATTACAGTGATAAGGAATGAGATTCTAGACTGGTCACAAAGACTCTTATCTCAGTAAAATGAAAATAATCATGTTTATGCTTTGTTGCATGTGGATAAGCAGTGCTATGTCACTGAAGTGGATATAATTACGTTATAAAATAGATCAACAGTGCTGCAAAGTGTAATACAATGTATGTAATTGGGAGGAACTGTAAAAATCTATTCACCCTTCAAATGAGTGTAGAACTTTTCTGTACTTACTACTATAGTATATTACTATACTGTATACTATATAGTATACTACTATACTACTTTATTTCATAAAACTTTCATTATTTTATGTCATTGCTCCAAATATTTTGGCAAAACAAACAGAAAAGTAAGCTCTTACTAACTTCAGTTTTTTGCTTCTTTTCACGTTTGTATTTACCTTTGTAAGGGCAGCTGCCTTTTCTTTTCAATTTAGTCTATCACACAAAAACTTTCCAGCAATTGGAATAGTTGCAGTTTTGCTAAAATTCAATGCCTAATCTTTTCCAATGTAAGAAACAGCCTCTGGTCTAAGACTTTGAGCCAGTTCCTAGCCCTCCAAAGCCCACTTTCCTGGCATGAAGGCATTGTAAGAATTATCTAGTCTAGTGGTGCTGCCTGATACAGGTCATGGCAAGAAATATCTCAATGAACTGGCTTGGGGCATGCTGATCTGGACACACCAAGGTAAACCCATCTTCAGGCTTCAAGCTTGACCAGACTGCAAGCGTGTTTGGACCTGTAAGTGAATTGTAGTGAATAGCAAACCTTTTCTGGTTTCCCGAATGAAAGAAAACCTTGTCCATTCAGATTGCTTTTGCTTTCCCTTGGGCTCACTCAAATTTGCAAGGTTCACTCCTAGATACCAGTGTACCACTTGCATGTATGTACGTGAGTAAGCATGTGCTTACTTTCTTACACCATTTAATTATAACAGTTTCTGGCCTTGATCCAGTAACACACTTAAGCACATGCTTAATGTTGAGAAATGTAGTACACTAAGTAAAAATCATGTAATTATTGCCTAGGAACAATACAGCAAGCAAAGAATGAAAAGAAATCCATAAAATATATATGTTAGAAGTGATGGCTCCATTTGCTCAACAGTTCTAGAGTTCATAGCTTCCTGATCCAAAATCTAAGCTTTGTGTTTAGATTTTTTGAAAATTTTCTTTTTTGGCTTTTTTTTTTTTTTAAAAAAAATTTTGTTTTTTGTTTTTTTTTTTTTAGCATAAATGTTAGCAAAGAAAAATCTTCCTGAGCATAGAAACTGCAGTGTCGTGGGAGCCTTCAGGATCTTTGAACAAAGTGGGTCTTCTCCAAGTGGAAAGTCAGTTCTGCATGTGACCAGCCTGGGCTCATGAGAAGCCATTAGCATTCAGCTCACCCCTATGTAGCTCAGCTGCTGTGGAGAGTGAGCTGACTGGTGACGTACTTGGGATTTTGGCAGTACCTCATGTGTTAGTCCCTTTCTCTTCCTGTTGTCGTGTCAATGAATAGCCATTCTGCTTAATTTAACCTCCTCTTCTGCCTAAGTACATACTCTGGCTCTTCATGCTAAAACTAGATCTCAGTAGCTGTAGAAATAAAATTCCTCAACATGTTTTATCAGTGCTGATTCATTTCTAATTTCTTGGCAAGACTCTTATTCAAGAATCCCAAGTGCAATTATAGTTGTACAGCATAAACACATCCCTTTTTGCCATCATTACAACTTATTTTGCTCTCTGGGGCAGTATGAAATATATCTGAAAAATTGTGATTCATTAATATAAATCATATCTACATAAAGAGAGATGATTGCACTGACTGCACTCATATAGTTACGTTTGTTCTAGAGAGTAGCCAAATTGGTATAAAGACTTCTATCATAATGTAGCCTCTTCTATCCAGCCAGTAAACAGTTTAAGCTAGTGTATCAGTAGATGTTTGTCGCTGAAACCTGCATTTCATATTTTTCTAAGGTGTTAACAGATTAGTTTCCAATCGTCTATCCTTTGCATTGCAATTCTTAATGCAGTGAATACTTTAATGAATGGTGTAAGTGCTGTTCAGCGCCAGATTCCACTAGTAGGCACCATCCTAAATAGAATTAAACACCACAGATTAAGTGAAACTTTGGCAGAATTTAACAGCTAACACTGTTCCAATATGTGCTTCTCTTCTGTCACCCAATTTGTCATGTAAATATGTTGCTCATACATCTTTTTTCTTAATCAAGGCACAGTAGCAGTCAGAGTGGTAAATACAAGATATTACATATAAAAGGCATATTGTCAGCATTTCTTCTAATTAAACGTTCTCCAAACACTGTTTAATATTATTTTTCCTTGTGTGTCAGCTTATTGACTTTTACTATTGCAGAACGCTAGTGAGAATAGTCAAACTAAAATGAAATTCATTTCTTCCCCATCTAAAGCTGAGCAAATTCTTCTTTGGAGAAGTGCTATTAATCTTAGTGCTCCCTTTTACACTGTACCCAATTTCCCCATTCCAACAAAACCGGCAATGGAGCTTCCAGAAAAGTAATACTTTGTATTCCAGAGAACTGTCCCCATGTCTAAGCAATTTATGAAATTGAGTGAAATAACCCTTACTAACTATTTCAGGTATAAAAGTATTGCTCTTCTCACTGCTGAACCTTAGGTGACATAGTTATCTGTGAGGAAGGCAGAAATTCATTTCATGTCCTCAGGCTTCTCTAATCACACACATTCTTTGTCATGAAAATTCTTTTCCAGCTTTGAAGACCACAAATATTCAGATATTCAATATTCACTCAACTGAAGATAAACTAAAAATTTAATCTATAAGCAAAATAAATATTTAATTCTTAGGGAAAAAGAAATGAAGTGTATGTATATATATTATATTATATTATATTATATTATATTATATTATATTATATTATATTATATATATATATATTATTTCTATGTACCACAGTGTATTCAGGAACCATTAGAGCACTGCTACTGACAGAATATATAATACATTTATAACTGTCAAGGTAATCTAGTGTAATTTACATTGTCAGTTCATAAAAAAAAAAAACAAAAAAAAAAAAAAAAACAAACAACTGAGATGTCATGTCATACAGCTAAAATAAATGTAAAGAATCAGTAAAATGTATGTTTTCTAGAGAGATCTTCACTCAAGCCAGTATTTTCTTGTCTGAGTAATCATGCTTTCCCTGCACAATCCTTTGCATGGTTGGAAGTTCAAAGACTTTCCAAATCTTGTCTAGCTTGCCATGAGGTAACACCTATATTGGCATGTTCATACAAAAGAAATGACTATGAACATGTTGGCTTATTCTTGCTGCTGATGAGCAAAATCTCACTAGGCAACTTGAGTTGTGAGATGTGAGATCCTCTTGATGTGGAGAAAACCAGAAACAGCTAGAGCTCTCTCTTACATCTTTATTGAAGCAAAATCTCCTGTCCAAGGACCAGTGTATGTTAATGAATTACTATTATGGCCACACTGCTCTCCTGTGGATCGCTATCCCAAGACATTTTTTTGTGAGCAGTTGGGGTGGTTTGTTTTCGCTGGGTAGTCCATTTAGTCCATTTGCCAGTTTTGCCAGTTAGTTACGGTGCTGCTTTTTTTTTTTTTTTTTTTTTTTTTTTTTCCCCTTTCTTTTTCTTTTTTTAAGTTGCGTCTTCACTTTGGAATTATTTTGGCAATGGTGACGTTTTATCACTAGGTGGAGCTTCACGCTTCGGTCCTGCGCGGCTCGCCGGCTGAATTCCTGTCACCATGACAGGGAGTTCCTCAACCTCTCTAATCACGTAGTTAGGCAACTTCTAAACCATTTGAGGTAAAATTGGCTGTATAATCTGTTATATGTTATAAATCCGTTTAGAAGCGAGGGTTTTGTTTTTGTTTTGTGTGTATGTGTGTGTGTGTGTGTGTGTTTGTTGTTGTTTTTTACATACTGAGTCATGTTTGCAGTCACTGAAGTTGGATAATGATCAAAGGGAAAAAAATAAAGACTTTCCACATGTAGATCTGCAATGTAACATGTGTATTAAATTGCTCTATGACTCTTCTAGTGTTCTACCAGAAAAGCAGGCCAACTGCAAAGAAAATATGGCAGTGCTGTTAAGGTAATGTTATTCCCTATTACTGTCTGTGGACATCAGTAACCTAAATCAGTACTGTCTTTGGCTTTAGATCAAGAGAAGGTACCATAGCTATGCTCCCAACACACAGCTTGGGTCTTCATGAAATCAGAGCTGTCCATGAGTCCTGCTATTTTTAATGTGGAGTAAAAAAAAAGAAGTTTCCATTTTGTTGCAATCTGAGCCAGTTGAGAGTTCTTGGACTGACGCAGCCAGCCTAAGAGCTTCCTCAGCTCCCTGAATGTTCTGCTGTGGTGAGGACCTGATCTCACTGGAGACTTCAGAAAATCTCTCCTGATTGCTGCAGGGCTCAGTAGGGCACACACATCTCTCTTCCTAACAGGAAACCTCTTTTCCACAATGTATTCAAACATGGTGTGAGCTTCATTGTATGAAAAATGTGGCGAGTGAATCTTGAACTAAAGCATGTCCAGAGGGACCTCATCAGAGCCCTTAATTCATGCCTCTTATAGGCAGGATGACCTTTAAGTATTACTGAAAAGGGCAGCTTTCATGAAAAGAAATCAAACATTTATATTTAGAGCAGTAAACAGTGTGCAGTAGAAAGCTTAGGGCTTTAACCCAGAATGTCCTGGTTACACTATACCCAGGGAAGACTTCTGCATGATGGTTCCATGTGAAGGAACCCGCTCAGCTAAGAAGCTGCTACTTTATCCTGACAGATTGAACTATTCAGAAAGGGGAAGTCCTGATAGTAAACAGATATAGAGGTGGCAATGGAAAAGCTCGGCCTGGAATTACATGGTGTTTATGCAAACATTTGTAATCATCCTTTTGCAGAACAAAAATTGCAGGAGTCAAGCTTGTAATTAACAGGTTTTTATCTAATAAAAACTGACCTGAAAGGGAGCAGCTCAAGTTACCAGGCAACAATTTGCAATGGATCAAGACAAAACTAGATAGTACCTATCTCTGGGGAGGAAGCTCTGCTGGCCTGTCAACAGATGAATTGGTTCTCAGTGCTCTTTTATAATCTTTGACCACTCTCTTTATTCTGTCAAATATTATTTTAATTACAGAGTAAAAACTGCTTCTAACAGTAGCAGAATAAAGGAATTCTTTCAGCAGTTCTTTCAGCAGTTCTTTCAGCCCTTTTTAAACTTGATCCCATTTGTATTTTAGTCTGCTTTTGAAATGCGTAAGTGCACAAATTAGGCAATTGCTCTTTTCTGCACATGCATTTTGAAAACTTTTACAGAAGTTTGTGTTACAGAGGAAAATTTCACCATGACTGATTTCCCTAATTTATTAGTTAAACTGATGTAAATTTTGCGTTACAAATGAGACCAGCTGATTTTGTACCTCAGGTATATATTGTACTTACATACAGGATTTCCTTTGACATCAAAGACTCATAGATGATAGTGCTCTGAGGATTTGTCTTGTGAAAACAAGGACTTCTTTCTTCTGCACTCTGAACTCTTATGTAGTATAAATGATAATGATATAAATGCCTAAAAATATCAGAACTGCTTTTTCTTGTTGCGTTGTCTAGAACAATGCATGTACAACGACTGATGTATGTGTACAGTGCACGACAATGCATGTACAGTTGAGCTAAGTAGTTGTACTGCAACTACTTTAGAAATCTGTTTGGAACCTACTGAAGTATCTGGATCATTATACATGCCCAGCAATGATACATACAATATGTTTCAGGCACATTAAATTCTGCTTATTTGAATTCTGCTAGATCTTCATGAGACTAGTCATTACTGTAATTTGAGCAACAGAATTAGTGCAGATTATGAAGTGCACACTTGCAGGTAATAACTTATAAATAAATTAAAATGTATTTCAATTACTTCTGAATTTAAAAACCCACAAATTTTTCCACTTCTGCTTTTGGCATTTCATCATTAACCTGCAAAAAGGTTAAATATTCTTATTGTTTGTCCACAGAATTGTGTAAATATATGTATTTTAAATTAAATTAATATAATTTCTGTCTTTATCTATATGACTTTTGTACCTGAGTTTCTGTTGTTTCCTAAATCTGTTGGAAGAATCTTAATATAATTTATTGTTAAGTGCATGTCTGAATTGTTTGAATTATATAGTGCATTGATTTGAATTTGCTATGAATATTGTTGTGCTGGAATGTGAGTCACTGCATTTAGGAGGATGACTCTCAGCACTCCATAGTTAAGTATGAAAGTATTCATGGTTCACACTATAAACAGCTGATAATATATTTTATTCGTGTTGCAAGTGCAGTCAGTTATTGTCCATGTTGAAGTCATGCCTCAATGGAGATAGAAAAGTAGCTCTTGGAGCAGAAAATTGTGATAAAGTAATAGTGAATGCAGTAGAGTTCCTGCTGGGCAGCTGGTGGAGGCAGCTGTTCTCTTCAGTCTTGGTCCTCAGACTTTGGTTTCACTATTTTTGTATAAACTAACTCTGTATGCTATGAACACACAAGCCAAAGTAAGCCCTTCTTTTCTGATGTTCTTCACAGACACTTCCCTACTCTGAGACTTTCTGTAGACCAGCGCTTTAGCAGAAGTTAAAAGCCTTTAATATTCAACAAGGAGCCTCAGTAGCTCCAGACTGTAGGTCAAATACCTCTGCCTTACTAACTTCACTGTTTCTTCATCTGTGCTGCTTTATCTGGGGAAAACTACAATAACAACAACAAAAACAATTGATTATTTTTCAATTTAATTAGTTGGCAAATCCACAATGTGAGCTGCACCTCTCAACTTTTTGCTTTTGCTTTAATTCCATCTTTGCCATCAGAACTTTTCCCACAAAAGGACAATAACAGAATGTAAAATGATCTTCCATCTTTCCATAGTTTAATTTCTCTCCATATTGCTTCTGCACTGCCATTTTCTGTTTTGTGCAGAAATAGGAGTCTGATGCCTGACTGTTTCTTCCACTCTCTCTAAATAGACCAGTGACTGTATCCCATATACCATTCCCATCTATCTTATTTCTCTTTCTCACTCTCTTTCAGTGCATTGTACATGATATTGTGTCTCCCATTCAAAAATCTGTTCCATTTCTGGTTGCTCTTTCGTTACTGCTAAGATAATAACTATCCTGTCTTATATTTTACCTAACCAACTACAGTCTTATAATTTATCTTCCAGTTCTTGCTTCTGTTTTCTTGTTTCTTCCCAGTGAAAATGCTCCCAGGTAAGCCAATACTTATGTCTTGTGTCTAAGGATTAGTATTCCAACATCATTCTCTGTGACTTGACATCCACTTCAGACAATTTCTCACAGGTACTCCTTGGAATCCTGTCCTCTCTTTGCTTCTTTGAGACAGCTATAATAAGAGTCCACAGGTGAACTTGTCTAAGCCTCTGTATCAATTTATACTGTTTGAATGTGGTTTTCGAACTTTTTATGCTCTGCCTCACAACAAGAGGATATGGCCTTTAACTGGTCTATGGCATTAGCTTTTAATTGGAAACATTTTCAACATAATTTCATATTTGTGTTTTATTTTTGCTGCTTCTCATGAGTGAAGTTTCCATTCAAATATCATTGTTTGCAAATATATTATCCTCTTTCAGAATTAGAAAGAGTATGCTGTAGTTCCATATGTTGAAATGACTACCTATATTTCTGAAGAATATTGCCTTATCATTTCTTACTTCTGCTACTTCTGATTTCACCTTTACACTGTAAGATGGAGAAAGGTGAAATTTGGCTTTCTATTTGAACAGCATCATGCACACCTGGGAAGTGGTCTTCAACTAAGACTCTGGCACATGACAGCAGTATAAATAAATATCCATGGTATAGAATTTGATACCAGAAAGGCTCTCTCTCAATCTCAGTTCCATCTCCTGTGGTTTACTGTATGCCATAAATACAAATGTGAAAAGTGTAGATTTTTCAAAATCAAATAGATTTTGTCCTGAAAAATTAAAGGAAGAGGCATCAGTTTTGTTGTGTTGTTATATCTGTGTTCTGCATATTTGAAATTGCAAGGCTGCAAGGGAAGTTCCACTCCCTTTGTATTTCCTGTTGTGTTGCTATCTGAATGTGCATACTTGCAGACCTGGCTGAGCAAAATACATTGGGAAGAGCCCTTTTTGGGTGATAAACATTAGAAGTTTTCAACTTTCCAGGAGAAAAAATAATATTTAGATTGATTGAGTCCTTTCTGAGCTTTTTTTGCGTGTGCCATATATATTGTAATCAGTATTCCTGTTGCTAGGGCACTTATTAAATCAGTGTTAAAAGTTAATTTAATACACCAAATTTTACATTTATATTTGCAAGTGTTAGTTACACAGATCTCATTCTAAAACAAATGAGCACTGACTAACTCATACATATGACTATTCTGTAATGTGTAGAATCAATCATTTTGAATACAAAATACCTTGTACTCTCAATGAGTTACAGATGAATGACAGACCACTAGCTATTAATGAATATGCATCCAAAGCAGAATTTCAAGGAATGAACACTGACATTGCAGTTTGTCTGCAGACTAAAGAAGTCAGTTTGAATTAATGCATATATTTATATGTTCTTACATTTTGTATAGATTTTATTAATAGTATTGAGTTTATGAGAAATAAGAATAAACTGAGAAATATTTTTTCATACGTATTGAAGCATTTTGTATTTTTACAAGTTAAAGGCTTCTATTTTAAGGATTGTAATATGGAAAGACCAATATCATTTTTTATATATTTGTCTACGACAATGAATGTCTAGTCTAAAGTAAAAAAAACTTTTTCAGCAAAAGGCACATAGAACTCTGTTGGCCTGTTTCTCTGTCAAATGCTGTATTTGCCATCATTTATCCTGTTAACATATTTATACTAGGGAACCTTTGCACTTGTTAGTAACCAACAGGACATGCTTTGGCAAAAGTATTTCTTGCAGATAGGATGGAATGGGCAAGCACAATGACAGTGGGGCATGGGTTACAGTCAGTTGTCTTTGCGTTGTTCCCCCATTGTCTTGCCTGAAACTGATTGCAGGTATGAGTGGAAAAGAAGGCAGAGGCTTCATTTTTTCTGTGATTCCGAAGCCCAACTCTTGTTTAGCTGTTGCAGTTCTTGTTTACTTATAAAATATTTTTTGAAAATATACAAGCAAAAGAAAACATATCCAGAGATAATCATGCTCCACAGCTTTAGGCAGAGCAACCTTTAGTGAATTATAGAAGTCTTGGTACTAAACAATATCTGGTTTGTGTGCTTCAAGAAAAGAACCAGTATTTTAGGTCATTTCTAAATCCGAATGTTTGTAAGCAGACGTTAGCAGAAAGGACAAATGTCTTAAACATAAGGGACATGTGTATTAATCATTTTAATGCCCTCATTATATTTAGAGGAGAAGTCTCTGTCGTCAGTTTTCCTGTATAAAAAAGTAAAGATTCTGTAGAATATTTATTAAAAGGTTTTCTGTATTCTGGGTGCTTGTAACAAAAGAAGATGAAAAAAAATTGTATCTTTGTTCATATAGAAATATGGAACAATCTTTCGATGTTCCAAAAAATGATAAAGCACCTTTTGGTATTGAAATTTATGATTCTGACTGAGTGAAGTTATGTTTTCTTTTCTGTTAATGAAACACAAAATGGTCATTCACTACTGAGTAGGAGGAATTTTTTTCTAGATACTCTCAAGCACTTACCAAAAATGTAAGATTTGCTAGTACTAATTCTCAAGTGTTTTCTTCCAACTCAAGTCATTTCTAGAAACCAGTTATCAAAATTTCTTTTAGTTTTACTATTCAGCCAGCAAAAAGCACTGGGAAATCTCATGATCCCCAGTGGGGAGAATATGATTTATTAACTTGTTTGGGGTTTCAACCAGAGAAGCCTTTGCCTAATTAATAGCCTTTTGCTTTTACCAGGAGATCATACAGAATATTTAGATTGTATCTATACACCAGTAGGTGTATCAGGTGTATCAGGGACATCTCACACTACAGGAGCAAAAGAAAACATCTGAGTGTTAAGAAGTACTGATAGAAACTAAAGTTCTCAAATGAAAATTTGCCTTTTCTTAAGCTAGACAGTAAAATGTTTTAAAGAAGAGGAGGAAGGAAAGTGAAAAGACTATTGTAGATTTTTTGATGGATTCTGATACCTCCAAATGTTCTTATATGTGAGGTAGATGCCAAAAGTAGTAATTCAGTACTTTAATTTTGCAAAATCAGGATCAGACCAAATCTGACACCAAGTCAAAGCTATTAAGATTCATGTTATAGAACATACAATTGCAGGTTGCAATGAGTAATAGGAGTAGTGCATCGTTAATGGTGGATGGTTTGGTTTTACTGACACCCACATAATAGAACAGCATTTTAATTTGTTTCAGTGCAATAAGAGTTTGAAGCTACAATTAGATTATTAAGTGTGAGCTCTTATATCAATTAGGATAACATAAGGCTTAATTATTATACCCGTATTTTCATTGTAATGTCTTTTTTTCAGTAAAAGAGATCTTTAAGATGTGAGTTTCCAGCTTTATAGTCCCCTAATTCTTTCCACTAGTACTTATTTAGCTTTCTGCATCAACATAAATAGATGAGTTTGGTATTATCTATCAATGCATTTTTTCACATTACAGTCATGATCTTTTCTCAAACTTCCTTCCAATAAACTAAAGAAGTTTGATTCCATTTCATCTATTGTTGCCACTCATGTTCTTTAGCCCTCAGCTAATTTATCCTGGATTTTCTCTGTATCTGGTTCAGTTTGAAAAGATATATCTCTGAGTATATTATTGTTTCTGATCTCAGAAGTCTCAGCAGTAAGGGAGGATTGTTTTCCAATTAAATTGGTCTTTTGGAAGACAGATGCTGCAATTGGCTCTCTTGTAGTTCAAAACTTTATGAAAAATTGCAGTAATGTACACATCGTAGAATGGGAACAGTGAACCAAGATACCACTGTGAAGCTTAGAGCTTAGTGCAGTGGTTATATAAATTCTTAGATAGTTATCAACTTGGTGTTGCAGTGAAAATACTGCAATGCTAGTCCAAATATAGAAAGGATTGTCAAAGTCTTGAGTGTGAAATAAAGTTACCTGTCTACCCTTGGTAGAAGTTGAGCTGTCTAGGCTCATAAGGAAATTGTGTAGATCCCAGAACATTCAAATCTGCCAGAACTGAATCAATAGTGCAATAACATGATCGCAGAGTCATTAAGGTTGGAAAAGACCTCTGAAATCATCTAGTCTAACCATCATTACATCACCACCATGTGCACTAAACAATGTCCCTCAGTGTCACATCTACTCTTTTTTTGCAAGCCTCCAGGGATGATCACTCCAATTCTTCCCAGGGCAGCCTATCCCAATACCTGGCCGCTCTTTTTGAGAAAAAATTTTTCCTAATATCTGACCTGAACCTTCCGTGGTACAACTTGAGATCATTCCCTCTAGTCCTATCACTGCTTACTTGGAAGAACAGGCCATCTCCACCTCATTACAACCTTTTTTCAGGCAGTTGCAGAGAGATAAAGTCTTCCCTGAGGGTTGTCTTCTCCGGACTGAACAATCCCACTTCCTTCAGCTGCTCCCTGTAAGACTTGTGGTCCAGACACTTCACCAGCTTTGTTGCCCTTCTTTGGACATTCTCCAGGGCCTCAATGTCTTTCCTGTATTGAGGGGTCCAAATCTAATCACAGCACTTGAGGTGCAGCCTCACCAGTATTTTCATCTAAAATGAAGAGTTTATTCAGGATTAGCCATCCATGTTTTACAAATGTAAAATTTGTTTTGATGGATGATCTGAAATAGTTCTGTTGGCAAAATCTGTGAAGGACAACAGTTCACTGGCATCTAAAAGATATCATCTACTGTATATTCAGTGTTAGTGAAAGCAAGGACAAACTGACAAAAAACATGTCTCAGATACTATTGGGCTACCAAGTTGTTACTGGTAGAAAGATGGATATGCAGCTTTTATATGTGTGACTGTATAAACTGGACCCTTGAGGAAAAAGAGGAGAAACAGTGTCTTCTGAAATGTAAAGTTGCTACCATGTTGTGACAGTATTGAGAGCAAACACATAAGAAATTATATTTTATTCAACACTTTGTTATCCATTAAGATCCCAAAATTATATAGAAAAAGATTAAATAACTTCATGAAGCTAAAACACTAGAACATCCTACATCTACCTGTTTGCTTGAGCCAGAATCCGTACCGCATATTTAAGAGTGTAGATTTTCCTTTCCTTTCCTTTTTCCTTTTTCCTTTCCTTCTCTTTCCCTCCCCTCCTCTCTTCTCTCTTTTTTCCTTTCCTTTCTTTGAAAGATCATGAAGCTAGTAAAATGCACAGAATACTTACAGCACCACTTCTAGAAAACCAGCTTCCATGTGGTAATGTAGGTGCTGCAAGATAGCCATAGAAATTGGAAGCCATTTTCCCAAAGTTAAGTATTTATGGTTAATAACATGTCTGAATTGTCAAAGGTTAAAAGTGAAACATTGTAATATAACTCACGTTTTTTTGAAATCTGAAATCTTGATATTCTGTTTTCCAGAATTATAAAAACATAAAAGCATATTTTTTTGACACATATAGCTTTGGAATAGATGCATTTTGGTCCATATGACAGACCTTGGTTCTGTAAATCCAAAACCATGGATTTCTTAGTGTCATCAGACTTCCAGCCTTCACGGAGGGGCTCAGGACCCCAGGCTGATTCTATGTTAATAGATGCTGAAATATTACTGATCATTTAGAAAACTATAGTTCAAAAAAACAAGTACCTTTAAAACAGAACTCTTACACCGTGCACCTATTTGTGCTCTAAAATACATGGTCTCTGTAGAAGAACTGATGTTTTCTGTGCTGCCTAACAGTCTATCACTGTCTTTTTACTTTGTCACAAAGTTTTAGTTAAGTTGGAGTGATTGACTGCATTTCTGTCTTCCTGAATTCCTTGTGTGTAAAACAGTGATGATTCTTCACTTTACTCAGTCCATACTCCAGTTCAGTGCAGGACAGCATTAAAATTGCATCACTTATTTTTTATGTATTTTTTCTCCAGTACAACTAATAGATCATTCATTTACCTAGATTAAATGAATGAATTAATGGAAGTGGAATGCATCCTATTTATTTTAGCAATCTAAATTTAGGCATTGAGTCTAAGCTAGTAATCTACATTTCTGTAGTAAACGAAGAGAGATAGAGATGCCTGAAGGGTGATTCATCCTTTCCTGAGCGTCTAGCATAAAGGGAATGAAATGCTGTCTTTCTCTTCTCATGCCCCTACAGCGAGACTGGTTGACTATGTACTTACTTCCTTGTAGCTGAAAGTAGTTGACATGACTTGCATTTTTTAGTGAACTTTAAAAATATGGTCATCAATCTTTTCTCAAATTACTTTAGTAGATATCTAAGTTAAAAAAAGAGATTTCACCAATGCAAGGTTTCAGGCGGCACTTGGTTAATATTAAGTGACGGGATTGACAGGATAAATGTGTACTGCTATTTGAATGGGATAGAATTATTTGAGGGTCAAAGTGTATGCTGAAATGGATAACCGAGCTGAGGCCTACCTTATATTCATCTTTGCTTTTGAGAAATAGAAGTCATATTTTCACTGTTTAATTATACAAAAAGCTATAAATGTATGATACAGTATATCCTATTATACAGGTATGTTAAATATGATAGAGGACATATTAGTGTAATTACTGTCCTCCAGTGAGTATAACCATTTCCCTTTATATCACCAGTATTTTGGTCAGTACACTCTTAGGCTCATACTCATCTGTACGTTTCAGGCCATTACCAATGCATATGTATTTATTGTTTTGAAGGGAATACACACTGTTTCATTTCTGAGCCTCAGGTTTGCTTTGCATTCTAGCATGTTAGTATGTTATGTTATTGAAATCAGTTTTGTTGGGATTGTCCAGCCATATCTTGTGTAAATCTCCAAATTTCTGCTTGATCTCTTCCATAGATGTATGGTAAAATAGATAGCATTTGCTTAGTAATAATTATGTGGAATCAGTTTCATATCTGTTGGTAGTAGCTGATAGCTATATACTCCAATCAGTCATTACAAGTAGATCTGTACCAGTAATTTTTAAATCAAGTGTAGAAAGAGCTTCTGTTTTCCAAACTCCAAGGTGCAGAGTGTTCTCCTATTGCATATAGTTCAAGCCTGAGAACATGATAAGAAAAAGCAAGAAATAACTCCTTCCAAAAACAAAATAAAACAAAACAAAGAAGGGTATGTGATCTGGTCAGTGCTCTCTAACTCCCAAACTGGTTTTTGTGTATAAATTAACCTTGTCCAGCTCTTTCTCATAGACTACACAAGAGACTTTTATTGTAAAATACTGACAAAAATATTTGTACCTTTACCACTAAATGTAATTGACTTTAAATTTCAGAGATGGGAGTATGATCAGCAGTGGATGCAAAAATCTTATGCATGGGATGCTTGTATCTCTCTGAGCTATCTTGCATTAGCTTGAGGCATATTATGTAGCAGTTTGTTTTCTGTGTACAGATCTGCCAGATACCTCTTGTTTATAACATTTTTGCATTCTAAAAATAATTATTTGATGAGCCTTCTCTCCACTGCTGAGTTTTGTAATCCACTGTTATATTTCAGTAGCAAATTTGATGTTAGGTCTTGCATCTCTTTTTCCAGTAAATGTCAAACATTGCCTAAATTTCTTGGTTTTATGTACCTTTGCATAGTATCAAATGCTAAACAAATGCTTCACAACCTCCAAATGTGTACTCAACACTATTCCCTCCCTGAACCAGACTCACTCTATCAAGAACACAAATATCACGGGGAGTTTCAATGGAGCTATTCAACTGTCTATCTATTTATGCTTGCCTTGGTTGCTTTTTGTAGTGATCCATACATTTCTAGCATCAAGTATGATGCATACCAGTATTTCTCTAATGTCGAAGTCTGAGCATTGAACAGCAATTGTCATGTTTCCCACCAAATTCCTGCCTGCTTTGAATATGCTGTTTCCTTTCCTCATGTGAGATTGTTTGCCCATCTGTTGCTTTTCATTTGGCTTTTTTCAACTCTGTCTTAAATGCTATGAGAGCATATTTATGGAAGGCTTATCCATCAACACATCTTTCAGTATATATTTCACTATGTGTAATGTATTTGACACCAGCATCACTAGCTGCTTCTCCAAACTGAGATTTCAGCTTGCAGTAAATAGTTCCTGTTCAGAAATTTTGTTCACCGAGTTGTATGTGGTATCTTAGGTGCAGCTTGCCTTTCTACCACCTACTGTCAGTTACAGATGAACAAAAATGTTATTTTTGATCAGTGCAAGGAGTTTATGGTATACACTACTGTCTATCTGAGAATATTCAGTACTTTTTCCCATGCTATTTTTATACTCTTCATCTAAGTGTATAGAACCGTAATAAGGACCCTAACAGCCTGCCAGTTCTGACAGCATTTAGATGTTGTGCAATTGCACAAGTTTACTGTGCTTAACTGTCTTTCCATGAAACCTTCATCTCTTCTTCCCAGAAGAGACATTTCATCCCACTTAAACTGGATGGAGACCTTCTTCACCTGTGTCCAGCCTGAAGTAAACTCCTCCGCTTACTCAGCAATCCTAATACTTTAGCTATTCAGATCAGAGTCTGAAAGGTGTGTGATTTCTCACCTATATGCTTGTGTTTCCTTCCCCTTGACACCAATACGGGCAACCTGGTAATAGAAAGGTGCTGTTATTACTGTTGAACTCAAACTTGAGAACTGAGACTTGAATTACCTGCTTTCTGTGATCCTATGTCTCGTACCCCCATCTTCAGTTTCAGCTCAGCAGACATGAACCAAAAGACATTAGAGTATTTTATACAGTGCAAAAAACATAATCAGTCCACCGTTGAGAGAAGTAGTAGCAACCATGCTAGAAAATGTATAGTCCAAATCAGGTGACTGTTTTACCCCTTGGAAAATCTGTAGACAGGCTAGATAAGCCACTAAGAATGGGTTGTTATCATGGGCAGACAATAATAACTGTCATTTTTTCTTATTTTATTGCATAATTTTGACAGTTAATGAAGCAGATGTCCTTCTGTTCCTTGGCTCTGAGTAATTTCTGAACAGCACATAGTACCAGAACAATAAAGTTAGAACAGCTAAAATCCCAATATAACAAGGAAACACGTTCTTTGAGGTCATGAAATTCACAGAGAAAAATGGGCCTAATTGAAACATCAAATTATCAACCTAGGAGTATTAGTATGCAGTATGTTCAGTGGAGATGGAGAGTTGGTGCTGTCTTGAAGCACTCAAAGGGGCAGTAAGGTAGTGCTATTATACTGAATAATACAAAACTAAATTGTCCATGGACAGCTCAAGAACAGGCAATAGTACTTTTCTTTCAACGGAAGTGAGGACCAGTAAGTTATGCACCACAGGCATTAATAATAAATAATTGTCAGTATGCACACAAGTAAGATGATTATGTTGACCTTAATCCATGATCATAGAAAGGTTCACCTTCTTTATTATTACTATTCTCCTTGATATTACTATTAATTATTACTTATTCCCCTTTATAAGGGAGTTGTTTTACTAAATGATGTCCTGTGTACAAGAAAGATGGTTTTTTAGCTAAAAAAAAAGTGTGATTTGTGAATTTAATAAAAAGCCAGGAGAGATTTTGATTCTGATCAGCTCTTCTAGACTATTTAACAAATATAAAGAGCAACAGGCTCTAGTAAAAAAAATTGGCTTTGAATAAATCTAGTTTGATGAAACATGGATTGTGACCATCAGAGCAGTTCTGATAAAAACTTTCTGGAGTCAGTAGTTAGTGTTATTCTATATGGCAGTTGGCCAGCATAGCTCTTTAGGAACCTTGGGAGACCTTTAGGAAACATCTCTCAATACCATATAATATATTCTTCAAGAGTGTAAGATTATGGTTTTTTGAAACTAGAAAAGAAATGCAAACATTACACAAATGCAGACATTTGCTTAATAGAAACTAAATGCAAGAGCGCCAAAATGGGTAGGAAACAATGTCTGGATCACCATGGCTATGGACATAAAGAAGAGAAAATCTGATTGCAGGAGATCCCAAGGGTTGAACCACTGTGTACGTATTGATCAGATACTATCATTTCAAAGAGCAACAGCACCACAAAGCAAAATCATATGTTTGTATATGGCTGATATTTTGACATAGAAATTTCTTAAAAACAGGAGGCACAACGGGAGATGATGCTCAAAGTTGTGTGGGTAGACTTAGAAGCGGGAGGCTGCAAAGCAGGCTAAAGTAGTCGTGGATCAAGACATAACATAGAATTAATGGCTTTAGCAACATCTTGAAAATTGTGTGTTTGGATATATAGTACCCTTAAGGTGTGTTCTGTATTAATACTTTCTGTTTTATTGCAAATTAGGCTACATATAAGAAATGATATTTCTTATGGTGAGGGAATAAAAAAGGAAAAGAGAACTTTATAGTCTGTGGGAACTTTTGAGTCAGGGCCTGAACCACTGATTGATCACCTGGGAAAGGACCAGGTCAGCCCTGGGAGCACAGGTGAAGGCAATTCACATGTGTGACCGGAAGGAGTGGAGCCTGGCTGCACCTCTCTTAGACCTCATTTAAGGGCTGACTGCCACTGGGGAAGGATCTTTTTCTGGAGATCCCTCCTTGGTGAAGCTTTCCCCTGTAAGCTTGGAATTTTCTGATACAGGTAAGCAATCTTCTTCCTTTATATCTCCTTACTATTGTGTTGGTCCTTCTGTCCTTATGCTGTTGTTGTAACTCCTTTCCCATCGTGTTTATCCATCCAATTGCTACATATACTGTAACCGCTTCATAGTAGCTTTGCCAAAACAAACTTCAAAAATCACACCCATCTGCCAAGTAATGCTAGAAAATAGAATGTGAGTTCTATAATTATTTTTTTTATTCTTTATGAATAAGCACAGTGCAAGTTAAAACAAACAAACCCTTGTGATTTACTGCTTTAAATGGTGACTATTAAAAAAAAAAAAAAATCTTGGAAATAAATAGGTAATTCCCTTGAAATAGATGAGCCATGCAATGAAGCTGAAAGGCATGAGACCTACAGAGCTGTAATAACTTCCTTCCAAGGTTCAGGCCTTATCATTATAACTCAAAGCACTTCAAACTCTTCACCGTTCTTAAAAGCATTTGAAAACTCTTGTCATTGCACACCATAAGAAAACTTTCCTCAATTCAGGTTCACAGCAGCTAAACACTTATTTGGTTTAGTTTTCCCTTTAGTCGTTAAGCTGTAACTTTAAGCATATGTTGCCGCATGAACTGCGTTATGTAATGCACAATGTGTCTCTCAGCTCTTATATCTCCCATAATGAGGTAACACCTATTCAAAATATGAAACCAGAGAACTTGCATTTTTTCCTCTGGCAGTATAGAGAACTGGAGAAGGAAGTCTTAAAGTTTGTCTATTGGAGGGTGTGAGCTGCATCCCTAGTTACTAATATAGCATCAAACAAATGATGGTTTAATTAGAAGCAGCACGTTGCTTTTGATAAACAGATGTTCCTTTTATTTAACTGTTACTCACAAAGTTAGAACTGAGAAATCTTTTTCTTTTTCAAAACCAGTTAACTTTTAGCCTTTGGTCACACTATCCAGATATAGTTCCTAATTAATATGTCATGCCTTAAATAAGTATTAGTTCCTCCTACCAAGTCTCTATTATTTCCTTAAGACACTGCAGCTTCTTTTCAGAACTGCTCGAGTAACAGTTGGGTAAAGCCACACCCAGTTGTCAGTAGTCCAGAATTTGGGTAAACATGGTCCAGCCCAGCACTCATTTGTCCGGTGACTTGGTAAACAGTGGAGCATTCAGAATTTTAGGGTCCTGCCTACTGAGTGAATAATACCCCACCTTGCCATTATTGCCTTTACAGCAAGGTAAACAAAAACTCGACAGCAACTCAAAAGAGCTGCCATTGGGTCTACTTAAAAATAATTCTGTGCAACTGCTTGATAGGTCACTAAGCAAACAAAGGCTTGGCTTTGTTCTACTTTTCTAGCCTCTAGGTAAATAACAAGTATAGAAAAGCACTCATGAGCTAATAAGCAAATACAGCTTTTAACTTTTCAAAAATTATCTGTTAGATAATGTAGCAGATGTTATCATGAATACACTGCCTATTTCCCAGTTTATGAAGAATGCTTTGCTTTATTTTTCATGTTGTTTTATCTCTGTGTTCATGAACTACAAACGTTCAGCATCAAGTAAAAGGCAGAATGTCCATCTGTGTTATTTGCAAGTGAAAAGAATGACTAAATGTATTTTTAATGGATATTTACCATATTTTTTTGGTTCAGTTTCTATCCCTGTAGTCACAGTGTTCATGTAGCTCCAGATTTAGTACTGTCCAAGGATGGGTATGAGCAGGTGCTCTTAAGATGTATTCTCTTCTAGAAAGCTATCTAAATGAATTTTGTTCAACGTGCATTTCTGGTTGCACTGTTCCTGACTTTCAAAGCTTAGTGTCTTACATACCAGTCACTTTGAAAAGCTCTCTTTGTGATTACAGCTTTAAAGTTTCACAGAAAGACCACTGGGAATCTCACTATTTCAGATTCAAATTCTGCATTCATATTCATTGACAAGTTTGAGGCCTTGTGGGCAGAAAAACTTCTCAAGCCCGCGATCTGCCTGAGCATTCACTTTAAAAGTATTTTCTGTAGGTATATAATAGTATAGTTTCGGTTATTTTGTGCTCAGGAACAGTTAAGTACCTATGACCTGATCTTTTGAGCAGCTGAGCACCTCCTTGAAGCCGATGAATGTTCTGGTCAACATGTTAATAGCCACTTAAAAGTTGCTAAGTAGAACTGCTGCTGTAGTTGTGCTTACTCTAGTGAAATGCAGAGAAGTAAAAGAGTTTCTTAGCTTTCCTTTATTTCCCCGAGTAAACATGCAGCTGAAGCTTGTGTGAACTGTTACAAAGCAAGGACTCTATATATTCCACATCCTGTGTTTATTTACACCAATGGTATTTTTCCCTTGAATAAGGGCTTGAGACATAAGCATTTCCAAAACGAAGTCATGAGATTTTTCATGTTTTTTTTTTTTTTTTTTTTTATGACTGTAATCAACTGAAAGATCCAGCACAGAGGTTGTGTAGGCTATAGGAAACACCGAGTCTAAAATCTTCTGTAAACTTTTACCACCAGGATATACACGTTAGAATTAAGCAATACCTAGCTAGGTGATGAGCAAATTGGCACTGATAATAGCAAGTAACTCTGCTACTGCAAACAAACACTGCTCTTTTAATTACATGACTTGTTTTTCAAAGTTATTTTATGCCACCAATAGGAACATTTTATATTTAATGTGATACAATTCCTGTTTCTCATCTGCTGTACAGTTGTTTTCTCTAAAGTGACTGGCCTGAAGTCTCACTTGCAAATGAATTTTGGCATTTTATGTCACTGTAGGTATGAATGGGGTCTATACAGGAAAGGGTTTTGAGGAAAGCACTCTGAATATTGTTTTTCCAAAATGAATTATGAAAGTACAGGATTCTTCATTAATAGACTAACTCTAGCTAAGCAGATGATGAAAAGGAAAACCCATAACACTTATTAGAAGATAATATGGCATCCCATAGCTTGCTGCCAGTTTACCCCAGCTTGGAAGAAATCAAACTCATCATTTTTTCACAGCTTTCTTAATTATCAGATGTGCACTTGGACCCATAATGATGCTGATAAAGGTGTACAGATCAGGGGTTAAACTATTTAACTTTGTGGCAGAAACACATTAAATTGTTTAGCGAATGATGTGTCCTGGGTGCCTTGCAGTTCTGCTCATGCTTGGGTGAATTCAAAGATTTGCAGGTAGCCTGCAGCCTCTGTATGATTTTTGCCTTTAATTTGCCAACAGGCTGTGGTTCTGTTTTGCAGAGTAGCCAACCAACATATAAAGTGCCCATACATGCTCATCTACTCTGTATTTTAGCTTCAGTCTGTGCTTTTGGCTTCTTATGCTGTTACAGACAGGAAAATATTGCTCGATAGGAAGGGCTGTTTTTCAGTTGCCAGAATTCCTCTGCAGCTTTAATGGAAAGAAGCAGAACGTTTTCAGGGGAGCCAGCATCTCATTTCCATTCAGCTCTCATACAGCCCCTGTTGTATCTGCTGGAGTTGCGAGTGCAGTGGCTGTGGCAGAGAACAAAGAGGCCATTCAGCTTGGAGCAGCTTCCCTTCTGCACCGTGCTCTGGCCATGGCAAGCTTGGCTGGAGTGCACTCCCCAGCAAACACGGGATTTGCTGGCTGAGCTGAATGAGCCTGCTGGGTGAAGACTTCCTTCTCAGCACTGGCATGAGCAACGGGGATTAGCTGGGCCATGCCTTCACCCCTCCACTCATTGCGTGCAGAAATGTGGGACAGCACTCCCTAGGGTCACTGAGCAGCTGGTGGCAAACCCCAGTGATGATCTTGAGCGGTATGCTCCAGAGCTACAGAAACTCTAAGGTAACTTTGTATCTGATCTGCCACCTCTGAAACATTGCAAGGGTGACTTCTGGGTTTTGTGGTCGCTCCAGTCCGGTTCCTTGAAAGATCCCACCCACTGTGGCTTTGTAAACTGAGTATAGAATGAAGGCATTTCCCCATATCTATTTTCTAGGTTATATCCATGAAAAAATTAGGCTAAGATTTTGCTTAAGAATACTAATGTAAGCATTTGATTATTTAAATACTCAAAATACAATAAAGTTCTAAAGTAAGTGCTTACTGAAAAGAGAGAGCACCTTATTCATAGTGCTGGTTTGTGTTAAGACTTCAAGGAGATGAAAAACATCTGTTTTTAATGAGCAAAGCCAGGTCACAGCTTTCATTTTCAAGCCCAAAACTATACGGTACCTATTTATGTGATTCTGTAATTCTGGATTTACAAGTCAAGCTTTGATTTGCAAATAGACAACAGATACGCCTGTAAGAGACTAAGCCACTGTGATCATAAATGTTGTTCCAACACAGAGTCGCCATTATAAACTGTGGCAGAGCAACATCAACTGGGGAGAAAAATGAGACAAACTAGGATTAGTGAACCAACTCTATTCCTAATGAAATATCCATCACCTAAACTGCAATTGCTTCAATGATAGATAAGTAAGGCCCAGAATGTTTCCAATTTAACTGCATGTCATTAACAGATATCACAGAAGTTGTCTTCCAGATGAACCAGTTTATCTCAATTGACTTCAAGGGCATATTCACAGAATCACAGAAACACCAAGCTTGGGGAAGTCCTACAAGATCATCCAGTCTAACCATTCACCCATCATTGATAGTTCTCACTATACTATATCCCTCAACACAAAATCCAAATGTTCCTTGAACACCTCCAGGGCTGGTGACTCCACCACCTCCCTGGGCAGCCCATTCTAACACCTGACCACTCTTTCAGAAAAGTAGTATTTCCTAACATCCAGCCTAAATCTTCCCTGGTGCAGCTTGAAGCCATTTCCTCTAGTTCTATCACTACAGCCTCCCTTCATGTAGTTTCAGAGAGTGATAAGGTCTCCCCTGAGCCCCCTCTTCTCCAGATGGAACAAGCCCAGCTCCCTTAGCCACTACTCGTAAGCCCTGTGCTCCAGACTCCTCACGAGCTTTGTTGCCCTTCTTTGAACCTGCTCAAGGGCTTCAATGTTTTGCAGTGAGGTGCCCAAAACTGGACACAGTACACAAGGCGTGGCCTCACCAGAGCTGAGTACAGGGGGGCAATCATTTCCTTGTCCCTGCTGGCAGTGCTGTTTCTGATGCAAGCCTCTTGGCCACCTGGGCACACTGCTGGCTCATGTTCAGCTGAGCATCAATCAATACCCCCAGGTCCATTTCCTCTACGTAGGCTTCCAGCCACTCTGCCCCAAGCCTGTAGCATTGCCTGGGGTTGTTGTGGCCAAAGTGTAGGACCCAGCATTTGGCCTTGTTGAAACTCATCCCAGCTTCAGCCCAGCTATCCAGCTACTCTTTACTTAAATTGTTCAGTGCAATCAGAATTACAGATTATAATCCATTTCTAATCTTCAGGATAATGCAAGCAACCTTCTGGTTTGTGCAACATTTCCTACATTCTTTCCCAAAGTAAAACTATTTTATTTCTACTCATCTCCACAAAAAGAGGGCATCAGTAAAGCATGAGTCACAAAGATCTGCTGGTTCAGTTCAGATATACATCCAGAAGTTTAACAGTTTCCAGAGTTTATCTGACCTCATCCAAACTTCTGTAGTCTGGAAACTGGATGGCAGCCTCCTTCAAATAGACTGTCCTGTGCTTCTCCAGTACTTCCTTGTTTCATTTGGGTCAGCTGTAATACAGAACAGCCCTTCTCACAGTACTTTGGCATTTCCGATTTCAGTTCTGGCTGAAACAGAAGCGTTGAGATATGAGAAATAACCTCACAGAAACTTTTAAACGTTTAAAATACTAGATTTTCTTTATGTTGGGTTGAGTTTCAGATTAATTTTATTATAGGTAGACTGATCCAGTTATTTCCTTCCCACAACAATAATTTCTCTAGTTACTTTACTAGCCAAATATATTTTATCCAGTAGCATTTTCCAAAGAACAAAGCAATTTGAACCAAATACAAAACCTACCTGGCACATAATAAGATTACTGCACTGTTGACAAATGATTTTCTGCATATATATATATATATTTTTTTTTTTTTGCTTAGTTCTAAGTTGTGGCATAGTGTTCTTAGACTTCAGTGGCATAGCTAGATTTATTAAAAGTACTGTTACTCTCTGAATTATTTATACTGTAAAAAACAGTAAACAGAATCCTGCTGCACTTTTCCCAGTAGCATTCTGAAATGTTACTAAGTTCTAAGTGAATCCTGAGTAAATAAGGATTTTTTGCATCCGCATTCCAGTTCAAGATTGGTGAATAATACTTAGCAGAGATATTACCAAAAACTTCTAACTTTTGATTTGTTTTTGTTGTACTGCTTTTTCTATTCCTCATAGAAGAAGAGTTGTGGTCATTAGCAGAAATGATCAATCATTGGCATAAACTTAGTTGAGTAATCAACTTTCATAGTCTTCAGAAACAGCTGAGGGTAAATGGCAAATGAGCATCTGAAAAAAAAAAGAAGAAACACATGGATGTTTGATTTATCCTTCATTATTTAATTTGCTACTCCACTTTTCTACATTTAGGCATTAATATAGGCGCATGCATTTGACTTTTTTTTCTGAAATCCAGCTTCTGCAGGCTTCACTTGAAAGACACACACCTACTTTCCTGTTTAACAGCAATCTCTCACACAAATGTTCAGACATTATTCGCATATGACGCTTCGTGCTAAAGAAAGCCCTGACCATGTGGCAGGTGTGTATTTGCTGCTTTTGGCGACTATAAAGCTCTCTGGTTGTTTTGATTTTGTTTACTTCTTTCCTCATTCTTCTGAATGCAGCTGAATTCATGTTTGGCATTTGTCAGGTAGAGGTATGGGAAGGAGAGAGTTTGGCTAAGAAAAAAACATGCTTAGATACTGACTGTGTTTAGGAGGCAAAATGATGCAGCCAATATGATGCTACTGTAGAGAAGATTCCTTATCTGCTTTGAGGAGATGCAAAGACCAAGGAATTAATTTTCCTGTTTGAACAAGATATAGAGCATAAATAAAAAGCATGTCTATTCTATAATCTTTTGTTACCAAATTTTGGTTCAGAAAATCTCCTTAGGAACCTATCATATAAAAAAGATTGACTAAGTTTCTGGAGTCCTGCTGGATCTGTTCTGTGCAGCTCAAATGAATTTTTAAATACCTTCAGATACCTTTGAGAGATCTGGGGATTTTCTGTCTAAATGTTTTGGCTTCTCTTTTCCTCCTTATGGAAATTGTACTGTTGCAATATCTATTTTTTATTTTTCCATAGGAAAAATCTTTTATGTAGATTCTCTCTGCTTTCTCATAGGAAAACCAAAAAAAGAAATAGATACTTTCCAGTTGGCTGAATATGAAACAAAATATTCTGGTTTGCTGAACTAATCTGAAATGTTTCATTTTAAGTCAGTATATACTGAAATGTGTATCCCTCTGCAGCTGTTTTGCTATATGTCTCATAGCCATGCTCTCTCTTGTGGAGTTGGGACTCTTTTCAAATGCAATGGGTGGTGCTTCATTAAAGACATGTGGTCTGAATGTTAAATACACCACTTCAGTTTGGCCATATGAAAGTGTTTCAGTTGTGAAAAAGCTGAAATTAAGTATTGCCTTATTTCTGCACTGGATTTTTTTTCTAAATATTTTGTTCAGCACAATAAACAAGAATTTCAGCTTTTGTTTCACTCTGAGATGAGAAAATGGATTAAAATGTTATAGTCTCAAAGAGATGATGTTCTGATTTAATTTGCTGAACTACTTCTGAAGACTCCAGTCTGTGTACTTTGGTGCTGAGTTTTCTTAAGATTCCTTTGGGTTTCCTTAAGGTTTCCATGCTCAGAAGACAGTAGCTCATACGGTTCTTGCACTGAGGCTCAGAGCCTGAAATGAGTAGAAGTTCTGTTTCTGTCTTCAACGAGAAATGATCACCTTCAGTGAATATTTACGGATATGAAAGAAAAGCCACCAGGCATGTTATCTCCAAAGAACCCACATCCTGCTGTGTCATTTTGCTTACAGATATTATAAATGAGAACTGTATATATAAAAAAGGGCCTTTTAAAAGTAGGAGTACTCTTACCTGTGATTAGATTTGTTGGCCAATCTAGGTTAATATAGAGAGTAGGCCAGTAAGAATCTGACTTGTCCTATGTTGATATACCTAGACTTCAGAGGAGGCAGTGAAACAGAACCTGCAAGGCTGTTCTTTACGCACCTTGATGACTTTTTTAATGTATTTCTTGTGACAGATGGACATTCCACCTGTTGTACCTTCATGAACTGATGTTGTATTGATTTGCTTTTTGTTCAGAACAGTTTCTTTGTAAGAAACAGTTTAAAGTGTCTGCTTAAGCACTTTATAATTTCTTTATCAAAACACTTGCAATCATTTTTCTGTCTGAGCCAGCAGCATTTGCCTTGAATAAATCATGTGAGATCCCCTGGGGTTTGTTTCAAAAATTTTAGAACAAGCATGACCAGAAGTTCATCAGGATGCTGACATGAAGTCCTTAAGCCTGAGCTTCCTAGTGTTGAAATGATACCGGGTAACAAAATAAACTTTTAAATAAATAAAGAGGAAATGCTTGTGCATTAAGAAAAATTTATATCCAACCATTCTATCTGTTCAAGGTAATCCTCTAATTTTACAGTGAAACAATCTTCTAGTTTTACAGAGATGCTTTTTTTCTTAGCTGGTCTCTGAGTAATTACTATGTAACATACAGGTCTTTGCTTTCATTGAATCACATAACTCTGAAATTTACTGGTGCTTTTTGCTTGCACAAAGGAATAATACTACCTAACTCAGCAGCACATCTTGTTTGGTAGTGACGAAGAAGAGTGTAGATAAGAACTTTTAGACATAAAATTTTAAAATGTGTAGCTGTCTCCCTAATGAAAACTCCAATTTACTTGATGTGTAGGAAAATATCTTTGCCTACATACTTAATGAATTGTCCACAGCATTTCAAAAGTTCTGAATTTAGCTTCAAGTGGCTTTTGGCAATAAACTGTGGTGCTCATAAACAAAATACCATTGGCCCTACCGAAAAATATGGTGGTTCATTCCAAGTTATGAAGATCACATTTATTAGTTTAATTCAAAAATTATTAAACAAACAAAAAGATGTTACGCTGGAAAAAAAAAAAAAAAAAACAACAACCCCAAAACCAGAAGAATTTCAACATCAGAAGAGAAGATTCAGTAGTTTATTCTTAAAAATGCTTCCAAGTATCTACAAAAGAGAGAAATAATGAATGTTTTTTTTCTCACTGATTATTACTAAGAATAACCCAGTGTATCATGTGTCATGTATTCTATGAAAGTATTACGTATTGCATTTTGTTCTAAATACAGTTGTTTGTATCCGCATTCTATCACATTTTTTTCACTACACGCTTCAGCCACTGTAATCTATTTTCCATAAATTTACACACTTCTGGTGGGAGAGCGAATATTTTGCATTTATCATTGTGATATATATTAATGAATAATATTCTTAACACAAATCCTGCTCTCAACTGTCAGGTTGAGTACATGACTTTAGGATTTGTCAAAGACAGATAGTTATTGATGGTCACAACTATGAAGCCTCAATAACAGTCCTCAGTGTGTGTCTTTGGTCTCCATATTCTGTTTTTTTGGTTTTGACTGTGGATCTGCACTTACAGTGAAGCACATGGGAAAAAAAAAGTAAAAGATGAAAGTTTTTCCTGTATATATCTTATTCTTCCAACTACAGAATTTCATTTTGATTTCCATATATCAAAGGCAAAAATTCAGATGATAATAGACTCTCTAATTTTTAAAAAGTTGAGACCATGTGTGGAAGTCCACAAAAAAAAAAAAAAAAAAAAAAAAAAACAATGGCAGAACTGACTGTGGAAGCTGGGAGCTCTTACACACTCTTCTTTTCTCTAACTGCCTTTACAGTTCTTCATTTCCACATCATGTAGCCTGCGTCAACAGTAAAACCTACAGTGACAGGAGGCTTTGAATATCCAATGGTTTTATAATCTCTCATAATTCCTAAGGAAGTATTTTTTGATAAATATATCACTTGTGTATTTGTGGACTTACTTGTCTGTTTTTTTTTTTTTAATTCCTTTAAAGGATGCAAATCTGAAGGTGTGCATGCTGTCAAAACTAAAATTATAGCAGATTTGTTCTGTTTATTTCCCCTGTTCTTTCTTTCTTTTATTTGCTATTTTATCATTAATAGGGCTGGAAGCTATTTGAGGGAAGCATTTTGTCTCTCTCTATGTTTTTAAGGTGTTCTGTATGTTTAAGTTTCATGCCTGTGTTATGCAGAAGATTAGATTTAATGTTAATGATGCTTCTGGTGCTACAAAGACTTTAAAACAAATGGGCAATCCTTGCTTTTTTGCCTGCCACCAACTCCACTGTATTTGGGATTTTATCTTTTGAACCTACCTTAAAAAGTATTTTCTTAGCTGCTGTCTTTTGGACAAGAATACATTTAAAATCTGTGTATTTTTAGCTGACTGTTTTGTGGCTGTCTGTGACATCATCATATTAGAAGGCAGTGCATTGGTAGACATCCATTAATAGTTCTTTTTTATATATTCACTTGCCTATTTTACTTGGGCAACTATTGATTGTGTGTGGTATGTTGGTGGAATTCTATGACTGAATGACTTTGAGGCATCTTGTGGAAAAGTGTTTTCTCCTGAAAATACATCAGGGTGAGAAATTTTAAATTTTCTGTGGCTATATTTAATTTGTTTTTTTTCCAAATGTAGAAGTATTTTTGTATACGTGGAGCTGTGTATTTAAATGATATGCATCTTTTTTTATCATTTTGTCTTTTTATGGGTGTCTGAAACTGATCTATATTTTGCTTATTCATATGTCTCTTCTGAGCTTCTTCCTCTCCATGTCATCTGTTTAGCAGATCCTCGGTTCTGTAAAGAAATATTTGTTGTTAATTTTGAAAAAAATCACAGCTTTGAAAGAATAGTTTATCAATTCTGCTGGTAGTGAGTATCATAAAAAATGCAATGTATCCTTTGGAAATATCAGATCGCATGATAGTAGATAAGTAATAGATGTAAAGCTGACAGCATTATCATGAGAGAGCTGTTTGAGGAAGCTGAGGTACTCTGGAAGTAGAGAAACAAGATAAGGAAAAGCCAATAGTACCATGACAGAGGTGCATGAGAGCAGAAATTATTGTGGGAGGGTTCAAAGAGTTACTGGAGGTATCCAGAACAGAAGCAAAGCAAATCACTAGAGGCTATAGAAGGTGTTGTGAGCAGTGATGTGATGTAAGATATAAGTAAGAGACTAAGGCACTGAGCTAGGAGCATCTACCAATGCACACAGGGAATCAAGCTTCTTTCGTTCTGTTGCTCACAGAATAATTAATAACTGTTTAATTTCTTACCTTTTTTTTCAATATTATTTCCCTGTAGAAGCAGGTATTGTCCTGTAAGGCTTTGTAGCCATTAAGACTTCTTGCATCATTTATTAACCAAATCTGTAATATCTTCATTATTATTACTGTATTCCTTTTTATTCTTAAAGTGGTAATCTAATTTTTAGCACTATGTAGAATCAGGTTCTTTCTGAAGGAAAAAGTACGCCTGACTGTGATAGTCTTGAGCACTTTCTGGAAAAAGCTATTGCCCTATGATACTCATATTGAATCATATTGATATGAATATGCACTATTGAGTCTTGGTTGTGGATCATTCCAGGTGATAAGCACTCCACAGGAAGTGCTCAGTATGTTGTTTCAAAACAGAGGAACATAAATTATGGAAGCTCAGTAAGATGGCAGTAATAACATGCCTATCTTTGTTCAAAGTCTAAAATCCCACTACACTTTTTTTTTTTTATTATGGACTCTATTTTAAATTAAAGACAAGATGATAAGAGTTAAAAACTGATTAATTTTGTCTCTTGCAGTCACAGGGACACAGAACTTCAAGTGGGGGAAAACCTCACTAGACACTTAGACTGGGCTGTTTTAGTCTCTTCTGTAGTTACATTTGCTTCTAAATTTTCTCAAAGAATTATTTATTGTATTGATTATGTATTCAATCTGGTTTTAAACACACTGAAACTTGGTCTCTGGTACTCTGGCAAGCCTATTGAAATATCTTTGCATTCTCGATAAGCCTCTAACTCCTCACTCAAGCCAAATTAAATAAAGCTCATTAGTTCAAACTCCAGAAGACAGAAGGCAGAGAAACCTCTTCTAAACCTAAATATGCAAATCTTGGGCTTCTATATATAAAAGATGTATATGGTATGTTCAAAGACTCTCATTTTTCTTTAGTATAGTTTGCCTCTTATGAAACATATCCAGCTTTAAATATTTAGACAGTCTTTTCAGAAAAGGTCTGCAGTTGTTTTCAGAACAGAATTAACTGTCATGAACTTTGTAAAGATTGTCTAAGCAACTGGTATGAGTATTGAAAACTTCTCTGAGTGAGCTTCTTGTTATTGGATTGGAATTCTTTTGTCTTTCCCTGCTTTTGTGTATCAGGAATGATTTATTTTCAAGCATCGTCAACTTCAGTGAAAAGTATTTCATGTTTACCTTTATTTGCTCATGTCAAGCAATTTTGAAGTTGTTCTGAGGCAAAACTTATCCAAGAAGTGGAACTTGAGATTCCATTCTGCAAATCATTATTACCATTCCACTGCAGTAAAAAGTCATCTTTTAATTCTTTTGTAGCACTGGAGGACTGCATTTTTGGGGAACTGAATTCCTGAGACTAATATTGCAGCTGACCAATAACACCAGGAGCAGCAGCCTAACTTTTTTAGCATTTGATGTGATGCTTTTGGATAGTTTACATATCTTTGAATGGATACTGCCCTTTTCTTCATAGAACCTTAGAAACAAAAACGGAAAACCTTCAGGCTGTAACGTTATAAAAGGGGGGGTGCCTATCCACATTAAAAATAAGATCCATGTAATAACATTCATTTTCTTATATCCTGTTTCTATAATTATATCAGACCAAAACATCTCTTACTGAAATCAGCTTAACACCCACGCACATACCCAAACAAAATCCTTGGATTTTCATTTTGAAGGAGCAAAAGATTCAAATCTTTGACACAGGATTGGTTTTAAATATACAGTGCTGTGAGCATCCTGCATGTAATTTGGGTAATTAGCAATAAAAAAAAAGAGCTACCTAACAATTTTTGGGTAGTGGAGCCATTTTACAGTCTGTTCTATGCTGTTTTTTTTTCCTACTTCAGCTTTTTTTGACAGACTAATCACTATTTGTCTTTATAACTATAGAGCATCAAATGAGACGTGGATAATGTTGTAACCAGTGATTTTCTTTTTACCTGTTTTCTGACTCTTGTGAATGGGGAAAAGGAAAAAAGAAAGATGATTCTGAATTTGTTGAGTTTCTGATTTCATACTTTAGTCTTCATCTTTTCCCATTCATATTTCCACGAGTATTTAAATGATGTCTTAAATTATTCTCAATTTAAAAGTTCTGTATTCCAGTTTAAAGGAGCATTCACAGCCTCACTGAGCAATCTGTTCCAGTGTCTCACCACACTCACAGTAAAGAATTTCCTGATATCTACTCTAAATCTACCCTTTTTCAATTTAAGACCATTTCTTGTTGTCCTGCCACTACCTGCCCTTATGAAAAGTTCCTCCCCAGCTTTTCTGTGCAGCCCTTTTTCTGAGGGCGCCAAAACTGGACACAGTACTCCAGATGGGGTCTCACAAGAGCAGAGTAGAGGGGCAGAATCACCTCCCTTGACCTGCTGGTCACACTTCTTTTGATGCAACCCATTTGCATAAGGTTGGCTTTCTGGGCTGCAAGCATGTATTGCTTGTTCATGTTGAATCTTTCATCAACCAGCACTCCCAAATCCTTCTCATAGCTGCTTTCAAGCCATTCTCCGCTCAGCCTGTATCTGTGCTTGAGTTTGCCCTGACCCAGATGCAAGACCTTGCTCTTGGCCTTGTTGAACTTCATGAGGTTGGCATGGGTCCAGCTCTCAAGCCTGTCCAGGTCCCTCTGGAGATTATGCCTTGCCAGGCAACTGATACCTGTTACTATACTGTCCTGGCAAATACTGTGTAGATCTATAAGTTTGTTTTAATTCTTCTTGTACCTTCATGGAGTCCAGCAGATGGAGCACCCAAAGGATTTTATTTTTTCTTATCAGCTAGACAGTCCTTTATTTTAGGGGAATACCAGGAAAAATTCATTTACTTTCCTGCGAGAAAGAAATGTGATTGCATGTGGCATAATATAAAGTTATAAAAAACTGAAATTACAGATGAAAAACTACAAATGGTCCACACATTTAGAGTACATGAGTCCTTTTCAACCCAGATTGACAAAGAATCCTGATAATAGTGACAGACCCTACAGCTTTATTATGTTTTAGCCAGCTTCCATATTCGGGAATTTCATCCTTCTATCAAATCCTGTATTCATGTATGCAAGATCATGATGTTATTTTTTTACATGTCTTTAAAACTTTTAAGTACAATATTATAGTGTGTAAGTATATCATGCTATTACAAAATAGCATACTTCTAGTTACAATAATAAAAAAATCAAAATCTCACAACTATTCCTATGCATGGAGGCAGCTGCATCACAGAGCTTTGTGACCTTGGCTCCTCCACTGAAAAAAAAAAAAAAAAAAGAAGGTCAGTGACAGCTATTTATCGATACTATTTGAGTCACTGCAGCAGGCATCAGTTAGAGATCAATGCTTCACCATCCTCAGTATTATACACACATAAAGACTGTCCTTGTCTAACATTTCTTCCTGTTTTTCCATCTGATGTTGATGATTTGAAGATAATTTTTTTTTCCTGTTTGCTTCAGTTTAAAATTTTAAACCTCAGTTTCCTTAGTGATGGCAGGGATTCTGTATTTTGATTCATGTAAACAGATCCTTACTTCCATGAATTCAGCAAAGCTCCATATAGGAAGAAGAATTGAATTAAAAGTTCAAGGCTTATGTGAGCATCATCACCAAACTGTGGCACCCAGTGCAGCTGAGGTAACATGAAAAAAAAACTAGTTTAGTTGAGATAGGAAGATCCTCAGTGATCTTTTCCTACCACTGTAACTTCAGCTTCTTTCTTCTGACAGCGTGCATCTGTTGTTTTGGTGTTTTTTTTCCATTGTACTACTTGCTGTGTTAGTAAAGCCCAAGGCAAGCTTCAGTTTAAGTCCTGCCTGTTAGAGCCAGATAATTACTTCAAGAACTGGACATCATTCCTGTTTTTCTTCCAGGTAACTGTGAAGTTGGTTAATTGGTACTTGATTGCTTCTCTGTAATTAAAAGCTTTCCTAAAGGAAGCGGACATTTAATAGGTACCAATAGTAGAGATCATTTTCCTATGGTAGCACAAAGAAGGGGCAATGCTGACTGATCACATAGGTGAGCATTCAAGATGAGTAAATAAATGTTTTTATGAGATTTTGAATATGAAAAGAGGAGGATATTTTAGTAGAATGAGAATAAGACAAAGCCAGACACGATGCATGGTAGTATTGCGTATGTGCATATATAGTTACTAGATAAAGTAATACTTTATGTGATACATAAATTATCATAGTCATCATCGAAAGCTCCTTACAGAGGGGGAAAAAAAAAAAAAAAAAGTTTTCAGATACGAGAGTATGACTTAGAATCCAGTTTTCCTTTCTGCTGTATAGAGGTTCCACAAAAACAACAGGGGAACAGAATTTATAGGTGAAGAAGCGAAATTGCTGTCAAAAGCTAATGTAAACAAATTTAAAATTTGGAGCAAAAATATTTGTTTTGCCATTCTGTGTGACTCAGTAATGTGTTACATGTATTGTCAAGCATACGTGCTTAAGACACTGTGGTTATGGTTCAGCTGATGCTCTTTCTTTGATTCTGCAATGCACTTGAAATCTGCTCAGCTCTGTATCATTCACTGAGATGATAAAATGTTATAGCAGAGGAAATGAATCAACGTCATTTACTGCTGAAAACAGTAAGAGCAATGTAATCAAACTTCTTTCCACTTTTCCAGTTTATGTCCTTTATTGTGAACACTTAATGAAAGTAAAAAATAGTTTGCAGGTAGTACAGTGCAATATGATTTTTACTGTATCTCTCTAGGCCACTAATTATCATGAAAGTGATGCTATATGAATTTTTTGCCTCAGTCCACCTCCTGGCATAGCTTCAGTGTGAAAAATGGAGGCACAAACTGATTCAATAGAAAAGGAAACAAGAAGCAGGAACAAAAATTAGATCCGTGTAGAGAATCTGCACAACTTGGGAGAACAGTCTCTTTCCCCTGAGCTTTCTTCTTTTCCCTGAGGTCCTCTGGATCATCCGCTTCTTAGGAAGTCACACCTGTCTGAGTTTACAGTAATTGAAGTTGGACATCTGGGGAATTATGAAAAATTGTCTTAAGTCTGACAGACAAATAGTATTTATAGGATGATGAGGGCAGATCTTTATACAGGATTTGGTTTACTGAAAAATAATGCTGATAGGTGTTTTTCAGTCTCCTAAATAGCTAATATGTGATATTATTTTAATTAAAATTAATTAACATTATTAACATTAATATGTGCAGGCGTGATAAAAGAACATTAGTTATTATTTAATTTGAAAGTAAACATTTTTAACACCAGTCCAGAGTAGCTTCTGTGTTTCAGCTCAGAGGTGGCTAAAGTGCAGTGCCAAATATGTAAGTTCTGGTTATGAAGTATCCAGAAGAAGAAATGCTGTTTAGGAAACCTTGCTTTCCAAAGTATTTGTTCAGGAAGCAGGAAAAAAAAAAAAAAAAAGTAGTAGTAAACAGCAAATAGTCAATAGATCTAGTTTTTACAAAGCTAGAATAGTCTAGCCATTCCAAAATAGTTTTCTAGTTTTTTGATAACTGGAATAGTAGATATATCACCAATGAGCTCAAATGCCATTATTTCATACTGATTATTGAGGACAAAAAACATTTATTTTGAGTCAAGGTTTATATAGAAGGGAGTTTACAACATAATGTATTTGAGTTATCTCTAATATGCTGTAAGGCTTAAAGGAGGATTTGTAATCAAGACTGATGACTTAGTCAAAATCCTAAAGTGAATGTACAAGAGAAGAGTGCAAAGGGTTTAAAATTAAATAGGAAAGCTCTTAACCTGAACTTTATGATTCAGTGTTTTTCCTGCAAGTAGTTTACTATAATAGAAAAGAGAACACTGTGTCCTTACATGCCTGATGTAAATTTGGGTCTAAAACATGAAATGTCCCTCATAATGAAGTCTGGGTTTGGGTGTGTCAGATGTGTGTGGCTTCATTTGAAATTAGCTCCATGGCTGAATATGACAGAAAAAGAATTTGCTGAAGTTTCTTCTCATGCCATAGCAGAGAATGTCACAAACGAGTGACTCACTGGCTGAGCTCTATTTTCAGTTTGTGCTGTGTTTGGTCATCATTCTCCTGTGTGGGCAGGATGGCATGCCTGGTCTCCGAAACCCTATTTTATGTGCTATATCTGAAACATGTCCAGATGCAAAGGTGAGGCAACAGTGAAAAGGAACCTTTTCCTCTTATCTGTCCACTGCATGTATTTGGACCTATGTCAGAATGCCAGAAAATTTACAGTGCAGTTTTGTTGAGTGTATGCTCTCCAAAATATATTCTTCAAAACAGAGATGGCAGGATTCTTCACATTCAGTGCAGCCCAACAATGTGCTGTACAGAACTGAAGACCTTCATCTTTTCATCACCTGTGACAGTTTGTATTCTGCCTTTTTTATTATTTATTTTAAAAAGATGGAATATTTATGTCACTTCAAGTAGAAGCATCCTCCTTCTAATATAAATAACTATATTCTCATATACAGAAAAAAACAGCTGGTAATATTTCTGATAAAAAGATGATTTTTTCAGGGAAAATAATTATTTCACAACCCTTCAGTATAAGTGGGGAAAAACCATCCAAAATGTCATCATTGCAGTGCGGATTTCACAGACCACATTCGCTCCAGTATCTACCTTGACCATGATACAAAAGTAATTGAATTACATGGAGTGAAACCTGAGACAGAATTTCTGCCTTTCACCTAGCTTTATTTAGCCAGTTGCATATCCTGACCAGAACAATCATAGCAAGTGAGCTGGATTTGATGCTTACATTTTATTATTTCAACAGAAGATCAATCAGGTCTGCTTCAAGTAGTGCTGTGAAGCCAGCAACTGCAAAGGTTTTCAGGTGAGAATGAGACCATGGATTCCCCACAGGCTGTTACTCTTAGTGCAGTACTACAGAGTGTGAAGAACAAGCTCCCTCATGTAGTCAGTACTTGCTGGTGATAAAATAGCATTTCTCCTCAAATAATCTAAGTTAGAATAAAGTGAATTAGTGCAAAAGAAGCAAATCTGCAGGCAATTTGCATGTGAAATAGGAAATAATATTTCCATTTTATGACAGCTTATATCTATTGCTCTCAAACAACTCACTCCTTTTATTCCTTCTTTTTTCCCCTTCTTATTGTCATATAAGTTGGTTGAGTATTTTACCATTCTATATTCTGCTCTATCCAAGTATTGCTCAGCTCCTTTGTGGACTAGAAGCTGAACTTGAACTTCCTCTCTGAATTTTGAAATATGAATTGTTTCTGTACATGAAGATTGAGTAATTTAGGGGTTTCCATATTACTTATACTGGTTTTTTGGGTTTTTTTTCTGTTCCTTCTTTCAGGCACCGATTGTTGTCTTCATAATATTTATTCTACTTGGCAAATAGTAGCACAAAGAGGCAGATGTATTTCATATGTCTTCTTCAACACCTCATCTAACTGCTTTATATCTTTCATATCTTTCTTATACTTAACACAAAGTGCACCCTTCATTCTTTGTTCTCAAGTCTCTCCCACCCTGTTGAGATATGATGCAGTTCATACATACACCTACTTCCACCGTACGTATTTTTAACTTGTGCAATGATAGATAGCGGGACAGTTTGTAATAGGATGATCTTTCTGGCTCATTTCATTATTTTCTGTTCTTTGATGACCATTTTGAGACACATTTGTTTCTCTCTGTTCACAAACTCATTATTTCTTCATACCTAGATGCTGTCCTGTGTGCTAAATCACTTCCTCTCAGTGGTAAATTTGTTAGACATAGATGCAGTCACTTATGATATTTCTTAAATTCCGTTGAACATTGCATTTCTGACAAATGCTACTTGTTAACTCCAAGTCATGATGCAGTGCTAGTCATCTCTATGTATTCATACTAAAAATAGTCAGCTCCAAAGCCAGCTACCTCTCTGCCAGTGCAAGCCAGCTCTATGACTGTCAAAGGGTGACTAATTCATAGTGCAAACATTCTCCAGAATCCCTCAGCTTAGTCAGCTCTGCTAGGACGTTTCCTCTACTCTCTGGATGATTAATGTGCTAACCATTGTCTTAAACATTAGCTTTGTATTGGCAGTAGTAATGAGAAACATTTAATGCAAAATTTTCCCCAGATTTAAAATATGCTATTTAATGAGTGATAGGAGATATTGTTATCATCTGTGTTGTCTCATGTTCCAGTTTTGCTGAGCACATGAAATCAAAGCACGTCCTAAGGCAGCATACACCCCTGCTGCATCTAAGAACTGAGCATTGGCCAGCAGCTAGTAACTTCTGACTGTCGCATGTCCAAAGCCATGACTGGATCACCCTGTCACTATAAAACCAATGGAGTTTTTAACAGCTTTGAGGTATGGGTTGCTAATTATCATCGCTTTGCACTTGCCTCACAGAAGACAAAAAATAGATAATTTGACGTATGAAAATTTGACCAATAAAAAAATTTTAAATTGTATAGGGTTATAGACATAGAGTTGTTTCATGGCTACTTCTAGATAAAAGCAGATTAAAACAACATAATCAGAGAGGGATGGTGCTAACTTGTAAAATAGACAAACTTATAAAACAAAAGGAGGTCTGTCAGATTTCAGCAGGCATCAGAGAAAGAATCAAATTGGCAGAAAATTTAAGTAGTTGTCAAAAGAAATTGAGAATTTTCCTGGAAGTTGAAAAGACAACTACGATAGATTTTCTGTTCTGGACTGACACAGATCTCTGCAATGGCAAATAATGATTTCACTAGTAACAAAAAATAAATTTTCAAGTATGTTATATATACATATATGTATATACACATGCTTACGTGTGTAAAATATCTCCATATATGTGTATACATATGGAGTTCATCTCTATATCAATACAGATAGATATATAAAGACATACAAAATATAGAGTAATTCATGGACATTTAAAAAAATATATGTGACAAAAATGCCACAAAATGTCTGAGGTCCTTGTAAACATTAAGGAAAAGATTTTTAATGAGTCAATTGAACTTTTATAGTTTTGTCTAATTCTTATCCATGGCAAAATGCATCTAAAGTCTTAGCTCTGAGTTGGCTACCACAGGTCACTATTTAGTAAAACATTGTTAGAATCCAAGCTAGCAGATGTTAAACTAAACTGATTAAGCAGAAAGATTAAGTGAATACCAGATTGAGCTTCTATCCAGGAACCTGACAGACCTGAGGTGCTATCTGTAGGATTAGAGCCATAAATGCCTAAAAATAATAAGTTTGCAGGAAACAGATGAAAAGCTATTCTACACATAGGATTATTTTGATTAAGGTGATTAAGGAGTTGTGAGTGCAAAGAGTGTGCTGATATTTCAAATCTCACATTTAGAATTAAGTATGTGTTTACATTATATTACTATTTGAAATGAAGACTTAAATACTTGCTGAATCTTGAACATTTGTATTCAAAAATTTGAACAAAGAGAGAAGATGAGAAACTGCTGTTAGGTCATTCCTTTAGCGTTACTGCTTCTAAAAACAGATTTCTCCACAAGCATCCAAGAAATGAACAATTACTGCTTTTACTCCATCTTCAAAGGAATTATTTTTTACTGTTACTACATGTACTTTTTTGTCAAGGGCACACCACTGTTGACTAGTTTCCTGACTGCAGTTGACACAACAGAGACCTAGAACAATACTAGCATGACAAACAAAAATAACACTGAGGAGCTGATAAACTACTGGCCTTTACCTCACTGATGGTCTGTAATGTCTAATCTGTTACACTCTGGCTTCTGTTCAGGCCCCTTGCTTGTGGTCCTGATGTCAGAGAGCGTTCTTCTATGTATGTACTGACAAAGATAGATACATAAGCGTGTATCTATCTTATCCATATGTATCTTATCTTATCTGTATGTATATAGGAAATCTATATTTAGTTACCTGAACAGAAATCATTTCATTTGGAGCAATAAGGAGAAAAATGTCCCTCAACTGGTGTGTGTGTTGCAGTTTTAAAGTAGTATACTCCAGATGATCAAATTGTACAGGCAGCAGAAAGAAGTGAAGCAAGCAGCCAAGGATTTTGAATAAATGCTACAGCTGTGAGAAATTAGTTGTAGAAATAAAGTAATAACTGTATTAAAACTACAGGAAACAGAGCAAGATTGAGTCTGATTTATACTGTAAATAACTCCACTGACTTCAACTACTGAAGTTCCATAGGATATCAAATATATCATCTCAGAAACTGGTTACTGTATGATGGCTGTGAGTAAGGAAAGGGAGTTCTGCTGAAATACCACTGCTTATGTCTTACCATTTTTATATTCCACTTTTTTTAGAAAACTTGGAAATGGATGGTCTCAGAGTGGTATCTAGAGCCAATGGTATTGCAAGCATGTGTTGCACAACTCCCCAGCTCCCAGAGCTCTGGTGCTCTAACTTCTTCCACAGTTCCTCTGCTGCTCTAGTTTTGGATTGTTCTTGAAGGGCTCTGGGCTGTTAATACTGTGATGAACTGGCTATTATTCATACAGATGTAGAACACTCACTAGAAATAAATCTCAAGATTGAATTCAGCTTAGGTATGTTGACCTTCTATTGCCTGATCATTTCTCTAAGGAGATATGTTTTCCAGACATATATGCATTTAAGGTGAAAAATAGAATGGGCTGAGCCACCCAAGAGTGATTTTCACATGGGGCTTCTCTGCTTCTGCAGTTCGGTTTTATGCCCCTTTCCTTGTTGTTAACTTCCCTGCTTTGGATCTCTCAAACTATTTGTCCTACTGTCAGAGAGGGTTTTGTTGCCTTCGTCATTCCAGTGTATGTTAGAGAATGACTGCATTAGCATTACTTCGTTCAGAGTCTTACCTTCTCTGTGCCGTGAATAGAATGCACCTCTCCAGTCAAAAAGTGAAGAGAAACAAATAGTTATAAATAGTAATTCTGATAAGCATGGAAAGCATGTTTTATTCAAGATATTTTCTGACTGAAAAGATATACACTTCCTACAGCAAGCTTAAATGTCTCTGTGCCTGAGCAATCTATCTGAAGCGGTGCTTTAAAGTTTTAATTATTTTAATTATTTCCCATGAATCTTCTACAATTTTTCATAGCTGTAATAAAGACATAATCCCAAAGAAGGAGGCTTTGCATTCAGAAACAGCAACAGCTGCATAGGATTATTTTCAGGTGTGCTCTTGCCTGATTCTTAAACCAGATGGAATCTGTGCCAAAACCCTCCATTCTTGTTCCAGGGATAGTCTGGTGCAGATTTATCACAGACCTGAAGTTCTTAGTGGCATTTGCTTTTTGCATACAACTCAAGCCAAGTCCAACTCTCCAAAATAGCTTAATAACTAAATATAATTCAGGAAAAATTGTATAGAAATAATGCTTTGCCTATTTTCAGCATTTGTCTTAAAGGTGAGGAAAAAACTGCACAGTTCATTGGAAAGCAGAAATCTTCTAAATAATATTCTAGCTTAAACCAGATAACCCTAGAAAGTTCCTGAATTGAGAAATTCAAGGTTACTTCAGCCTTATTCTATATGAAGATTCAAAGCTTCAGGCAGGTTTATGGATGAATTTCTCCAAAATTTAGTATGCTAAAATCTTGTTTTAAAAAAAAAAAAGTATATATCACTGGGACAATACAGACATAGTAATTGAAATATACCCTGATCTTCTTGGATACTGTAAGGTTCTTTTGTTATTTGCATTAAGACTATAAAAATTAAATATTGGGTTGGATAGCAGGGCTGAGGTAGAAATGCCATGAGAGATGTCTTGTTGGTGAAAGGTACAGGAAAGAAACATACTAGCACTACATATTGAAAAGTCATACCTTCTACTGCTGTTTACTGTCCAAATATTACTTTTGCTAATTCCCTTGAATTTCCATAAACTTCAAAGTGTACAGAATAGCAGAAACTGTAAGGCACGTACATATCTAGGATAACTGAGTAATTTTAGTGGTCTGGGTATTTTAAGCCAAAATCCACTATTAATAAGTCTGGGAAAGGTTTAATAATATAATTTTCTTATTGATTCATGCTGTTGTATTTACCACATGCTGAATATGATGTTCAAGAATAGTGCTACTTGTAAAAATCCTCTTATCAGTTAGTCTGGTTTTAAAACACAGGTAGTAAACAGTGAAGCCAGTGGGAATGGGACAGACTCTACTGTTAATATCATGCAGCCAGGTTAGGCTGTTATCATTTACAGCAGGCATGTCCATCCTGTGGCCTATGGGCCACATGCAGCCCTGAACAGTTGGTAATGTAGACCAATAAGATCTTAAACTTTTGGCATAATTATGTGATTTTTAGTGATATTTTTTCATGAGTTGATTGTGTGATTCAGGCTGTATATGCAACAATAGAACTCTGTGAAGGGGAGGGCACAGTGCAGTGCTAACTCTGCCTCTGGTGCCCACCACACATGCTCAGTCAAATAAGGACCCTCGTGTATTGTGCATTACATTAGCACTTGTGCTACCTGGCAAACAAAACACAATGATTGCCAATAATATTATTTTGACCCGCCTACATGTATATGTGCCTGTGATGACACGAGTTTTTTGTCATCAAGCAGACATGTAAGTTTTCTTATTTAATTATTAATCTCTGGCTTGAGTAAAATAATTTCAGAAGACATTCACTGTGGAAGAAATATCAAGAGTACTTCAGTTGCACTGAAAATTTTGTAATTTTCAACATCTAAAAAAGCTCATAAAGAATATAAAATAATTTGCAGTATGTTTTTAACCAGTTTAGTTATATGTATTTAATTACTGTTTCTGCCAGTTCCAGGAGTTCCTTTAAAACTGTAGATGGTGATTATAGGAGTATCATTTACTTTTCTGAAGCAGTGTGTCTAAGCCAGGATAAAATGCTTAAAAAAATTGTATGATTTGCAAAATGAAATATGCCATTTATGGATTCAGAAGGAAAATTTGTGCCAGAACTTGAAGATGAAAAATGGCTCACAGATTCAGCATTTTTTACGTATTTGACCGATCATTTAAATGAGTTAAACATGCACCTTTAAGGTGAAAATCAACTTACCTGTGCTGTGTTTCAACTTACTTATGAACTAGTTTTCACAAAACCAAACTTTTATCTTTTGTTGTCCTCTTTTTTATGTTTTAACAACAGAATTTAAAAATATTTTTTTAAATGTTTTGCCACTTATATACATTAACCATATGTACACTAACTGTTATGTATTTCATATGCGGCTCAAGACAATTCCTCTTCACTCAATATTGCCTAAGCAAGCCAAGAGGTTGGACATGATTTAAGTTGAGTTTAATCTCTCTAGTCTGTGCTGGAGATTGGTTCAGCTTCAGTGCTTAATGTACTGCAAGCAGAGTCTAAGTCATGCAATAATGTGTTGACTTTTGCATGCAGTTGCATGCAGAATGAGAATTAACTGCATGTGTGATACATTGATTACAGCCATAAATACTGAGAATCCAAAGTGTTTGGTACTTGGGCAAAGGATTAGAACAAAGAGCAAATTAAAATAGAGGAAAGGATAGTGCAAAAAATGTTTTCCACTTATCACACGCATTTTTATTCAGATTTCATCTTTGCTAACAGTGAAAACACGAGCTGGAAAGAGTGTTTCTTCTTGAGCTATTTATTTTCTGCAGTAAACTGCTAAAAGGCAATATTGGTAGTATTAGCATCCTAGGAAGTAGGAAGGAAAAAGCAATTGTAAAGTTAATTGTTTAGGTGAGAAGATCTTTTCAAGGAGAACCAGCAATCCAAAAGATTTACCATAATGGGAAGAAATAAATGGAAAGAAAACACTGTTTGGTCAAATATCCTTGCAAAGTGCCATATTATGATGACCTCCAGAATCAAGAGATCAAGGTGTAATTTGTAGGAGAAGTGAATATGCAGGACTTTCAGGTGCTTGCTTATATGAATAAATGCAGAAATACAAGATCATCTTTAAATACAGGTGTCTTTGTACAGCCTTCTATCTTGTCGTCAGACATTCTAATTTGTCAAGATCTCTCTGCAAGACCTCTCCACATTTGAGGGAGTCAACAGCTCTTCTCAGTTTAGTGTACTTTCAAATACTGAAGCATTTGAAGCAATAAGTATAGGTTTTTGTTATTGTTTTTTATATTGTTTTTTATATTGACATTTAAAATATTTTCCGCATAGTTATTCTTGAAGAATATATAGATTTATACACTGAGAAAGTTTACAGTCCACATATGGGAATATGTTCATAGACCTCACAAAAAGGAGCAGATCTTACTCTCACATCTGGCAGTCATTTGTTCATGATGGAGTTCTGCATCTGAAAGTATTGCATAATGAATATGCAGGGCCAAAATCATTCTGGGTGTAACAGTACTGACGTCAATTCCCTTACACCACGAATGAATTTTTTGTGTGGAATGCAAACTGTTTTCATGACAGACAGGGAAACAATTCAGCATGGATGCATCTTCTTATTTTCCTTTAACAGCTGGCAGCTGGTAGACATTGGTGTTCTGGCCAAGTACAATAAATGAGATGGACAATGAAAAAGAACGATTACAAAGAAAAATGAAGAAGGTTGCTCAGATAAGAATGAGTCTATATGATTTTTCCTGCTTGGAAAGAGAAGGAGAATAGGGGGAGATGGTGAAGAGAAATGATCATTTTTAGGAAGCAATTATAAAGTCATATGTTTCATAACAAACAGAAGCAGATAATCATTACCCGTTGCAGCCACTTCCAGGCTAATTTTCTTCTCAGTGTGGTCATAGTATCCTAAAACTGCTCAGGTTGGAAAAGACCTTAACGATCAAGTCCAACCACAGCCTAACCATACTATCCTAACTCTAACAACTACCGCTAAGAGCCACAGCTAATGCTTCATATTGTTTAATATCTTCATTAATGGTACAGACAAGGGACCAAAGGATACCCTCAGAAATTTTGCAGGATAATACAGTATGGGGAGGAACAATTGACACAACAGGTGATTGTGCTGCCATTAAGAAAGATCTCCACAGGTTGACAGGAATCTTGTAAAGTTCCAAAAAGTGAAGTACAAATTCCTGCACCTGGGGAGAAATAATTCTGTAAACCAGTGCAAGCTGGGGCAACTGGCTAGAAAGCAGTTTTGCAAAAACTCAGTTGTACGTACTGGCAGACAAGTTGAATAAAAGCCAGCAATGTGGGCTTGTAGCAAAGAAGTCCAAAACAACATCCTGGTATACAGTAGGAAGAGCATTGCCAACAGGCTGAGTAACATGAACTTTTCCCTCTACTAAGTATTGGAAAGGCCATATTTGGAGTATTAGGCCCAAGTACAAGAGACATGGACTTAGTGGATTGAGTCTGGCAGAGGGCCATGATAATGATTCAGTGACTGGAACATCTGCCGTGCAAGGAGGGTGTGAGAGAACTGGGATTTTTCAGCCTAGAGAGGAGTAGGGTCAGAGTGGAACGAGACTGTTTGCAGTATTTCTCAATGAATAAACAATGGTCACAGATTGAAATACAGGAAATTCCATTTACACATAAGAACAACCTTTCTATAATGGAGTGAATTATCCAGAGGGGTCATCTTGGAGATATTCAAAAGTCAATTGACAAAGCCCTGAGCAACCTGCTGTAGCTGGCTCTGCTTGAGCAGGGAGCTGGACTGGAAGATGCCTAGAAATCCCTGCCAATGTCAGCTATCCAGATTCTACAAAATACAGCCAAGTTTTCTGTTAGGCTCTGAACAGCATAGGAATCATTACAAGGTCATATGGGTATGGTCAACACAGAGTATAGGACAAAGATTTTATTTATCTTAGATTTAAATGGAGTGGCAGCATGATTCTGTTTCCTTCTCTACCTCATCATGCCTCTGGGCTACTGATCCTGCACAAAAGAAATTCCTGAATTTCCCAGAACAGAGGCTGCAATTGTAACTGCTACTTAAGGTAGCCATAAAATTAAGAGGTTATGGCAGTCACAGCTTAATCCAAAATGTTAAATCAAGTCCTTGCAAATAAGAATACAAATGAATTTAAAACATTTTAAAAATTATTTGTAAGTCCTTTGTACAGACCAGTAATTGAGAATACACCTGATTTGTGTATACTTTTCTTAAATTTCAGTTGCTTTACAATGTTCTTTCTTTAATTCTATTTCTACCAACATCAAGCAAGCATAAGTGAATGTTGGTGGGTGCCATTTTTTTCCACATGGAGGAATTCAGTTCCACTGCTTTGCTTCATACCCGCTTCCGTGTGAGACATCATTTTGTCAGACTGCCTCTCTGCTGCCATCTGTTGCTTGGCAACATGTCATGGAATATCTGTGGGAAGGTTTGACCTCTACTGCCATACCACCACCATCTGCCTCTGACTTTGTCAGCCAACATACTAAAATAGGAGGCATTACTTTCAGGGCAGCACTTATATGCATGTATATATACATACATACACATTTATATATACATATATACATATATATACACACATGAAAATGTATACAGTTACATATGTATAAATCATAGATTAAGGATATAGCCTTAATAATGGATATATTGGAATTGGCTTATGAACTTACATTTTTATCTTATTCAGCTGACTTACTTCAACAGAAACTTAAATGAATTTAATTGAGCTACAGCAATATAGACCAGTAATAGGAAAATATCTGTGTGCATACGCATAACTTTTAATTAAAACTCAGATATATTTTTTTTTCATTCAGCAATTTCAGACTGCAAAATTCAATGTTTGCAACTTCAAACACTGAACAAAAAAATAACATCCTCAGTCTAGTCACAGTTAACCACATAGTGACTAAAAATAGCATCAGCTAGTCCTCAGGATGTATCCACAATAACAGACTACTCAAAATGTTCTGCTGCTATTCCCTACCTAATATTATGCCTACAACAAAATGCGGAAGTTTAAAATTTCTCTGTAATTATGGTAAACAGACAACAATCAGTAAAATTGCAGAGTACTGTCCGCTGTTCCTAACCTACAGGTTGTATATAGAAAGCTAAATTAAACAATTCTGCCTGCTTTGGGTAGTCACGTACATACTAGATCCAAGTGCCTATAAAGCATAGGGAAATATATATTATACATATATTTATTATAATATATATATATTATTATATATATTTTGAGTTGGATATAAACTCAGCCCAGACTTTCTTGAATATTTGTATATGAATTTTAATTCCAAACAATTGCTGTATGTTTTGTGTTTCCTTACTAACTATGTCAAGAATTTTCACAGATATTTTTAAATGTAGGAGTCATTAAATATAATGACACTACTTCCTTTTACTTGCTTACTGTGGAATTGTGATATTACTCAGTGTCCAAAAACGTTTCTGCTACACTCAAGCCAAATTCTGTGTTGAATTGAACACAAGAAGAGGCACATATCTTGATGTTCCTCTCTGCGTGCATTCTGAGGAAAGTACTTATTTTGGAGCATGGCTTCCATCCCATATGGCCTGTGACCTTCTGCTTATGTACTGTGGCCTCTGAGTGAGAACAGGAAGAGGTGAATCAATCAGCTGCTCTCTGAATCATAATCCTCTCTGGATTTCTCTATGGAAAAAAAGAAAAGAAAAAAAAAATAAAAAAAGGAGATAACTATTAGAGCAGAAACATTCCTTGAAGCTACCTCTGCAGCTGCTGTGAAGAGGATTCACCAGCAGCATCATTATAAAGATGGGTGTAATTGTTGGCAAAGAAGTTTTGCAGTCATACATTGAGAAAATCTCTGCAACTTATCTGCCTTATTCTGTCTCCAGAACCTTCCCTTGTATCTCACTCTGAATAAAGACTTCCTAGTCTGTGTTGCTGAGAAGTTTAACCCAAGAATAGATGGAGCAAAATTTCATTAAGAATTTCAGCATCTAGTAAAGTGCAACTCAGATTTGGTATAAATTCATATTCATCCTATGTAGGAATAAATCGCTACACTTCGTGTAACAGAGAAACAAAACTCTGATTACAGCATCTCAAGACTGAGTATGTACCACATTGTTAATAAGACTTTCATCTTTACTGACACATTCCTTGTTGTTCAGTCTAAAGCAGTAAACATTATTTTAGAAGTATAATGTTGAGAGACAAATTTTTGCAAGTTACAAGGGATTTGGAGCATCCAGTTTGGACTCTTTTGTCTAAAATTAGAATTCTTTAAGAAAGTGATAATGTTACTAGAAACTTACAAAAATACTTGCTCTATTAAGTATGTACAGTAGGCTTCGAGGGTACATAAGTCTGATTCCTGGAAATCTGTGAGGTGTGTTACATAGCTATCATAGAATGCTTTCCATTGGAAGGGACCTTTAAGATCATCTAGTTCCAACACCCTGCTATAGGCAGGGATACGTTCCTCTAGACCAATTTACTCGAAGTCCCATCCAGCCTGGCCTTGAATGCTTTCAGGGAAGAGGCATTCACAACTTCACTGGGCAACCTGTTTCAGTGTCTCACCACCCTCACAGTAAAGAATTCTTTGCTGATATCTACTCTAAATCTACCCTCTTCCAGTTTAAAGCCATTTCTTGATATTGTGTTGCTACCTGCCCTTATAAAAAGTTTCTCCCCAGCTTTTCTGCAAGTTCCCTTCAGGTACTAGAATGCCACTATAAGGTCTGCTCAGAGACTTTTTGTTCTCCAAGGTGAAGAGCCCCAGCAGTAGAACCTTGCACTTGGCCTTGTTGAACTTCCTGAGGTTGGCATGGGCACACCTCTCAAGCCTGTCAAGGTCCCTCTGGATAGCATCTCTTTCCTCTAGCGTGTTGACTGCACCACTCAGCTTAGTGATGTCTGCAAACTTGCACTGAAAGTGCACTCAATCTCACTGTCCATGTCTCCTACAAATGTGTTAAATAACACCAGTTCCAACACCAATCCCTGAGGAATGCCACTTATCACCAGTCTCTACTTGAACACTGACCCATTGACAGCAACTTTCTGATAGCTATGAGAACTGTATAGACTTTGATAACCATTCTTCTGCAAATGTAGGAGTACAACTTGTGCCATATTCTCCTGGAGACAAAAATCTGTCAAATATTTATTTTATGAATCAGGCTATAAGATATACTGAATTTCAGAGTAAACATTCTTTGAGTTTCATCTCACAGATGAATTAGACCATTTCTGTATCAGATACACTCAAGATTTTTGTAAAATAGCCAAAAAATCTGAGCCATATGTTCAGACATGCTTAAAAACAGTAGTGAAATTGTAGTATCCAAAAATAGTTCCGTTTTCCTGGTCTGAGGAATTTTTTTTTTTTTTAACCTGGAATTTTATCACTATTTTGAGACAGATAGCAAGAGCTAACATAGCAAAATGACCGTAAAAACTATTATCAGAGCAACAAGCGACTATGCTTTTGCAACTTACTTCAGGAAATTGTACCAAAAAATTGACAAGTACATACAGTCATAACTGATCAATTTCCATGCAAGCTCCTGAAAACTTCTTGAAATTGATTCCTTCACTCAGCTGCTATTTCCCTTGCGCTATTTTGAGGAGAAGAGGGGGAAAAAAAGCCCTTAATGGCTCTGCTTCCGGTAGTTCCTTCCTTCCTGCCTGCCTTTACTGAAAAATTGTTTTGCTTATGATCCTGTTGAAAACTAGAATAATATAGAAAATCAATCTTTGTATCATTTATGTATAAAATCAAATGCAGACTCAGATTAAGAGATTTTAACACTCCCTAGTCATGCTACTTGTGATGTCTTTCCCCAATGTAGCTGTTAGTTCTGAAGTTCTGCGTATGTTCTCTCTCTTTTCCATTTGACTATATTATCTTATAGTCAACTAGGTCTTCATTAACAAAGTTCAGGAACTCATTTCAGTGATAAAATATGAAAAGAACTTCATATCTGTAGAGGTTATGTAGAGAATGCTAAAACTGGATGTCTGCTACTTTGTTACTTACTGTCAGTAAAAGGAACTTTGGTTTGGAGAATCTTACTCCCATTCACTGTGCTTTTATGCATGGATGTAAATAATTCTCACAGTGTAGGGGACAGTAAAACCAAGTCTCTCTGCCTCTCAATTAAAATTGATTTTTAATTCCTGTTCTGGTAATTTCTGTAGACTTTTTCTATGTATTTTGGATGTGTTATTACTATTGGTAGAAAAAAGCCTTTCCTGCAAGTTTAGTTGGTGATCACAGGTGACACTATATATCCCAGTTTGAAAACAGTCCCAGTTAATTACTTGAAACATTTATCTCCTTGATTAATCATCTCATGAGGACTTTACATAAATTTTCATTGGGACTTAGGCTTCTGAATGCAGAAGTTACTTTTGAAAAAGAGCTTAGATGACTGACTTGGATATGTTCTGAAAATCATCCTTTGTTAGCTTTAGCATTAAGAAAAAAAATGAAGTACACATTCCTGTAATACATCATCAAATTCTGTCTAACAGAGAATCAGAAATGTTCTAAAATGTGCAACTACAAAGAGGCATAAACTTTGAGACATTTTTGTGGTTTCAGAGAAAACTGACTTGAGTACATACATCTGGAAAGTCCCACCAAGAAGCCACTTCTGTATTTTCAGGAAATTAAACAAAAGGGCCCACTACAAATCTTCAGTTGTCCTTTGTTTGTTTATTTTAAGCCACATAATAAGCGGACATTTGTACATCTTAGGTACAGGATTTGTACCAAAAGACATTGTTTGAAGATAAAAGGGTAGTTCATGAAAACAACTGTTCTTAACATTTTTGGGACAATTTTTTTTTAATGGTCTTCTATTCTGTGAGACTGTGGGCAGTGTGGGGATTTCAGAGCTCTGCAGCTGTGGAACCAAGCCATAGTCACAGTCTTTTTTCGAAATTACCAATTTCAGAGATAACCTGTTGTTTGAAAAAGATATACTAGAAGATGTCCCTGAATGGTCTTGATAAAAATGGTGACTGAAAGGGTAGTATCCCAAGTTAGACAGGTATTCTTGAGTTTGAGAACATCTATACTAGATCAGAAAGTCTCTGTAGCACCTCTGTAGCACCACATCCTGTCTCCAGCACTGGTCAATTAACAAATAGCTACAGGAAAATGTAAGAACAGGACAAGTATATATGACTTGGAAAATCCTGATCTCCAGTAGCTTGTAATTCAGAGATTTCTTTATATAATGATAGAAGAACGTTATTGGGTTTGTCTCCAACAATGGCCATAACTATGTGCTTAAGAAACAGTAGAAGCAAGAAAAACACATACTTTCCTGCACCTTCCCACCTCTCTTGATATATTTATATTGAAAGAATTCATAACTCTCATACAGTTTGCTTTTTCAGTTCCATGCCAGCAGATCTCCAAGCATGAGTAAAAAAACTTCCAATCCTGAGACAAGAGTTCTAGAAGAGTTGAAAACAAGATTTTTTGTAATGATACTAATATCAGGCAGTTATTGCAGAGCAATCTTTGCTGCTTTGTGGTGAAGAAAATGGGAATTCTGTAGGACAGAAAGAAAAGTAAATGAAAAGAGAGCATTCCTCACATTGATGTGACTAGCACACACTGTTGAATGGCCAGTAGTAGTCATTGGCATTGTTCCTTTGTTCAATAACATTTCTAGCGTTGTGAAAAGCCATCTTCTGATAGTGTAAGATGCTTTACTAAGCATGAAGTAATACTTAATACTTAAATTGATACTTCACGTTTTCTCTTTTTAGGAAAAGGAGCCTAAAGGTAAGAGATTGTTTGGAACAAGTATTTTCATAAGGCTTTAATTATGCAAAATGTAAGTAGTAATGAGGATTTACAGCAGAACCACCCTGTCATACTTCTGCTACTCTGCTACTCCCACATAAAGCATAATACTATGTGCAGCATGATGTCTACACCTCACATAAGTCTCCATTCTGATAAGATATGACAGCTGAGCTTGCACACAATATTATGCCTTACTGAAATATTAGAGTTTGTTTTGCATAGTGACATGCTGATAAACTCTCAATTAACTGTTATTTACAAGTATCTGCTTTTACAGTAGGTCCTTATTCATTGGCCTCTACCTATACTATGTCTACATATGCCAAATTTAGATTATAGTGCAATTCGTATCCTCTTGTGTATGTACAAAGGACGGTTAGCTGTAAAGCCTTCTGTGAGACATTTTATATGGAAAAATACTTACAGAATATATCAGATTGCACAAGACACCTGCCTAAATTCTGGAATTAATATCTGCTAACCATTTATATGCCAAGATTCTCATATCTGCTAATCATTTATATGCCAAGATTGTCATTCACAGTTAATTTGTAACTGTATCCAGACCACAAAAGCAAAAACATTATTTGGTGAATAAGACATTTCTGATCCATGGTCACATGGGTACTAAATAGTAGAGCAGCCTAACACAAACATGTTATTGTGATTTTTCCTTGCTTTACCAATCCCCGTAGGATGCCATACCCTCATTCTAAATTTCAGATGTCTTTTTCTAATTGGATGCTTTTTTTGTGATGATGAAGATAATTCATGGAGTCTCCTAAGCATATGCAAGACTTTTCGGAACAGAGTGGATACTTCTGCTTTAAAGCCACACAATGCTGTTCCATAATTATAAAAGATTTTATCAAAGGGGATTGGGAAAGGCTGTACTTTCCAGAGAACTGAAAATATCACGATCTCTGAAGATATCAAAGTAAAACAGGTATAAATACAGATTTACTCTCTTTGCAGCAGAATAAGAGGTAGCTTCTGATACAATTCCCTTTGTGATGGTATGAAATATTCTACTGTCTTCCTTCTTTCAAAGAAGTGCAACTTTTTTAAAAAAACATTATTCAATGAAGATACTGAATAAAATTCAACCGTACCTAAAAGTTGGAAGCTCTTTAGGGCATTTGTAATCTGTCTTCAAGCCTTAGTGAACACAGAGGGAATCTATACCACTGCTGGAGTCCCTTGGTGCTACCACAATAAAAACAAGAGTGACTGTGGTGAGTAGATGTGACCTGTATTTTTATCTATATTGCCACTTTTGTACTTACACTTGTATTCAAATTTCTCTCCTCTTTAAACATCTCTCCCATAGGTCATAATTTGTGTTTCCCCACCCTGTCCTTTACTTTGTATCTCAATCATAGTAAGGTTTGTAAAAGAGTACCCTGTTGAGAGAAATGAGAAATAGCATAGGCAGTTTCACTAGAACAAGGGAATTTTACTGCTTCAGATACCAAGAAGCTTTGTCCAATAAACCAATCAGTGGCTTTATTTCTCTAAATGCATAAATGCACTGAACTCCTGATTCCCTACCTCTTAACAAGGTTGATGAGAGTCAGCGAAATGGCTTGTAGCTTAATTTATATATCCAGTAATTCTTGTGGCTTGTAGCTTTTATTTATATATCCAGTGATTCCTCTGAGGACCTGAAAGGATAGGTAGAAATAATATTCACCCACCTTGCCACCTATGTGCATTGCCTTTTTTTTTTTTGTTTTTTTACCCCTGCACAGCTTTTCATTGTCTAATAAACATTACAGAGGTCATTACAGAGCTTTTGTAGTTCAGCTGCCAAGCCATCTTTTCCTGTGGGAGCTGGGAGTTCTGTTAGGAAAGGTATCTTCTACATATCCAGATTCAAACGTTATTACCTGCTTTTAAGTTCAAGACAACAGCAAGTACAGCAAACTTAGTGCTACTAATACAGGATCCTTTCTTTGAAGTTTTAGCCCCAAAAGACACCGTTTCCATTTGGCAGCAGTAGCTGATTCACATGTTATCTGAAGCTATGCTTCATCTTCTGGGAACTGGAGGAGCCTAGATTTGTCACTTGAAATGTCAGCAGCTTTTTAGGTCGCAAGAATTGAAAAGGCACAGGAGCTAAAGCCAGTTCTAGCTTTTATAATAACAGTAGCAAGATCTCTGAAACCAGGAAGAACAGGTCTTGGGATGTTTTAAGTGCAGGGCCAGCATACTTTCAGCCTATATCTATTAAAAAGCATATGCCATTCAAACAAAAAAACACCACTGATTTATGCTTCTTATTCTCCACACAGTGTCATATTATTCTAATTGTACAGTTGGCACTATGAGATCCAGCCAAGGCCAGTGGAAAGCTCTGCATAGGTATAGACACAAAGAGAAAGTGCTTGTTTCCTCCCTGAAGAGGAATCTGATTTTATTGTTGTGCGAGACTGGAGCTTATCAGGTACTCATCATTGACAAATATGCCCAAAAAAAGAATCAAAAAGAATCAGAATTCAGCACAGAGTGGTCTGTAAGATATTTTGAAAACAACCTGAGAGTGTTATTATTACATCCTTATCTCTAAATTGGAAAGAATCTGAGTAGATTTGAAGGTTGGAATATACAGTGGATAAAAAATTGGTTGGACAGCTGCAACCAGAGGATTGTGGTCAGCAGCTCTGTGTCTCAGTGGAGGCTGATCACAAGTGGTGTCTCACAAGGGTCCATCTTGGGACCAGTGTTCTTCAACATCCTTATCAATAACACAGTGGAATTGAGCGCACCCTCAGTGAGGTTGCTGATCACACCAAGAAGGAAGGGATACCATTCAAAGGGACCTAGACAAGCTTGAAAAGTGAGCCCACATGAACCTCATGAGATTCAACAAAGGTGAGAGCAAGGTGTTGCATATTGTTGGAGCAGTCTCGGGTACACATACATACATACTGGGAGAAGGACTCATTGAAAGCAACCCTGCAGAGAAGGACTTGGGGGTCCTGATGGAGGAAAGGCTGGGCTTAAGTCAGCAGTGTGTGCTTGCAGCCCAGAAGGTCTAATTGTATCCCGGACTGCATCAAAAGAGGGATGGCCAGCAGGGCCAGTGAGGTGATTGTTCACTACTACTGTGTGAGGCCCCATCCGGAGTATTGTATTCAGGTCTAGGTGCATGAATGTCATACAGCTATATTGGAGTGTATCCAGAGGAGGGCCACAAAGATGATCAGAGGACTGGAACACCTCTCCCACAAAGACAGTCTGAGGGAGCTGGGCTTGTTCAGCCTGGAGAAGAGAAGACTCCAGCAGGGAGACCTTATTGTGGCTTTCCAATGCTTAAAAGGAGTTTACAAACAGGAGGGAGGCTGACTGTTAACATGGACTAATAGTGATAGAGCAAGGGAGAACAGTTTTAAACTAAAAGAGGGAATATTTAATTAGATGTTGGGGGGAAAATTTTCACTCAGAGGGTGATGAGGCTCTAGCATAGACTGCCACGAGAAGCTGTGGCTCTCCATCCCTGGAGGTATCCAAGACCAGGTTGAATGGGGCCCTGGGCAGCCTGATCTAATGGGTGGCAACTTCTCCCACAGCGTAGGACTGGAGCTAGATGATTTTTAAGGTTCCTCCGAACACATGCCATTGTATGATTCTATGATTCCATTGTTATAATGCAGTCAGAAAATTGTGTTTTGGTCAGAATTAAGTTAAATACAAAATGTAAAGCAATAGCTGCATGTTTATAAGCACAACCACTTAAGGGTAATACAGAGAATTTAATGGAGGGACAATTTGTGACTTATTGTCTATTGAAATGGTCTTATTTGGCCTGGTCTCAGGAAATGTACCTTGAATCAGACCAACAGTCTGGTGACCTCACTAACTACTGAACTGCATGAGACAGACATGAAGGATTCAAAAAAAAAAAAAAAAAAAAAAAAAAAAAATCTGTGGAAAATGTAGTCTGAAAGCAACACTCAAAAAACAAAGGTGAATGATGTGTTTTTAGATATAGGAGTGTAACTTTGACACAGAATGGCAGATGGGTAAAAGTGTTTTACCTTCATGTGCACTGTTTGAGGATTAATCTCTGTATTACAAGTGAATTTGTGCTAGAAAAGAAAGCTTAAGAGGGATCATACGGTCTTGTGTTCAGAAAATAACAGGTTTACTGTCTTAAAAAAACCAAAAACTTTTAGTGAGGTATGTGGTTATGATGGCAGATTTAGAAAATTATTGGTAAACTATAATAGATTGTAATTTTAAGAATGACTGAATATACTTTATTGGTGGTGTCTTCCATTGCATGGGCTGAAGTCTCAACCTGACTTTAAATGTTTGTGTCTACTCAAAGTGCTCATTATATTCATTTTTTGTTTTTGTTTGAAGAGATGTGTAAAATGTTGGGGACTATTTCAGCTTATTCATTGAATGTAGCCTTATTTATTTGAGAGTCTATCTCTATAAGCAAATAATTATTCCTATTTGAAAATGTGAATAGTTAACAAAAAAATTCCACTAGTTTTTCATTTGAGTCCTTTTTGAGGCTGCATAATGCAAAATTTGGAAAAAACTTAAGTTGGACATATTTCATCCAATTTTGGAGATGAGATCACTTTCCCTCACAATACTTGAATTAAGAAGTTGAAGATAAACAACTAGTATGATAATTCTAACTATTTTTAATGTATACATAGGAAAAAATGTCTAAATTAGATTTGGCAGTATTTGTGAAGTCTGGCAGTGACAGCTGTCAAATAGGAAAAGTATAGTTGGGAAAAAAAAACCTGGCAAAATGACCTCCACCTCATAGAACCAGAAGAAAGGGAGTTCAAGTCATACATACCTAAACTGTCCAAGGGAATTTGTATCATATTTTGGCTAGAGAACTGCCAGACAGCATGTGCATTTAGTCTTTTGCTTGGAGAAAAACAGCTTGACTTCTTCCTGTAACAGTACCCAAAAAAAGATGGAGCCCCAGCTGTAAAGGTGGCCTTGAGCCATTTAGGTTGGAGTGTGGACCCACAAACAGCAGCACTAGTGAAGAAGATACAAGGTATGGGTAAATGCAGCCCTCAGAGTGTCCCTGTCACAGAACATGTCAATGACACTACATCTCCTGCTCAGCTAGGAGTGCATCCTTCCCAGTCATACCTATATTAGCAACAGACATGAACAGAATACATGTGTGAAGTCTGCCTTTAAACAGATTCCTTGCAGTGATGGAGAGGTGACGCATCACATCTTCTCAGTATTTCACCCGAAAGCAGACTGATCAGCTGAGGAAGAGAAATGAGCAACAGTAATTCCCCTCAGAATATCTGCATCCTCTTCCCAGTACTTCCTCATAGTCCTTGTTTGCCATATTTTCTTTCTGAATACAGAACTTCAAATATATGCCTGCATAATTCACTTTTTTGGTTACACAGCTTCCTCAGGGATTTTTCCTACTACCCTTATTCTGCTTTAGCAAGAATCTTTCTGTTTCTCACACATGTGACTAACCAAAAAAAAAAAAAGAAAGAGCCCTTTTTCTCCAGGAATAACATAGAAAAATAAATATAAAGCACTTCCTAGCAATTTTGGCACATCTAGAATGATCTTTAGTCTTCAGTGCAGCTCCAAAGAACTTTTATCTACTTTTTCTTCTGACCAGTTCTATAAGTCTACCTGAGGTACCAACTTGAGCACATAACAGCAGTCCTAAGTGCCTCTAAATTACCTTCAGAAAATACCTGAGATGCCTCTCTTCCATTTACATGCCTGATTAAGTGCTTATTTGCTATGTAGAGCAAAGCTTTTGCTTTGAAAGTTCTGTTTACTTAACAATTATCTTTTTGAAATAGAGCAAAGCGAGACATTTCTACTCTGGTATTTCCAAATCCCTCCTTGGCAATGTTAATCAATCCAAAACCCTTTTTCTCCTTTAAATAGAAGGCAGAATATATGAATGCAACAAATCAGGGTTGTTTTTGTGTTTTTTTTACTTTATGTTGTCATTCGAGGAGTCTCTGAATTTCTCTTCTGTAATACGAAGACACTGACCCCAGGCCAGCTTAGCAACTCTGCTCTACTCCAATGAGACAAAACTGGATTGCTGATAGGCTCTGTATAAAAGCAATTCCCAGATGATCAGGGGCAGCTTCTGTGGCTACAACATATTCCCCTTTCCCAAAGACTTGGCATAAGCAGTTCTCTGGGAGAAAGTGGATATGTTTCTGTCAAATTCATCACAAAGTTGTGGTTAAGCAGTTGGCCATGGCTGAACATAGTGGTTCTTTAATTTGTCTAAATAAAAAGTCCTTTTCTTTGCCCACTCTTTCTTATGTAAAAAAACTTTTATTAGTTGTGTTAATCTTCCTCTTACCAAACTCTCACTTCCTTGTGATTTGAAGTGTATCTCATTGTTAACTGGTATTTATATAAATAACAATAAATCAGTTAGAGACTGATCTCAGACAAGATCACAACTGAGATTTAAAACTCAAAATTATATAACTCAGAGCAGAATCCAATGTTTCAATCTCTTCTATCCAAAATGATATAAATCTCTCATGAATGTGGCTAAAATTCTGCAACGTAGAGACAGCTCCAGTTCTTTCCTGTCTCTTCCTAGCTGTCTTCTTGGCCTTAATCTCATTGCTTTAATTTTCTCACATTCCATTTCTCCATCTTTAAAATGGTGTTAAACTTTACACCTTTGTTAAGTAGTGTGAGATAAACCAGTTAAATATTTCAGTAGTGCCTGAGTTTTATTAGTATGTGGCTGGTATTGATTTCATTTTATGCAAATATTCTTTCATATTATATGAGATGTGCATGGTAAATGTTGAGTCATGGCCTGAGCCACTGATAGAGCACTCAGGGAAAAGAACTGGTCAGCCCTGAGAGCACAGGTGAAGACAATTCACATGCATGACCAGAAGGGGTGGAGCTTGGCTGCACCTCTCTTAGGCCCCATTTAGTGGCTGACTGTCACTAAGGAAGGGACTCTTTCTGAAGGTCTTTCCTTAGTGAAGCTTTCCCTTACAAACCTAGAATCTTCTGATACAGGTGAGCAATTTTCTCTTCCTTTATAGCATCTTTGTATCATGCTAGTCTTTCTGTTGTCACTCCTTTGTTGTTAATGCCTTTCCCATCATACTGTTCTGTCCAATTGCTACAGGATGCTTTAGTAATCCAATCAGGATTTCAGTGCAAGGAAAAAGTCACCAGCTGAAGGGCTTAAATGGATAAGGATGGGCTTTGACCCAGTGAGAAGTGGGTAATTTATGAAATAAAACCATTCTGTGTTGTAGTTTTACTTGATAGTGGATTTATGTATGAGTCATAAAACATATTTGATACAAGATGACTACTTGCTTTCTGTTTTTATTAAAAAAAAACAAACAAACAAGCAACAATTGTATGTGCTCTTTGGCTATGCCCAGCTGTAGAACCCACCTGCCTGTGCTGTCATATTATGCTGCCCATTGCAGTATTCTGCCAGACAACCTCTAAGTATAATTTAGGAGTCAACATAGGCTAGTGACCACTTCCAGTAGTGGTTTGCATATAGCCACTGACTTGGAAGGGCAGAGAGAGGCATTAGCAGTGCTGATAGGATGAGGCCATGCCAGTTGGCTCAAGGCCTGGAGAATGTACTACAGCACTGTGCAGTAGGAAAGAGAAAGGAAGTGACTAAAATCTGCTATTGGTGCAAACTTTTGTTTAGAAAGATCTTGGGTTTTTTTTTTTTTTTTTTTTTTTTTTTTTTTTAAATCTGAATGTATTCACTCATTTTTTTGTGGGTGGCGTCATTTTTGAGCTGTGAGTGCCATTGATACTCAGTTCTAAAGTCAGGATTTAGCTTCTTTTTAATTGACTTACTAAATAGGCAGAAGGAAATCATGTTTCAGGAAATCAGAGGATTATATTAAAAGTTTCGTACTGAAAGCATTTTTTACCTCTATTGTGCCTTATGCATAAAAGCTTTTAAGGCAATTGTACAAATATTCTAAATTAAATATTACAAGCTTAACATGAGATGCTGATAACAGCGTTTTGTATCCTGAAGCCTGCAATGAAGGAAAATATGAAGGCAAGTGCTGACTTCAGCTTGGCTGGATCTAAGCTTTTAGATGTTTCAGCTGTAGGTCCAAGCGTCTCAGGATCCATTTTCAGTGCTGGAATATTTGTATACGTGATTCTACCTCTCATGTGCAAGATAACAGTTTTTGAGTACCGAGAATATCCAAAGGTTCAATGTCCCTAGCCTGAGAAGAGTTGGGTGGCTGACCATAGTTGACCTGCACTGACTTTCAGCAGTGTAGAAAGGCGCAAGTTGCTGTGCTTAGAGAATTCCCATAACCTTGCTTGAGTCTGTTTTTCATCAGAGGAAAGCATGTGGCAGGTTACTGTTTAGAACCAAGCACGTTACCAGCAGCAGTTTTTGTAGGATGCTTCTCCTGAACTATTAAAGGTATTAAGGAAAGCACAATGCATTACAATCCAGATGCTCTCAGGATAGAAGAATGACTGAAAATGCAGGCAGATATCAGAGTTAAAAACCCTTTTCTCTCTTTCTTTCCTTGTAAGCAATGTGATTATCTGCACAGATCTGCTTAAGAAATACATAATTGGCCAGGCACCAGCTGACAATTTGCTGGTGTTCAGTTTTAAAATGTGACTGTATTCTGAACCTCTGGCATAGCTTTTTTCTTTTTTCTTTTTTTAAGTCATGAATGAAATCAATTAACTTGTTTTTCATTGTTTAAACTAATCTAAGTACTTTTTGAATCCCCTGGTAACTGCTCTACCTCCTGCACTGTATTTCCAGTGGGGAAATCTGCTATTCCCAAGCTGTAACACAATCACATTGACTTGCTTTTCCTCGGTGCTAAAAATTCAGGCTAATTGTGCAGCGCTCAATTTCAGTGCTTTCAGTGCTCTAAGTCTACCTTAAAGGGGCTTGTTTGAACATTCCAATCCCAGTGTGAAGAGCAGCCAACCAACGCACACTGCTTCATTTTGGCAAAGCTACAGATAAAGCTTTTGTGTCATTCTTAAGATAACACTCTTTGTACACAGGTGTCCCATCAAGTTACTTATTTACAAGTTACAACATTCCCTTAAGTCCTCTACTGCATACCAGTGTGTACAGAAACACACACGTACATTAAGAAGCAGAGAGGTAAGGAAGACTGATATTCTGTCCATAAGGGGCATCCTGGGCTTGTAACACTCCATTCTTACAAGTCCAACCAGCTTGACTGATCTTTGCTAGGAATCAGAAGTTCCAGGACAGCCATATCATGCACAAGCAGAATTATCTACTGAAGTATAGCTGAGATCTTTTATGCAGGAAGACAATTGTTAATGAACTGATCAGATTTTCAGTTCATTTAACGTGTAAAGTATTTGCATGATAAAACATCATGCATTTCACTGTCATTCTTATGCTTAGCAGAGAATGTGCTATGCAGAATTAATGAAAGAAATTATATTATGTTCTCTGCAATGTTTATTCTATGTACTATCACCATGTTATTTGATTATTCTGATCAGTTTAAGCCTGACTGTCACAACACTCATGCAAAGAAAGGGCAGATGTTTCAGAAATATAATGGTAGTATTTTATCTGTTGTGCACAAAATTATGGACAACATTTTAAATTGCCTTGTGAACTCAGAATACCTTCAGCTTAAGAATATATTTGTTAGCTCAGAATTTCAGGACTTGAGACTTGCTTGTTTTTCTAGTAAGCAGAGTAACTTCCAAGGTAAATGTGTTCCTTTTGAAATTAGATTTTGCGTGCATATAGATAGTCTTAGTTGTCTAATAAACAGCTTTTTGTTTAGGAACTAAAGACTGGCAACTACTATCTGCTGTTAGTATTGCTTCAACTGAAATAAGGATGTGCAAAATTGCATGTGTATACAATCACCTGTCTCAGAGGGCTTGATGACAGATAGATGTCTTTACACAGACTTGAATTCATCTGCAACCAGTAACACAGAAAAGATAATCTGAGTAGCAAAAGTGAATTGGTTTACATTTTCAACCAATTGCTTGAGAGCTAATCTTGATCTTCTAGAATTTGCTGGCAAAATTCACGCAAACATCAGCTGTGTGGGAACAGCCCCTTGTATCAACAAGAACTGAATCTACATGGAGATGTCAGTTACTGGCCCACCTGCCAGTCCTGCATAAGAAAACATGAATAACCTGAGTCTCATTCAGTGTTTGTACTTGTGGCCCCAGGAAGAGTCAGGCTATATGACACAAGATTCAGCAGCCAATTACTGCTTTATGCTTACTGAGTAATTCATTGAAAAATGGACAATAGAAGAAGAGTGCTTAATGCTTTACGCAATTCTGAAAATTTGACTAAGATGTGTGACTGAACCAAGCAGAAGCTTGGCACTAAATCTGCTTATTAGTATTGACACTCGCACACACACACACACACACACACACACACACACACATATGTATTTAAGAGGAAGAAGCTCTAAGAGCTCTAAAGAGCTGGAATATTTTGACTTGAAAATTGGCAATTGAGATTGTCTGGGGGGTGGACAGAGGTAGGAACTGTTTTATTGAGCAGATGAGAATTCTGAATGCAGCAGGAAACATAACTGACAAAGCTTTCCAAAAATGCCGGCGCTGATATTAAATATATGCCTCATTCCATTTGAGTAATAAGAGTCCTGTGAGTTAAATTTATTTCTCACTGTGGTGAAAAACATGTCCCACACACATGTGATGTGGCACTGGGAGAAAAAGGAGACAAACTTGGGGGGGAAGTGCTGCCAGTACTGCCAACTCTGAGCTCACAGCTCAGCCCCTCCCTGCCCCAGGCAAGGGAAATCTCAAGAAACTGGTATTATATTACAGAATATTAGAACTGAAATCTTTATAGTCACAGGACAAGTCCATCAGTTTCTCCATAAGTGCAAGGTCCATCTTCTAGAGCCTTCCTGACCCTTTGTAGGTTCTGGATGAAACCATAACTGGAAGGGACAGCATCGCCTTGATTCTTACACGGTAGTCTTTTATGATCTATTACTTTTTAAAATGAAATATGGGGAAAGAAACCATCAGACATTTCTGTGAGGACAGTATACTTGCTGTTATGTTTCCCCACTCTTGGCAGATGACAAAGGCATTGAATGTCAATAATTAGAACATATGGGCAAATTTTTTTTTTACCCCTTCCACTCCCAGATGCTCACTTTTTCTTGTGGCAAAGTATGGCTTCAGCATTTGATCGCTTCTAGTCACCTCTCCCATCCCTTTGATGAAATTAGTTGCATATGTAGGTTTGTGTTTGTATGTTTCTTAATTTCAGATAAGATCTGAAACTGTATTTCAAACAAGAGGAACATACGTGGGCACAGTTAATTACTTTTTATTAATGTCTTTTTCTACAAACTTCTCACAGAGCAGAGCGCTGGTCTCCACTTTTTTTTTTTTTTTTTTTTTTTGACTGTTCATGTATATTGCTTAGCTTTTTTATATATTGATTTCTGGTAGCTCAGCCTCTTCTGTAGGAAACAAAAGGATCGTAAACGGAAAAAAAAAATAAGGAAAAAATATACAAATGACATAAAGAAAATAGCAATGGGCAAATATGATTCCACACCATTTCCTGATTTGTAGTATATGACAGAGTAATGGACTTCATACCATAAGGGTGTTACAACTCTAACAAAAAAAATAGGGTATTATTGAAGGGTCATTTCAGATCTTGATCCTAATGATGGCAGATCCAAAATAGCAGAACATGAAAATGGTGTAAAAAAATTTACTTAGGTGTTTTACAGGAATAGTCTGCACTATATGATTACATGGCTTTATTAGAGAAAGCTTTCTCATGCAAATAGTCTGATGGAAGTCTCGGCCTATTTAGGATACTATCTTATTTAGGATACTAAATTAGTAATATATTGCAGAGGAAGTATGTCTGAAGTAGAAATCTTCAATGAAACTGTTAGGAAAATATCAAATTTTCACTAATTCCAGTTTTTGTATAAGAATTACAGGTCGCATTTGTTTGAAAGAACGTGTGGTATGCGTGAAAGAATGATTCATAGAAGGGTGGAAAAAGAAGAGAGGAAGAGAATGCAAAATCAGTGCGAAGTGAGCTCAGGAACAACTTTGAAATCTAAAAAGATGGATTTCAAGTAAATATGAATAAGAGTAGAAGTTACCTCCTGTGTATTGGATCTTTCCTTGAAATGTTTTCTGTGGATGGGGCGATCAGGAAAGGGATATATTTTAAATGCTAGTCACACTTTGTTAGGTGCAGTCTGAGAAGCACGTAATACGGGAAGAGCTTCTACATGAATAACTACATAATTACTCAGTCTCATGTTTAAAAATTTAATATTAAAAATAGATTATTTCAAGTCAGAGAAAACCATTTCATCTTAGAGCTGTTCATCATGTTGGTTGATGCATATTGAAACTCCTGCTCCCTGCGTACAGTTTGATACTAGCTACTGCATTTTTCAGCTGGTGATTATTCAGTCAACAATGAGAAGAGAGCTATTATCTATTATCAGGATGGCAGTGATGTGATAGTAACAATTCTGCTCAGAAAGATTCAAGGATTCATCCAAAATCATGGAATAGGGTATCCTGATCTGAAGGTGCCACAGAAAGGCGCCACCTTCAGAGTCTTTGTGGATTTTGTGCTGAAATAGGATTTATTTGTGATCATACAGCAAAGGCAGTGTTCTCAGAACTGTTTCTAAGAATAGCAGGATGAATTCTTCAGCTGTTCTGAGTAATTTCAGAGCAGCATATATTGTGTGTTTCTCTATCCCATGAGAGCCTTTTGATCGTGAAAATACATAATTTTACATCAGTGATTTTTGGATTCTTTTTTTCATTCATATTAGCTTGACTTGCTGGAGAAATTTACTTTGCTGCACAGTGTTTGAAGAATCTCTGTGGAATTTGGAAAGCAATAGATGCATCAGCTTTAGAACTTCACATTTCTTCACCTTAACTCTGAGCAAATGACAAAAGACTGTGAAAAACTAAGTGGTAGACTTGAAAATGAAGAATCTGAGAGAAACAGCGAAGCATCTGAACCACAAGAGAACTGTCCTCAGAAGATTCATTATGATGCTGTCAAAGCTTACTGCATGTGTTTCAATTGATATAAGTAATCACTAGCATCTTTATGAGCAGTGAAGTATAGTTATGGCCAGCATGGGAGATGGCAATGATATGGCAGATTGGGTTATTCCATAGTAAATGTCAGCTGTCACCAGTCCTGAAAGCCATTGATTGGCTCTATTACTAATGGGAGATAAAACAAAAATCAACATTATTGACATTATAGGAGGAAGGAAAAAGAGTGGTGGAAAGATTAAAGAACAAAGGAAAAGCAATCTGATCTATCTGAATCTAAGTGAATCCGGCTGAAATGTCCAGAGGTTTCGTCAACAGGAGAGGCTGCTGCTTTTACATTCCGCAGCTCTTGTTTGTCCCAGGGTCAGATAGCTTCAGGACTGCCTTAACTAATACCTGGAACACAAGGCTGATGGAGTAGTTTGGTTAGCAAATAATTGTGAAAGTATAAATTTCATGTAACAATGTATCTCCTGTGATAACGTCCCTTGCACTGTTGGCTAGGCAAGAGATCTCAAGAAGCCTATCTTCAAAAAGCAAAATTGAAGATTTACAAGCAAACACATGCATATTTGGCAGTATGAATATTTGTTTTAAAGTTCAGAAATAGAAAAAATGGCATAAAATATTTTGACAAATATTTATCTTATGAAGCCATTTAAACCACGACATACCACATCAACACATCTCTGATGGCTTCAGCAGGAACACAAGCTGAATGTGCTGAATGACTGTTTTGCTTAACTGCTCATGCCAGAAGATAAATGTACTTTCTTTTTCTGTTTTGAAACTTGAACTATACTTACAGGAGTGCTGCTCAGATTGTTATCAGTTTGAATACAGGTAATTACTAGGTTCATTCAGGAGGGCACAGCAGCAAGCAGACAATATCTCAAGACTTCATTGGCAGGAATCTAAAAAGACAGGAGTTTGAAGAACATCCTCAGAACTTATTTTCCATTGGACAGCCTCTTGCAGCTCTTTATGTAGTCCCTGTCCTGTAAATAGCAAGATTCTTTGTTGTCAGGTAATTGAAGAAAGCAATGGTTATTTTATTAGCACTCTTTCACTGGGTTTATTGGAATTCTATATACAATATGTCAATCAGCTGCTGTTTCCTTTGACTTCCAAGGAAGTTTTGCTCTTTGATTTTCTCTTGAGGCTCTTAAAACTTCTTAATTTCCCAAAATACTTTGCTAACCCACTGTTAGTATTCTTACTCTTATTATTCTTAATTGTTTCATAGCCAGTCAAGATAATTAACAGTTCCTAGCAATCTCAGATATGTAATATTTTCAGGTATATATATTCTCTACTAACTGCAGGAGAATAACGTGTGGTTGACGTATTAGATGGAAATCAAGACGTCTGGAATCAATTCATGTTCTTACCACGGAGACTTGGTGCAACCTTGGGCAAATCACAGCAGGAAAAAATATACAACACAAATCTTTAGGCATATGATCTAGATACTTCAGCAATAATCTAGTCTCCCAGTGCATTTCCTGTGAGCTATAGATAGGGAATCATGTTAGTGCCTCCTTTTTCTTTCTGCAAAAGCTATCAGGCTTCCGTTCTTTGATTCCTTGCTATGTGTATATTCAAAGCTAGCTCAGCGAGATCCTTGAGCCCTGTAGCCGAGTTGACTCTAGCAGTATCAAAGACTGACCAGTAGGTATAATTCTATGGAAGAAAAGCAGCTGAGAAAGTTTATTACTTTATAAATGCTTCCTTTTTAATATGCTCATGCATATGTATATCTGTGTATGTACTTGTGCATATGTGCATGACTACACATGTATTTGTGAATGGCTGTATAGGTGTATGAAAGATTAAAAACAAGGCACTATGCAGATATAAGGAGATTAATTAAGCAACAGAAGAATTCCACAAAAAACACAGAGCATAATTCCCACTAAGTGTTCTGCCTTATACTTGCCTATATTCTCCATCTAGAATGAGTAAGTGGAAACACTTCATCAGCATCCCAGATTACAAGAGGAGCAGAATGCTTATCAACTGCCACGCATTTCATAAAGGGGAAGAAGCTGTTTGCTGTAGTGAAAATCAGATGAGGCTGAAGAGAAGCAATCCTGTCTCTTACTCCCACACCTGCACAGTTCAGCTATGCCGAAGCACTTTAGTCAGTCTCAGAAAATCAAGAATATAATTTTAAATCCTATTGTCCTCTTGCACAAAGGGGAGATCCAGGGCTTTCATACCATACACGTTGCTGCTTGACGGAAAGAACTAAAAATAGCTTCTAAAACCTGATTAAATTTATGTATATTTGCAAATTGGATTTGGTCATTATATTAACAGAACAATGCTATTTGTAGAGCAAATATATGTACTTCATTATTTACCGTGTAAGATTTAAAAAATGTATATTTACAGAACATAGAAAATAAGAGGAAATATTTAAGACATTAGTATTATCCACGATTCCTTTATAACAAGGCAGGTTTTGTCCATACTTCTTGAGAAATGGCATTTCCTACAATAGTACCCACGAAGAATAAGACCTATTTTGCCAAGCGCTATGGAAACAGAATAATCTTGAAACCAGCCCTACCTCAAACAGTTTACAATCTAAGAAATGAGAGAAAGCAGATAGTAGGTGTTCGTTTAGTCTTTATGTCTTGCCTTGTATACTGGAACTGTAAAGAATTATATAAATTGTTGCTGGCTCTGATGCAGTTTTGTGATTTGCAGATTAAACTGAAACAGTAAGGATGGCTTCTGCCCTACTGTTCCAAGACATGTTTGAACCTACAGATCTGAATAAATCTGACAAACTCCTTTCTCACAAGGTCTTTTGACTTTCATGGTTTTGATTCAAACTTGGATGGAAGTAGAGAAGCTACAGATCTTCCAATTGCTTCCAAACCAAATTCTACATTAAATCAAGCTTCAGACTTTGATTCTGTTCCATAATTACTCTGAAAATTAGTACTATTTATTTGCCCTTAAATGTTCTGAAATCATTAAAATGCTCCCATTTTAACATTTGCTGGCAGTTCGCTTGTTTGTGAGATGTGGCAGTAGGGAGAATGCTGAAGAACTGAAATGGCTTTAAGGCCTTCAGGTGAGAGAATCAAGCCTCTATCTCTAATGTCTCTAAAGATTTGGTCTACAAAATTTGTTTTAAAATCTCATTTTAAAAAAACAACAACAACAAAAAAGAAACAAACGTGGGAGCAGTGATGTCTGTGTCTAGCATTTGTTTCTCATCAAGTGCTCAAAGTAAAGTATAGAGCTGGAAAGGGACCAAGCAGAGTTCCTCCAGCACTGTCTTTCAGATGCACATCATTTGTACCCCGTGCCTGTAGGTGTCACAGGTGGGTAGGGGGCTACTGGCAGAGGAAAGTGATCATTATAGAGATCGTGCAAAGAGAATGGGATAATTGAGAGGACTGGATTAACAGAAATGAAATTCAAAGGCCAAAAAAAAAAAGGTTATGAACAATGGACAAAAGTTCTACCCTAAGATCTGGCCTCTTTATCTAAAAACTGCTCAGAAGGAGAGCTACATGAGTACATTAATGGATACAAAATTATTCTGAGCTACTAAATTGCCATAACCAAAGAAAAAGAAATGCCTATGCATTCATAGGCTTATTGAAGACGCAGGAAGATTAATACCTTTAGTGCAGTGCACGTATTTGCAGTACTTCATATGAAATATTCTGTGATTTATGTTCAAGTAGCATAAATTCAAGCTCAGGAAGATGCTGGGATGAGCTGTCCAACACATGTTGGAGATGGAGAGCCTGTCATGTGGGAAGAAGGGACAGAGAGACCTTGGTCTGGTTTATCCACAAGTATGGGGACTTGTGTTAGCAAAGGTCTAGGAATGCCTCAAGGGGGAAAATAGCTATTGAAGTGAGAGACAATGGTGTCTTGAGAACACGGATATAATCTGGTCATAAGTAACTTTAGGATGGAAACTTGGATGTTTCCTCCTAATTAGGAAATTACGATAGAAGTCAGTTCCTGCTGTGAGTGTGGAAGTGAATTACTCTAGGTAGTTGTAATATAAACTTGGGTACTATAGGAAAAAAAGAATACGCATGAGGTTACTCATGTCAGTGCAGCTGCATAACTCAAATTAATGTCTCACATCTCAATACTCAGGATTGGCTTATTTAATGCAAAACTGAGTTTTTAAATGAAAGTAGTGTCTCAGCAACTGGACGGAAACGTTTTAAAGTTATCAATATATCCAACTCCCTTTGAATTCATGTAAGATATATACGTTAAAACACTGGGAGCTCAAGTTCTTGTTCCCCAGTTATTGATGTGAGCCACGCTATGATATGGAAGATGGAAAGACAAATTTTCAGTCAGTCATGAAAAAAGGCTGTGATATTATTTCTAATAACAGTGCTTTCCACCCCACCCCTCCCACCCTCCTTAAAGGACAGTAGCTTAGTTCTTTCCTACCCTGTGTTTACCAGCTGTGGAGTAAAGATCATCTGTGTATCTGTTGGTGTATAACAAAATTTAAGATTTATTCTTTACTTACCGAAGATGCCAAATATTTCTAAACAGCTGGTGAGCAGTTATTTTACTGAAAAATTAATTTTTTTGAATCACATTGACAGGAACTAAGATTTTTCTTTGCATTTGCCACTAAATCTTTGTGTCTGTGATCATTGAGCTAACAGCACCTGGTAAATTCCAGATGACTTTAAAATCTTTTCCATCTGTAGCTGTCTTTGATGCCTCAAAAGAACTAATTTATCCATTATGGACTAATTTCTTTACTGATAACCTAGTGAGAATGATGCAAAAATACTGTTTGAGCCCGCTCTTTTTCAAATGGATTTAGTGTCCTTTTTCTTTAGCATTCAGCTCTCCTTAAGGTCTGAGAGTACCTTTTTATGGTTCACAAGTTGTTGTTGTAATCAAGTTGGCTGCAGTCCCACAGTAAGCTGTGTGACTCAGTGACAGTTGCAATCAGTGCACCAGGAAAAAGACAAAGAACTGATACATTGGGAAGCTGCAGCCACGGATGAAAATATTTGGAGAGCTTTTCACAAAGTCTATTACTTGGAGAGCTTCAGATTAATCTGAGCTTTGAAGTGTTCAATATCATTATTAACTAATGCATGTAGCATCTAATGTTGCCAAGTTTTATATTTAACAAGCATTAAGTTTCAATTAGATACAATATTGTTAATTTCCCACAATAAAAAGTTGCACTACATTGCTGTGCACTGTAAGACTTCTATTCAGGAAATACCTAGATGTGTTTTAAGAGAGGCAGAAAGTTTTACTATTTAAAAGCCACAAGGTGGTTAAGGATGCTCTTAACTTGACTCATTTGCTTAATTCTCAGAAATATCAGTGAGATTTCAGTATGAGACAGAAAGGAAATACTTTGATTTTAACATTGTCATTTATCATTCCAGAGCCTGATGTGTTCTCAAGAAAACAAGAATTTTCATTTCTCAAGTACCCTGCCTAGGACTTGAAGAGTGCTTTGAAATCAGTGATGTTACTTCAACGGAAGGTATCTATCATTCTTTTGCCTATAAATGATAAAAATCCCCCAATACGGATCTCTTTTGTAGATCCTCTCTAATTACTGACAAGCATTTTGGTAGTATTTATCCCTTATAAGGATGATCAGAAATCTAGGGACTCTGTAGGGAGAGTTTAGGTAATCTAAGGTAAGATGTGGCCAATATTCAGCAATTATACCTGTTCTACCCTTTTTTTTGAAGAGAAATGTACAAAGCATCTGAGAACAAGGCAAATATATCCTGGATAGCTCCAACTTATGTAATAGCACTCCCACCTTCTCTGCCAGCAATTCATTGCTTCTTCATGAACAGCAATGTACTCAGAAATCACCCACAATCACACACATGAATGTAGTCCCACTCATTTGCACATTCCTACAGCAATTTCTACAGTATTACCTTACACCAAGCAGTTTTAAAATGAACTTTTAAGGAAGAATATAAAATATACATTTTAAATAGCCTGAAGTACTCAGCAGATACATCAGTGAGGGTGATGACATGTGCCCGTATCACCAAGAGGCTTTGGTTACATAAAAATTGCCATATTGTCTCGGATTTGTTGTCCATTGAGTCTAGAATCCTGTTGGTGAAGGTGACAAGTACCAGATGCTTCAGAGGCAGGTGCAAGAAACCCCCGTATTGAATGCTTATGTAATAGAGAGGCTTCTTCCTAAAATCAGGCAGTCTGTGGGTGGTTTATGCTTCACAGCAGGAGAGTTTATAACGCCGCAAAATGTTTATCTTCATTATGTAACTGTGGATGTGATTACCCATCTATAGGCAGCCTGGGCAGAAAGTGCCACGGGGCTTTTAATAAACACTACTAATCAGGACCTTGTGTTATGTCTCAGCTCAGAGACACTGAAGCACTTCAGGATCTGAGTGAGCCAAAAGAATTGCACCAATTTGCTAGGCTGATCATTCTTTAAATTGTAGAAAGTGCTTGCAAAGGCTCATTCAGCCATCTCAGTGCTGGATGTCTGCTCTCAGTCAGCCACTAACCCAGAGATCCAGACTCGTCCAAGTGTCGCCAGTTCACAGCGGTGAATTCCTACAGAGTTACACAGGCTGAGCTTGAATTGAGGAAGTGAGCAAGAGGACATTTTCCTTCAAAATCATCTCAGTAAAAAGAACAATCTCTCAGACAATTGGAATCTAATGTAGCCCAGATCTGAAGTAATTTACAATTCTAAGATAACACTCACAATCTCTATTATTTAAGAAAAGCAAGAGTGATTTATTTTTTTCATAAAGGAATTTATTTGCTTCATTGTAAAGAGGGAGGAACTGAAACATCCAGTACAAATACCAAAAACCTTCTATGGTGGGTTTTTGATTTTTAAATTATATTCTGTTTTAAATTCCAAGTCTCCTCCCTAAGTTAGAGCTTTTCCACAAGAGGCAGCATGCATTCATAGCAATTTAATTGAGCTTGTTTGATGTTATAATCATGCCATTAGTTAATTTAGCACAGCTCTATGTGGGTCCTAGGAATAATGACACATGCAGCTCAGTTGCTACACTGCTCTGCAGCACAAGCAAGGAGAAACAAAAAGAAACAAGTCCTGCACAGAATGCTCCAAGTTTTAAGGTTTTTTAAATAAAAAGATGTCATTAAAATGGCAGCTAGGAGCATGATGGAAGGAGATCCTAAAAGTAATCAGGTGGTGGGGTGGTACAAGGCAAATGCTCTCTTTGCAGGGCTGGCATCATGTCGTGTGTTTTCTGAAGAACACCTACGGCATTCACTTGCGGTTGAGCTACCATTCCTTTCAGACCTTGCACATCTGTTTCTGGGTCTCTTTTTGGAAGTATTGGAAAGGAAAAGCTTGAGGGGGAAAAAAAAAAAAAAAAAAAGCATTTTCACAGGTATGTACCTGTTTGAATCTCTGAGACACCTTTAAAAATAGAGTGGGCATGTCCTGTCACATACCAAGAGGTGAGAGGAATGAGGGTGGGGTAAGTATCGTCCTCTCTTGGAAGCTGAGAGATTGAGGAAGCTCCTTCCTCATGGCTGAACATTCTGAACAGCTGTGTAAATGCTCCCTGCCCATTTCATTTAAAAAGAAACAGGTTTGCTCTAACTCCCTTGGATTTTGGGGGGTTTAAACTAACCTCCCAGCTGTGCACTGAAATGAATTAAAGGTGCGCATACAAGGACCATGGTGCCTGGGCTGAAAGATCTTCCACCACGTTGCAGGCCCTTGTTCCATCGTGCTGTGCTGTCTGCACACAAACTGCAAGTGGCTGCGCAGCACGGGGGTGTGGAGCTGGGGAAGGATCAGGAGTGCTGAGTGTGCAGACTGCACCCAGCATCACACCACAGCTTCCCCCAGACAGCATGTTGCTGCGTGTGGAGCAGAAATCCGCCTCTGTTTCCTATTTTATAGAAACTGATATGACCGCAGTGGATCTGTCCCCAGCTGCTATCCAGCAGGCCCTACTTGAATTTTAGAGTGTATTTGGGACTTTCCCTTTTGAGGGCATTTGGACCTGATTTTCTGGGTATTAGTAATAAAGGTCCAAAAAAAGCCAAAAAGAAATATATGAAACATTTCTGTTAAGTTTGAAATGAAATTCTAAATAAGATTTGTGTGTTTTTCTCGGAATATTTACTACTTAACGCTATTAATAATAATAAAAAGTTGTCTGTTTTCTTCCCTTATTTTCCTAATTGTTTGTAATATTTTTTCCTACTTTCAAAGGAAAGGATTGAAACTGTGGAGCTCTGGGAGTTCTCCCATTTGCCATGTGTTGTGTATGTGTGCATTTTATATATATGTATATATGTATGGACATTGTGGCTTAGCCTAGATAGTGACAAAAACGCATCCACTGCTGGAACACTTGAGAAACAATAAAATAGTGCCTTACTCCATCAGTCCACTACTCCAGACTCAGAATCACTCATCTTGGCCAGAAATTACTGTGGGAAAAGAAGAGGGAGATGGATGAATATCATCTTCTGTCCTTCCACATCTGTGCTCTCCTTTAGCATACTCGACCTTCCCACAGCTTTGGAGTGTGCTAAGAGGCCAAAAGTCTTCTGGCCTGAATTCTCCTCTTAATTTTAACTTGCCAAATAATCTAAACTAGAACTACACTTGCTTTAGGCTTTCTATGGAGTCAGTGGAGAGAAAAAAGCATCTCCAGAAGATGACTCAGATATTCCACAGGCTCTGGTACTTGGCAAGGCCAGATGTGCTCCTCCCAGCTGGACAGCAGCAGGAAGCCAGGGCAGCCCCAGGAGCCCCAGCTGAGCGACAGCATCTCTGGGAGATCCTAGACAGATGTGAGGGGCTCTCCTGCACACACTGCAGTCATGATCGTGGGCTACAAAGACAAACACACCAAAAGAAAAGTGTCTGTAGCAGAAAGAAGCACTCCTGTCAGCCTCTGTACAAGAGAGCCATTTTGTCTCTGCCTCTCCCTTTGCCTCAAAGAGTGACTTGGAACTAAGTATTGATGTACATCTGTGAACAGAAATGGGAAACATGCATCCTCAACTAAAAGCAAAATGTGTTCTTTATCATATTTTCTGATTTCTTCCTCTCAGCAAGGAAGTATTCCTTATTTTTATCCCACTTGATCCTAACTGCAGCATTCAGCTGCTGTGTTGCAATCAACAGCACAGTCCTGAGGCCCCAATTTCCCTCCAGTTTGACACACACACAAGGGCTACGCTTCAGGCCAGCACAAATTAGTCCCAACAAAAGCAGTTTTGCACTACCATTCTTTTCTCATCCCCCTCTGTGCTATCTGTTCCCTCAGGCATTGTTGGGTGTTTACCCACTCCATGTTTAACTGCACCTCAGGAAGGGCCAATCACTTCTTATTTCCTACACTTGCTTTTTCGCCCGAATGCATTCCCCAGTGTGGTTCACTACTCAGCATACAGATCTATAGCTAGCACAGCCTATAAGTACTATAATTTATGAAATGTTGATATTCTGTTGAGTTAGAGCCATCTACACAAAAATTCATAGATTTTATTCTAATGTAGTTTTGCGTCTTGCTAGAAAACATCTTGGAGATAATTTGATCAAGTATCATAGAATGATTTGGGTTGGAAAGACCTCAGAACCCACCCAGTTCCACCCCCCTGCTGTGGGCAGGGCTGCCACCCACTAGCTCAGCTGCCCAGGGTGCCATCCAACTTGGTCTTGAACACATCCAGGGCATCCACAGCCTCCCTGGGCAGCCTGTGTCTCAGTGCCTCACCACCCCTTGAGTAGAGAATTTCCACCTAATATTTAACCTAAATTTCCTCTCTTTTAGTTCAAAGCGATTCCCCTTTGTCCTATTGCTATTAGGTCGAATAGAAAGTTGGCCTTCCAAAAACCCACCATTTTATCCTGTATGCAGAAGCAAGATTCCAGATGAGAATTTAACAGAATCCGACTTTGCTGAAAATACTATTATAGATTAAATCAGCTCAGTTTTGTTAAATCCTTATTAGAACGTGTATAATGACCACCAGCGTTTATCTCACACTCTAATTCTGAATGGAAGCTCTTACAAAAAAGATTCCCTAATGTTATCATTTACTTCAAAGTGGCAGAATGCCCATACCACTTCCATTTTTTGTAAACTCATCATTAGAATCTAGATGTGAGTGCAACGATCACTGTTTTGTGGAGGTAGATTTCAACACTTTTACACGTAGGAGTTAAAACCTTAAGTAAGAATTGGTCATTTAAGTTCTGCAATGACTGACTGATCTGGATGGCATTACTGCCACTGATCCTATTACGGATTTTAAGATGTGGATGCCATGCCGATCAGAATTATGCAATTTAACCCTTGTAATAACATCTTCTCTATATAATTCTTCTGCGACAGATTTGTGGCCCGCTATGTGGCACAAGCACTGCTGACCATCTGTTCCATTGGGATGTCACAGACATGAGTGCAACCATTTAAAGGAATGGTAAATAAGCACCCTGGGCAGAATATATACCAGTCCTTTGTTCAGTAGTAGCATAAGAAACATACTTTAGACCTGCTTAGTAAATGTATTTTCCAACATAGACTGCTGCCTCATTGTAAGTATTCCTGTTAACCACCCACTTTTAAAGATAAGAGCTGATGAGCTTTACATTTCTCATTTAAAAGTGTCTCTAGAACCAGGGCCAGAGAATATTTGCAAGTCCAAGGCCCACAGCTGTCAAAATGTCAAAGCAGAGCAATGGTTCTGAGGTATAAATTAGTTCTTGTAACGTGCAACTAAAGATCTTTTTTCCGAGCAGATTTCCATTCATAACTTTTAAATAGTCAAGTCTGTAACAACCAAATGCAGTCACAGAATGTATGTCTATCTGTTTGACTTTGTGTGACTCTTGAAGGAAGAGAAGTCCCAGAGCATGTGGCACTTAGGACACGAAGTGGCAGTTTATCTGAGGTTTCTGGATGATGTCACCTGTGCCTGGTTTGCTTCTGCCCTGTTTGCATGGGTGGGGCTCAAAGATATTTTTCAAATGAGCCACTGACAACGAAACATCTGATTTTCTGCTCCAAAACACAAAACTAGAAGGCTCTGAAACCAACTGCTGCCCAGCAAAAGGCCACTCCATATAAGTTTTCTGATGTTCCCAATTTCTGCGAAGAGGATTTCTGATGCAAGATACAAACCAACAGTTTTTCTGTCTTCTTTGTGACATTCAGATAGAGACAGAAACTGTTTGTAAGACTTCTGCTATGTGTACAGAGCCATGAGATCATGTGCAGAAGCTAAAAGAGGTAAAGAAGCAGTGAGCTCCTCTCCACTTACCTCCTTCATGCAGATCCCTGAAAGTTGTGCGGCTAATATCACATTTGCAGTTCATAAATGCATACACTCTATTCTTAATGTAGACACTCTTAAAAGCTTTAATTATTTGTGCCAGATTACAAACGAGTTCATTTTATTGAATTGTCAGGGTGAAAAGTGTTATTACAATAAATATATTTAAGGTATTTAAAAAAACGTAGCAGATTTCTCTATCTTTCTGTCATCATCACGTCTTTTTTCAGAGGTGTCTGAATAGAGCTGTATGACAAATGGAGTTGGTTCCTGAGCACTCCTGTACAGAACATTATCTGCACATCGCAAGGCAGAAAATACTCTAAAAGATTTCTTGCTGCCAGGTAGAGTAACATGATGTCCCCACAGCTGAGTTTCAAAACACGTTTTTAGGGCAGCAGGCAAGAGGTTCCTGTATTCAAATCATGCATTGAATCACTGAGAATTGTAATATTGTGCAAAATTGGGTTTCTGGTATATTTTTAGAATTTAGATGAGATTGTGCCATGAATAACCGATCCATTTTTGACTGTACCATTTTAGGAAAAAAAATGTTTTTACTAAACAATTAGAAAATTTCCTCCAAAAGCTGCCCTGATAAGGAAGAGAGCATCACAGGGCACGTTTAGGATGCGTGCAAACACGTGCCACGTGGGCCACTGAGAAGAGCGGCGTGACAGTAGCTTGCTATGACTGCTCCATCACGCTGATGGCAGAGCCCCTTTGGAGTTTGGAACAGGAATGTTACAGTGAATGTAAACCACCCATGCCTTCTTTTGCCTGGAAGAGAAGATTATATATATATACATATACATAAAATAGGTTCTATTTAAAATGTTTTAACTAACGATTCTATGAACCTCCCCTCCAAAAAGAATTCCTCCTTCAAAAATCTGACAGGAACTTTTTCTTCAACTTTTTCTCAGAGCTTTCAATCACGAAAGAAAAACAAAAAAAAAAAAAAAAAAAGGAAAAGCCGTCCGGAAAAAGTCTCTGGACATCATTCCAACGAACCGCCCTCCAACCCCGGTAGGGCTGCGCTCCTCACTCCGCTACCGGCGCTGCCCTAGGCGCTCCCTCCGCCTCCCCACCCCCCGGGGGCAGCAGTCCGCGGACGGCCGCGTGGGAACCGGTGCGTTTCCGCCCAGGAAGGGGACAGCTCATCGCTGCTGTGCAGCAGCGGGGGAATGAGCGGTTCCAGGAAAAACGGAACGGGGCTGGAGTTGGGAGAAGTGCCTCAGAAGTAGCGGATGCGCAGTCAGCCCCCACCGCGCCGCTCCCCCGTTCTTACCTGCCCCTCTTCGCGCCTCCATCCCGCGGGCCCGGCGCACATGGATCCCGGCGACAGCTCCCCCGCGGGGTACCCATCAGCCCGCCGGTCCCGGCCCGCGCGGCGCCCCACTCAGCACTCAGCTCACAGCGCTGTGGCACGTATCCCTCCGCGGCGGCTCCCGGGAATGGCGTGAGGCAGAGCCGCGGGAACTACTTTGGGAGAGCCGAGCGGCAGCGGGGCTCAGGGAGAGCGGCGCACCCGGCCGGGCAGCGGGAGGAGTGTAAGGGAGGGGTGTGCGGGGGGGCCACCCACTTCCCTCCGCCCCGCTCCCCTGCGGTTATTTTGGATCGCGCAGTGGCGGCGGAAGGAGCCCGAAGCCGACGCTTCCGCCCAGTTTTCCTGTGAGGGGGCGGCGGAGCGAGGAGCGCAGCGCCCAACTTCCCGCAGCCCTCCGCGGGCCGGGGGCTCTCCCTGCCGCACCCCCGCACCGCACCATACCGCACCGCCGTGACGCAGCCCCTCGCTGCCGGCCCTCCCCCCACCCCCGAGCCGCCTTAAAACGCCGCCCTCCCCCCCCCCCCCCCCCCAGCCTCCTCCTTGGCACCGGCCCCCCCTCCCCTCCCCCGTCGCCGGGCCGCGGCCGTCTGCAGGAATCCGGCGGAGAAGAGAGGGCGGGAGGAGGAGGAGGAAGAGGAGGAGGAGGAGGAGAAGGAGGAGAAGGAGGGCGGCAGCGCGGCGAGCGATGAGCGGCGGCGGGAGGACGGCGCGGCGCTGCGCCTGGCGGCGAGGAGCTGTGCCTGGGCGCCGCCGCGCCGCTTCCCAGTAACTGCGGGAGAGAGAGAGCGGAGCGCCGCGCCAGCGTTGCATCGCCGTCTCCGCCATCCGCACGGATACGGCGGCTTCGTGCTTCTGCGGGACCCGGACCGCTCCGGCCCGGCTGCGGCTGGGGGCGAGCGGGGGGGAACAATGGTGAAGTTTCTGGTGAGTTCTGGCTGCGCCCCGGCCGCCCCGCTGCTGCTGCTCCGCCTCGGATCACGGTGAGGGGAAAATGAGCGAGGAGACGGCGGCTGCTAACACCGAGTAAGCTCCGCGCGTGTGCGTGTGCGCGGACGGGGGCGCGGGTCGGGGCGCGGGGCCGTGGTGGTGTCGCCCCTTGGCGGTGGGGCCGGGCCGGGCTGCGGAGTGCGGTGTTCGGCGGCGTTCCGCATGGAAACGGGCGTGTGGGAGCTCCATCCTGCAGGAAACTGCTCCTGAATGTTAATTGGATGAGTCAGTCCGTGTAAATACGGCTTAAACCTGCCCTGGAGCCCTGCTTTTTCTTTTCCTTTTTTTTTTCTTTTTTTTTTCTTCTTTTTTTTTTTAGTGAGAGCTTGGGACTTTTATTTTTTTTAAGAGAGGAAGGGGCAACTCAGGGATCTCAGTGTTTTTAACGTGCCGGGATTGAAGGAGACCTGGAGCAGAATGAGCGGTTGTAGCTCACCATAACGTCTTAGAAATACTACTAATAAAAAAAGAAAAATAAATCTTCGGGGCAGGAAGAGGAGATGAGCGTTGGGCAGAGAACGCGAGAGTCCCTCAGGACTCTGAAACGCGAACGTGGGGCGTTCTGAAACTTCTTTTATCGCAAGAAAGTTCGGGTGCCCGCGGAGCTTCGGGTTGACGGCCCCGCGCCCGGGCGCTGCCACCCCTCGATGGGCCGTGCGGGCACCGCTGACGCCGCGGGTCGCAGGGCGCTGTGGGTCGCTGGGGAGCTGCGGGGTACCGCTGCCACCCGGGCAGGAGAGCGCGGGAGCCGCCCCGCAGCGCTGCCCGGCGCGGA
>NW_024962250.1:13824484-13892818 GCF_019238085.1 Lagopus leucura | reverse complement strand
GTCAGCGGTGCCCGCACGGCCCATCGAGGGGTGGAGAGCCGGAGCCGCCGCCATGTTTTCTTTTTTTGTGAATCGCTCTCATTTGCATACCACGATCTCCATTCATAAAAAAAACAACGCCATCCGACCTGCCGGCCGGGCCCGCTGGCCTCGCCGCCCTCCGCCCCTCGGGGCGCGCGGGGCCGGGCGCGGGGCGCGGCGAAGAGGGCCCGCTGGCAGGCTGCGGCCGGGGCCGCTCGGGAGCCGCGCGTCGCCGTGCGGTGCCGCGCTTGTTGACACGGTTATGTGGGAAATATCAGCCGGGGAGGTGCTGTGGGCACGTGATCGCTCCATTCATAAAGTACCTGGCCGTCCATTCAGGCGCGATGCCTGCACGCTGCGCGCTGCCGGGCGGCCCGCGGGACGGGCACGGGGAAGGCGGGGGGGGTCTGCACGGGGCTGGGCGGCCTCCTGCCGCGGGTACGGGGAGGCCGCCGCCGGGCCGGGGTTGCGCTGCGGTTCGTGCTCGGCTCGTTCATACGAAGCGGCGTTGGTTCAGAAAATGCCTCTCGCGGCACAGGCGCACATCGCGGCACGGAAGGGTTTATTCAGAAAACGTCAGCGTGTTTCCCCTTGCCGAAAACGCTGGCTCAAAAATAAAATAACGAAAATCGAATCCATTCATGCGAACGCGCTTTCCAAACGGTGCCTTAATCGCTTCTCGGTCCTCGTTGGTGATCGACGCTCGTATCTGCGCGGTGCCAGCGGATAAGGGAAGGCGAGCGGCCGTCGCAGCGGCGCTGGGGCCCCGGCCGGGCGGGCCGTACCGGCACTGCGGATCGGAGCGGGCCGCCGCTCGGGGGGTGAATGGCAGTGCGGGCGGCAGCGCTTCTCTTCAGCCTGCGCCATCACCTCCGGGGTACCAGGGTAACAGAAGTGTTGTAATGCGGCGTCAGCTGTTGAAAGGTCAAAATATTAACTTTGCTTTCAAACGTTTTTAAATCTTCGTTACAAAAGGAGGGGGAAAAAAAAAAAAAAAAGAGTGAAATGCGGAGATGCAAGACCACTAGACCACTGAAGGAACCACCGTGACTGTTTGGTGCAACTGCTCTGCGGTTGCCAGTGCTAAAATGGAGCTGCTGGTTGCTTGTGAATACACAATTTCATTACCTCTACAAATTGCATGGAGGTGATCCTTAATTATCCACTTGTGGGGTGGAGGAGGTTGTGTCTCTGGTGGAAGTGGGAGAATACCTGAAGGCTTACTGAGTGTTACTTGAAATAAGAGGAGTGAGCCCTCATGTAACGTTTAGTCTAAGTTCATTTGGCTTTGCTTGCAGCTCAGGATATATAAGCTAACAATGCGTTTTCAGCAGCAGTGCTTTTTCTCTCACAGTGGATATTTTTACTTCCTAGAATGTCACAAGCATTCTAACTCGGGGGGAGGTGAAGGTTGAGTTGAAATATGTACATATATAATATATTTCCCTCGGTTTCATTTGCAGTTCTGCTAGCAGCTCTGGCAGGGCCAGAGTCGTTCCTCTCTGCTGATTGTGCACACAGCACTGGAGTGCTGCTGTGAATGACAGGGAAATAGGATTGAAATTCAAAATCGTTTGTGAAAACAGGACAGATCTGCGCGCTGAAGTACATCATATATTAGAAGATCTGTGCTTAATTTTATTATGATTGATATCATCAATGGCCTTGAATTCATTAACAAATCTCACTGCATGTAAGGGCAAATACGGGTACTTGGCAACATTTTTTGTGCCATCGTGGCTACCAGCTATACCCCAGTAATTAAGCATTATGCTGTGTTTACAAAGCTTCCTTTTATGGAATAAGACATAAAGGTTTGTGGTGCCTGGAGTCAATAATATTAAATTCTTTTAAACTGTAACGTGTGGTGCAGAAGATTAATTAAAAAGCTGCATTAAGGACTATTAGGTTTCCTGTCAGTCATGAGCACGTGTCGGGCAGCCTTCTAAAATCCTGACTGCCACAGCTGGATTTTTTTGTGGTGATTTTTGACTGCTCTTGTAAAGCTTTCACTGCATTTGTCAGTTAGATCTTAGTTAAATGAGAGTATTTCTGTAGCTTTCCAGATCCATTTCTGTACTAGTTTTTTTCCTCTCAGTGCTGCTGTGTGGTCAGTGGGAACACAATGCAGCACTCACAAATGCTCTTAGTTTTCAAATGAAGGAATTAGTGGGACGTGTGGCCTCGTGGGTCAATCTGCTGTTCATGCAACTTAACATAATAATGTCAGAGCATGCAGGTCAGCAAGCACTGTACAGAATTCCGATCTGATGGCAGATTTTAGTGCTGTCTGGAAATGCTTCTGAGTTTCAGTGTTGTTACCCAACAGAAGAAGTGCTGCGTTATGTAGTGCCTGTTGAGCGGGGATGAATGATGACAGGATTAAGATGGAGTCTGAGTCGCTCTATTGAGAAGGAGGATCACTGCTTCCCTGCTTGTTTACTTTTCTCTGTGTTGCAGGTGGCCCCTTTCTCTTTGAGGGAATGTCTCTGCTCTGGGTTCATATTTTGAGGGCACTTTTACAGATTTAGGCTGTCATATGTTGTGCTCCACCAGCACAGGCATTCTTCTGGTCATTTTCCTAGGTAATTTGATTTAGGAGATTATAAATTAAAGAAGCACTGAGTGTACATTAGAGCTGTGTGCTTAACCATTTCTAGGTTGTGACGGACTAAACACCCTCAGGTGCTGTTGATTTGAAAGCAAAGGTGAACTGTGTTTTTTGAAATACAGTACTTGTTATATTTATATATTTTCCCTGAATATGAATGAAAATATTGCTTCATGGGGGCTTCAGAATTTCTTGCAGTCGAAGTCCAAACTGAACAGTGAACACGAGATCCTATCTGAGAAAGCAAAGCCAACTAGTTTGTTTTCATTAATTTAATACGTTTCAGCAGGCTGATTTTACTTCTGAAGCATAAGCTTCAAAATTTTTCTTCTCTTTATGTAAGGAATTTGTGGTGGTTTTTTGTTTTTTTTTTTCTTAAGGCGGGGTAATTTGTTTTGAAAGCAGTCAATTAATTAATTATGATGGAATCATTACAATTCACGTATATTTTCTTCTGTGGCAATGGCTCTGTGTTTAGTCCCGGGGAGGCTTTTCCAGTTCTGTGAACAGCTTCTTGTTGTCTCCTGGGCTTTGTGCTATGCTGCACTATTCTGAAGGTGAAACTGAATTTACATATTACATAATCATCAAGTCAGTAATGTTTTTTTTCTTTTTTTAAAAGCTTTACCTTAACAGCGTTACTTGAGTACTGTACTGCTGCAGAAAAATACCTTTTGGCTGTTTCAGTATAACTGGAACCAGTGTTAACATTTGAATTTTAAAAGGACTTTTTTTTTTTTCCTTGTTTGTTTAAAATCTGATGTGCTTGAACTGTTAAAAAGGCAGTGACGACATCAGCACATGCTTCAGAAGTAAAGAGCTTTCTTGAAAGGAATATATCTTGACAGGATCAGAAGTCACAGGATTAAAGCTGAGAGCATTCCTAGTGCTCTTAGGTTCTTTTATATTTCTTATTTAGCCTTTCTTGTGAGTATTCAGAAAAAATTATATGCATTGGTGATGACTTGATGGGATACAACAAACACCAGAATGAAAAAACAACGCTGTTGAGAACGTTGCTGTGAGCTGAAAAGGGAGACACGGGAAATACTTTTGTCGGTTTTGGTTTTTACTGCTTTGATTCAAAAACAAAACCAAAACCCAGTCCTGTGGTACAGCATCTGCTGTACTGTCTGAAACCTTGTTGCTGTGATGCTGAAACATATGCTTTCTCCCTCTTAGTATTCTTTCCTGATTGAACTGGTTGCAGTTTCCTTCAAGGACTCGGAAAGCTTGCTGGCAGTTGCCATGTTGCTGAGGTTCCCAGTTTCTTTATGGGTGTTTACAAAATGAACCATCTTTGGCTGTTTCCTCTCTGTTCTCATGTTCAGCATTTAAGCAAACAAATTGTAACTAGCAAAGCTCACACAGCTACCGTACTGACGGAAGTGGTTGCATGGATTTACCATGGTTCCTCGAAATCTTCTCCTTTCTTTCTATTCGAAATACTGATTACTTTATCTGAAAGCACTTCTGGTGGCAAAGTATTTGTTTAGTATAGATTTTTATAAAGGAATTGAGTTTTAATTTGGGATATTTGTACCGTGTTTGCCACATTTTTCCTATGCCTTGATACCTGGTTAAAGGTCTTGGTGTTCAGCAGAAATACTCTTCATCATTGCTCCTTATTTAAGGAGGGAACTGGGTGCTTTTTTATGTATGCTGTAGTAATAAATATTTCTAGACATAGAAATATTTATAAGGCAATCCATATTCTTGTTAAACTTTTCCTACATTAGATGAGAGATCAGATATTCAACTCATGTTTGAACAATGATTGCATGAATTCTCTTGACTGGTACTACTCCACGTTGGTTTTTCATATAAGATGAAGTGTTGCGTTGTACAGGGTAACATATTCTATGGTATCTGGTAGGTACCAGGGTAATAAACATGCTGTCTCTCCTGCTCATTGAGTGGTGTCTGTAATAGTGCTTAGTCTCTAAGGCTGTGGTAGTTTTGAACAGCACTCGATTGTGTTGAACAACCAACCAAACATGTTATGTATTATCTCACATCTTTCCAGTTTATCTTTTTCATAATGCTCATGCAAGTATCTCTGATACCAGACTGCTGAGAAAATACGTGTATATTTATTTTCACTGTATTATATTCACTGTTCTTTCTGTGACAAGAAAATATTTTTTTAAAAAACAAACAGCAAATCTTCAGTTATGCTTGGGGGCAGAAAATGTGCATTTAAGTGTTTTCAGTAGTAAAATTAAGTATAAATGTTCCTCTAATTAAATAATAGCAGAGTTGTTACGGATAATTGCAGGCCAGAATTCCCACGGCTCCAGATAAAGCAGGCACAAATAAAATCCCAGTGTAATCCTGATAAATGCAGCTGTGTGTGCAAGGAGCTCACACATTTTTGTCTCCCATAATTCAGTGTCTTGCTATAGTGAATACTGCCATCAGGGAAAGTATGGTCTGTTCAGCATTACTGATACCAAGCTTGTATGGATTAGAACATACTTTCCTAGTACGTGCTCTACAAGAATTCCTCAAACGTGTACTGTCAAAACATTTAAACCATTATTAAAGATGAGGTGGTAAAGATTTTTTTTTTTTCTCCAGGTGTATTAATTCTTGTGCTTAAAAAATGTGACCACTGCTCCATGTGATATTTTTGTGAGGTGAGGAAGTCATGTAATCTGTGCTATTACTGTGAGTCAAACACTTCACCTGCTTAGAAGCGTGGCAGACATAGGCTTGAATGGTTTGTGAGAGCAGGCTTTGTTAAAGTCTATGGAATGAGCTGTCTCTTTTCTGTCTTTAAAAATTAACTCTAGAAAAACAGTACCATATAACTAGGTCTTCTCCAAGAATGTCTGACAAATGTTGCCAGTTGCTCTTTTGCTTTGACTTACCCTGACAAGTTGTGACACTGACAAGTTTGTCAAAGCAACAATGAAACTGGTTTATTTATTTCAGTTTTAGTGAAGTCAAATGCTGTCAATAAACAAGTGTAATGACAAGAAGTATTAAGAATGTCATTAATAAAACAAATACTGAAAACTTGGGTGCAGTTTGTTAAAAACTACAGCTGAAACTGGCTGTCTTCCCTAATTAAGGGCAGAATTGGCAAGATAGAGCTCTTGGTGAGGACTCCTGCCTGCAATTTTTTTCTTTCAGAAGCTGTGCGGAAGAGTTTTGGTGAGGTAGTATAAACCTTGAGGACAGTAGTGACTTCTCTCTTAAACCTTTTAAGGATTAAATGCCTGTGAAAGGTGGGAGCACAGAGCCTGCTCTGATGTTGGGTGTTTACGTGGCTTCCTAGAAACTCCTCAGCTGGTGACATTCTGCAGTGACTGGTGCCCCAGGTATTTCTTTCTGTACATGCTGTGCTTGCTCCAGGTCCCAGAACACTGCCTTAATGTGAAGTGTGTGATCAATGCCAACACATTCTGAACCTGACCAGGGACGTGGTTTTGAAAAGTGTGAAGAAACTAATTTGGGGTCTAGCGTTGAGACCTATACATCTAAAATGGGAAATGGTGGTTTTTGTCTAAGTGGTGGTCCTTATGTACCAATACTGTATGTTTATAAGCACTAGCTCCTGTTGCTAATCCCTGGTCTCTTTCTTCCTTTAAGACCAAGAAAAATTGGAGATTTCCTAGCATATGGATTCACAATAGCATATTTGTGCCCTCATCAGGGGGCAGTAATCTGTGTTGTTACAGTGATCCTCTGTAGTGTGGGGGCTGCTGATCTGCTCTGCTGATGTCATACCAAAAAAAAAAAAAAAAAAAAGCTTTTCCTGCCTCTTTAATTTTGCAAGATTAAAAAATCTCTAAGAGGGATAATGAGTTCCACTGTTATATAATGAGTGTGCCAAGAGAATGCAGAGTTGTACAGTCAAATACTCAAGAGTTTTCAAGCTTCAGAGCAGAGACTGTGCAATTCTAATCTGTGTGTCTGAGGGGTATGAATTTTGATGGCTTTGATACTGAAGCAGAGCCGACATGGTAATTAAATTGCCTGGGTTCCACTCTCAAGCCTTCAATGCTAGGAAGCACCCATTTTTGCTGTTTTCAGCCTCTTGCTTCATTTGCTGAGTGAGACCTGCATCCTCTGGCTGTGTACAAGTGGTTCTGTGTCATTGAGGACTCCATCCAGATAAAGCTGTAAACCCTATAACTGCTACCATTGAAATATAAAGGAGCACTAATAAGCTTGCTAGATTTTTGTTTGTTTCTGCACTTTTCTTGTTTTATTCCTTTAAATTTTCAAATTTCAGCTATTGGGTTATTTCAGATGTTCGTGATGCTGTTGTAAATTTTTTCCAGTTATGTTGTATGGGGTTTCTTGTATTGCTCTGATACTCTGATTCTCTTTATCTGAAAATTTATCTTTTTTCCTCCTTCCTTCCAATTTGGAGGCTCTCTGAGAACTTACTTGAAGTAGTGATAGATCTGCTAACTCGTGCTAAGTGAAGCCGTGATGCTGTCAACCCTGTGCACATCAGTCAGAGTGCCATCAAGCTGTTGCCATGCACAGTTGTTTGTGCAGCGGGGCAGCCCCCGCACAGCATGGCAAAGCAGGTCTGGGGTTCAGCCCTGTCGCAGCATGAGGCCTGCACCAGAACTTAGCATGCCAGTGCAAGGTACTTGCAGCTCTCCTTGAAACAAAAGTGCATTAGGGCTTCTAAGTGTCCTGACTGAATCTTGCTTCATCTTCTTCTTTCTGCCTCCAGAAACTTCAGGAAATGTGCAGCCACTGCTCAGTGTTGAGCTGATCTCTAGCACTGTATCTTCATGTTCTGTGTTTGTGCAGAACAGTTCTGGCTCAAAATACCTTGTCTGAGCTGTGTTTGGCTTGAAACATCTTTCCCAGAGCTCCCATACGCACCTTAGCGTGTACGTGCTTTGTTTCTATGGTGATGGGGAAGCATGGTGCGTGTTGGCAGCCCTGTGTTAGGTAACGGAGGACTTGCAGAAAGTGAGTGGTTCCCTGGGGTGCAGAAATAGGACCACGGCCATGCTTGCACCCCTAGTGCCTTGTTGCCCAGGTCCAGCTTTGAGGGTAGGCCTGGCTCTGCTTTGGGCTGTCTGAGCTTGTGGGCACCTCTGGGAATTGATCCCAGGAGAAGCTGAAGGAGTGTTGCCTTACTGTATCCTCTGAAGTATGTTGTGCCATGCATGAGCGGGGAGTGCGTACACATTTGTTTCCCCAAAGGAAGGCAGAAAACACAGTCTCTTCATTTAGTTGTTGTAATCTGGGTAAGAGCCTGTGTGTTAGCAAAAATTATTCCAGAATAAGACATTAATTTTTATTCTTGAATAAGTCATGAATTGCTGTAGTTTAGTATAGTGTTATTTCCTGTTAAGATACTTTTATTCTTCTGGAATAAGTTGGGTTAGGAAGAGGAAAAATCATAAGCTTGATTATTGAAGGAGAGGAGCTTTTCAGGTCCTTCCCTTCAAGCCTTTCCTTCTCTGCCATACCTATTCAAACTTTAGGGTTATGGTTTGTTTATTTGCTTTTCTTGCATGACACATTTTGTTACTTGTTTGTTTATTTTTCTCCTTAAAATGGCATATTTTTTTGTGTTCTGAAGCGCTTTGGCTATTAAAGGGACCCTTCCTTTTAAGTGATGTGTTTCATTTTGGTTTGTTTGGGGTTTTTTTTGTTTTTGTTTTTTCCTTTTTGTGTGAAAGCATTTTCTTGAACTACCATTCTCAAGCAACTTGTCCAGAAAAGCTTGTCCAAAACAGAAGACACCAGATTACAGTCTCTTCTAAGACATTTTGACTTACCACTTAGCATGTCTTAATACTAGGGTATTCTGTTCAGGCTTTGTTTGCCTTTTATTGTGGTGATGCTAACAAAAAACCTGTTTGGGTTTTTGGTCACTCTGAACAACAAAAACGTAACCCAAATAAAAACATTTGTTGTAGGAAGACAGAATGCTTCCCACAGGCTATGAGTTCATCCTCCTTTCAGCAGTGGAAGTCATCGCATGAATGTTTAAAATCTGCATTGTGACCTCTCTGTGACAGAAAATTCAACTGAACTTTTCCATGCTTTTGAAATTGGTGAATAATTCTTCATTAAGTAAAATAAGAATTGCAATTTCTTATCTGAATGAAGTCTTTAGATTAGATTTCTGGAACAACTAGAGTAAGATTTACTGTTAGTATTTCAGCTGTTTTTTAGGCCTGAATGACTTTCTGAGAGGTACAGGATTGGCTTTTCTGTTTTTTGGCATATTTGTGCTGCACGAGCTTGATCCTCAGGGTTGAATATAAAAGGTGAAGTAAAAGGTTTAACTACTGCTTGGTCCTCATGTTCTTCCCAACTTGAGTGAGGGAACAATGAGCTTTGATTGATGCGCCATCCCACATAAGGCACGAAGATCCAGATCTCTGCTGTGTGCTTCAGGAAGAGTTTATTTCATTAGAGGAGCTGCAAGAGAGATCCTTTTTAACTTCTGCATGACAAAGGAATAAATGAGTGTCACTTCTCAAGAGCCATAGTGATTTTGGCCAACTTTTCTGAGATGGCTTGTTGGTAAGGCAGTTACAGGCATATTTGGGAGAGGCAGCTAAGTACTGTTAAAAATATTTTGTATTGTAAAATATTGTAATGAAATGTTTAAATCATTTATATAGTTGAAAGATTATTCTAAATCATTACAGTTTTGATTATCTTGTATTTGCTGAAATGTAGGAGTTGCCAGATAGGACACATCAAACCACAGTCTAAGCATTAAATTGAGTTTCATAGATAGTTTTGTTTCTCCATTCAGAGTTGAGAAATACTGCTTCTCTCCAACAAGGAAAAGGCAATTCCAGTAATAATAACACGTGTGATTCATGTCGGTTTAACTTAATTCTCAAGTTTCGGTGTCCAGGATACAAAGAAGTAATTCACTATTTTGAAGCCTAAAGTAAAAAATCATGAATGTAAATATTTGATAGAACAGTACAAAAAATGCAAGGAGGCAATGTACCTTAAGTAAACATTACTAAAACATTCACTCTGAGGTTACATCCTGGGGCAGATCAGTGTATTCAGGTTACCAGCCTTGTTACCAATTGGTTACCAGCCAGTGCTGATTTTCCTTGCTTAGGAAATGCAAGTAGTTATATATGTAAAGAAGCATTAAAATTTTCTTGATTGTTAATGTAAATGGAAATGTAGGATGGAAATAATGGTGTAAGTTGCTACAGCTTAAATCTGTTTTTCATCTTCTGATATCTTCTAGGGATAGTTATCTTCACTTTCTGTAGTGCCTGTGGTATTTTGGACACCACAGCCTGAAAAGAAATCGGCTCCAGTCAATGCCTTCAGTGGAATTGGAGCATTTTACATTCCTTTACTTTTGTTTTCTGCTTTTTTTTTTTTTTCTTGTCTCTGTTATGCTTTCTCCAATGTAAAAATGAGTAGCAATAACTGTCATTTCCCAATTTTAATATGGGAATAGAAATACATGGACTGGGCTATATTTGGTGATAGAGATTTTTAAAATATGTATATTCCCTTATTTTTCTATATAATCAAAAGGTGTATTTTATTCCAAATAAGTGTAGTCTTTTCAGTTAAATTGAAAGATGTTGTTTATGATTTTGTCTTTGACCAGGAAAATAGTTTTGTTCTACTGTATTTTCAGCGGGATGCAAATTTCATTGTCTTTACATACACTGAGAAGTTATGTTCTTTGGAAGATTTTTTTCTTTCCTCTGCAATGAGTTCTTATTACAGGTCAGCAAGTAGTTCTGTCAGAGATTGCTTCTTTGGAAGATATCCTTTGGTAATAACAGTGCTGGCCTAAAAGTAGGAAGTCCACTTAGTCTAACGTTTTTTTGGTGCATCACTACAGTACATCTCAGGAAGCGCAGACTAATACTTCTCAGGATTAAAGTATCTGGGTAGTATTTGTATGCTTTTGATTTCAATGGAAAGCCAAATCAGAAGTTGTTCAATATCTGACAGTGGAAGTGGGCAATATTTTATATTACCCCTATGAATCATTTTTATAACATTTGGTTTTTTTTCATAATGGTAAAAATTTCGTTCATCTGCAGTCTTGTAAACTCTGCTGCATACCATCTTTTTCATAAATGAAAATGTTTCAGATGTGGTTATTAATTTCAGTGCAGCAATTCCCAAGTCCAGTGGTTGAGGCGGTTACCAAGTGAGAGTACAAGGCACAGAGGAGCTAAACTGAATTTAATGTTCACGACAGCATTTGGGGTTTGGTGAAATTTACCTCTTTGTAATTATGAAGGTCTGAAAGTTGATACTCCTCCATAAAACTATGCAGAAGAGGGCTATTCTCATGCAAATCTTCATAGCTGTGTTGGATTGTGGGTTTTTTGGTTTTGTGGCTTTGTTTTGGGTTGTTTTTTTTTTTTTTCTTTTAGGTCTTAATCTCAACTTCTTTTTAAATGCCTTTCACAAATTGTATGAAGCACTGTGGTTGTGTGACTGATATCAGATATGTGCTATAGGAGGTTTTGTTTTAGTGTTTTTTGATGGACTACTTACATAACTTGAAATATTTAACTCTTTAGTGTTTATGGGGTTTTGTTGGTTTTCGGTTTTGGAGTTCTTTTTGTAGATCCTTTGACAACCTGTGAAATATTTGAGAATAAGCTAGAGGTGCATAAGTACACAAGCAGTTTAAAATAAAAATAGCTGGAGTTCCATTAATACCCTAAGTTTCACCAAAACTAACAAATCCAGTTTCACTAAATAAATGATACTGGTGTTGTCATTTTGACACGCACAATAACTTTGCCTCCATGTACTTCACAGCCACCTCTTAGAGTATTTAAAGCAAATTTACAGTTGAGATCAGTTAATGAGGAAGTGTGGGAGTAGATTTATTTGAAATCCTCTGAACTTAACTGCTCATTTCTTTGCTCTTTTAATGATAAAGCAGATCTGTGATTTGAAGCAGTTTGGGGACGTTTTGGTGACAAGGTAGATGAACTACCTTAAAACTGCAGAGGGGTCAGCTAATATTTCTACCCTCTGGGTTTAGCATTGCTTAGAAATGGTATTGGAAATCTCTTACTGAAAATGCTGAAGAAACTTGATACTTGGCATATTGAAGCCCTTCAGAGAAGGAATGTTTGTCCTAGGTGTTAAAGGACATAAATAATGATTTAGTACTGTATTTTATCATTTTGAGTTGTTAATGTTTTACATAAAAATACAAGAATTGCCAAAAAGAATCTGTCAGAAATCCTTGCTGTTCAATGTTGTTCAACCCATTCAATGACTTTTCTCCACCTCAGCATACCTGCTTAAATTCTATATGCTTGTATTTCTTCTTGAGGATGTTCAAGCTGAAATAGATTATTTATTCCTCGATTCTTTGGTGGAAAGCTTTACCTTATGGCTGTCTGGTGGCACTGTGTTTTACTGTGGCAGCAAGCTGTTGAGCTTTGTGTGGTTTATCTGTTCATCCAGGCTGTGTTGTGTTCTTAGGTATTCAGAAATCGAAATGAATTGAAATGGCTATGCTAGATTATTCAGTTTAATCTCTTGGTACAGTTGGTTTGCTGTTTGTGTTTCTGTGTGAGAACGTAAGGTTAGTTTTAGTATCTGAATGAGTTATTTCAGTCCATCATGTACTGCATGAGTATATCTTCTCTTGAAACGGCTTTTTTCACATAACCACGCGAATAAGGTGAGGAATGAAATGACAATGTTTCCAGTACCTACACAAGGTTCAAGGGAAAAGCTTCTGAATGCGTTTGCCAGCCAAACTGAATTGCTCTGTCAGCGTCAAGTGTAAAGTAACATCTTAGCAGCAGGAGGAAGGGTGCTGGGAATGTCGATGCTCTTGGGCTTCGGCCTGGAGTGAGCAGCTTGTGAGGTGGGCAGGGACCTCTGCCTCCTCTGCCAATGTCTGGGCGGTTAGAGCTGGCTTAGGAGTGCGTGGCAGTGGCACTGCCCACCCTCCCACATGGCTACCAGAAAGGCACTCATGCTTCAAAGATCACACGTGTTTTTGGTCGGGTCTGACCTGCTGCTATCTGAGGGGTAGCTTTACACTGAATATATACAGACATCCAAGGTGCAAAGATTTCTTGATTTATTTTTTTTAAAGTTTAATGTAATATTTCTGTGTTCCAGTCATCTAGAGGCCTATCTAGATGTCATTTTTGTCATTTTTTTGTCATTTTTAGTCATTTTTTTGTATATGAGATAAACTGTGTTTAATAGAAGTTGATTGAATGCAAGGAATTTGTAGCTGTTGATTTGGGCTGCGGCAGTGTGAACTGTGAATGAAGGATAGTATCGGTTTGTGATAGCTGCCAAGTGTTCTAAATTACATTTTTCCCCTCATTGCTGCTAAGGACTTTTGAACTCCTTTTGGGCAGTTCCTCAGAAGTAAATAACCCCACTGCTATTCTCGCTGCACGCAGCACTTTTTCAGCTGTACAGCCTTGAGTGAAAGTCTTACTTTTGTGGGATTAAAGAAAGGAAGATACCTCATGGGAAAAAGTGGAGTGGAGCAGCAGGGGGAGAAGAGGAAGGGGCGGGGAGTGAGAGAAAAAAACGAAATGTGCTGTAGGAGCTACCTGTGTGTACAGCCGGTTGGTGCAGCAGGAGGGGGGCTGGCAGTGGAGGGACCGGGTCCCCTCACGCTGCTCTCAGTGGCATTGGCAGTGACCAGTGCTGCTGTGCAGAAGGTTGTCCTTCCTGATGTTAAAATGGAGGGCGAAGGAGGCAGAAAGGCAATGCCAAAAAGATGAAAAAAACTGACAAGAAGAGAAATCTAAGGCCTGGCTTTAGGAGTGCATTTAAAAGTCAATGAGGCAAACTACTGGCATCAGGTTTCTAAAATTATTTCAGATGCCTGTCTTGCTCTTTGAAAGCTCTTCTTGTAGCAGATTTTTGAGTTTTTTTCATTGAAGTTTAGTACAGGGAACATTAGAGTTCTTTATTAAGCCTGCTTCTCATATTGAGTTATTGCCCTGTCAGCCAGTGCGTTAGGTTCTGGAAAAATACATAGTAAACCCCAGTGCCTAATTGATGTGCTGCTTGGAAGCTATAGATAGTTTGTCTAGGAACTGCTTCCAGTCCTACCAGCGGTATCCATGGCACTGGGATAGCATTTCTAGGCAGTTTTTATGGGCTTTATTCGTTAGCTTTCTTTCTACTTTAAAAGAATGCCCGTACGCTATTTCTGAGAGTTTAAAGAAAATGCAAAGAGAAGTTTAAATGTCTCTGTGGGCTATGCAGCTGCCATTCTGTATATGACGAGTGACAGGCTTCACCAGAACTCCTGCTTCTGAAGGCAGGAGACCATGATTCTAAAGCACACTGTATTGATGTTATTTATATCCTGCCAAAAGCAATTATCCTGCAAGGCTTATAAATATGTGTTAGCTTTTGTGCATGCGATAAACTCTGTAGACTTCTACAGAGATCTGTAGGTCTACTCAGACTGATATATTTAAATTTTTGCAGGACTGAAGCCCAAATACTTGCATAAAAAGATGTTTCTAGTTCAGGCATATGCAGATTATTCACCAGTGAGGCAGAGATGTTTCCTTGGGACTGGTCTGTTGCGATTAGGTTTATTATACCAAGGTAAGGAGGTCTTGCATTTAATAGCATCTGATAAGAGTTGTTTAAAAAAAAACCAAAACTTTTGGTTCACATGCATTATTTCCAACAATTTCTTTTAAGATTTCAAGAACCCTTAACTGTTCGTGAATCCTATTTTTATTTTCTGTGAATCTTGTGCTTCCTTGTGAAAATTTATTATCCTTAAAGCATCTTCAGTTAGCTACTTTAAGCCCTAAAAGCAGCCTCGTTCTGAGCTGTGTCTTTTCGTCACTGTGTGACAGAAAATGAGCTCCACTGTTGGAGGAAAGGCCTGTGCTTTGGATCTTGGCTACCAAATAGAGCAGCTTTTCTGTTCACCTCACAGCTGCTGCTAATGTTTCATTCTGCAATGGGCAAGTAACCATCCTCGTATGAGACAAAAATATAACTCCATTAGTCAGCTGGCGTGGGCTGCTGAAGCAGAAATGCAGGCTGTATTTTCTCCTGGTGGAGAAAAATCCATCACATCCTATTAAAGTTGCCATTAGCCGACTATGGGGGAATGTACATTTCCTGAATCCATGATTGCCTGTTCTCCTTACTTTGATGGCTGTCTACTTTAAAACTTGTAATTTAGTCATAACTATTATAAGATCATGTTACATCTCTGGGGTTAAATCTATTTGACATATAATCTGTCTGAGAAAAGCCCTTAAGAAATAATGGTGCTTGACACTAACTGAACCTTAAATTATTGTGGCGTGAATTGGAGGAACTTGTTTCTGAGGGGGTTCTGTGAGCTTTCTGAAATCAGTGTCACCCTGTTGGACTTCGCATTTCTAGCATTTTAATTCTAACTTTTAAAGTACTTTATTATTTTAATTCTTTGCTGTTAAACATCAATTTCAAAGTTTCTTTCAAACTGTGTTGTTGTTGTTGTTGTTGCTGATGGTGGCTTGTTGTTGTTTTTTAATGGCTGTCTTCTGTACGTTCAAGAAAGGCTAGTAGCATCTTTGACATCCTCTTGCCAGTGGGCAGTACAGGGCAATAAGTAAGGAAGAGCTACCACCCCAAAGCTTTTTCACACTAACATTTGCACCCTTAAGGTTTTTGTATGTTCAATCTTCATAATCTGAAATTATGACAAAGTGCAGAACTAAGAAAATAAAGCTGCCTTTATTTCATTCTTGCTTACCAACAACAAGAAAATTATTTTTCATCGTTACTCTGGCAGTAGCAATTTTTAGTTCTGCCTGTCACAATGATTCAACAAATGGTTTGCTGTGGTTAGTTTTCCTCTTGCTTTAGGGCTGGATTTTGCTGAAATCTCTCAGCCACCTGATTCTTTGTTCTTTTTTTATGAACTGCAAACAGAGAGAAATGTTCAAATTTCTTAATTTCCTGAACGATAAGTATTTAACTGTAGCATACAGAGTGAATGGTACTAATATAACTGTCACAGATCTCTGATTGCAGTTTGCAGGTATATTAGCACATGTAAATTAAAGGCAGAATAGCATTCAATCTTGCCATATTAAAGTTGACTACCATTTGCCATTGTACCATTTCAAGTTTCAGTTATTGTAGCTAGCAGTGTTACAGTATAGGCAGGTCCTGGTTATATATCAAGCCTGTTGGCAGCTGTCTTGTCTTGGTATTTTGCCTCTTTAGGGCAGGTAATGGGCAGTGCCTTGAGCTGCTTTTGGTTTGCTCACTTCTGCCAGTAATTAAGTTACTTCTTGTTCTCAGTAAGCAAGCTGAGTGATAGTGAAGGACTTCAGAATGTGGTAATGAACAGTAAAGTCAAAATCACTTTTTTGTGTTATACCATTAAAATTAAATATGTACTTAATGACTCTCATAGTTTAATTCAACTCTTTAAAATATAAAACTTATGCAGTTTCAGTTGATGGGGCTATTTTCTCTCAAATCAGCTTCCAGCATGTTCATGTAAGTAATGTTTGCTTAAACTTGATATGGAAACAAAGACAATGTTCTGTACTAATTTACACAAAATTTTGATTGCTGAGCTAAAAAGTGCTGTAAACTTCAATGACTATTTTGTAAAAATTGAAAATCAAGTCTCCATAACAATCTGTTTTAACTTCTAAGACAAGGAAATAAGAAGATCCTATTCCAGAGTGTTTGATCCTGTAACCCTAATTTTATGTAAAAGCTAAACACAACTATGCATCCAAAGGTTGTGCCCTCATGAGATGCTTTCCTGTTCTCATTGAGCACGGGTAATAGGATTTCTCCTGTGTTCTGCATCTGAGGGTTGTTTCCCTATTGGATTTTTGCACTTTGGAGTTCAATAAAACTTGAATGTTTTCCCCTTGCAAAGGGAAAATCCACCATGCCTGTTTCTGGTTAGCCTGCCTCTGCCTGTCAGCATTGAGGCGGCTGTGGAGGATTCTTTTCAGCTTTCAACCTTTATCTTCGGCTTTACTCTCTTGTGAGCAGGATCATCTTCTGCATGTGTTGCTCATTAAACAGGCACCGGTTTTCATTTAATACAGTAATTTTCCTTACGTCAAAGCCTTCCTGTGTGCTGAGTTATGCATCCTAGCCTTCAGCTTTTCTCTGACTGCTCTGAGTTGCATGTGGGCAGCCAGCTTGCTTTGTGTACAACTGAGGGAGAAATGTAAACATTGGTGTGAATGTGCATGTGGATATGGTAAGTGCCTTCCTATCTCAGGGAATTTCTGCAATCAAGGTTTTACTTTAGTGAATTGATGGAATTTAGTAATTGGTCTGTTTGGATGCAGAAATGTGCATGTACATGGTTGTCTGTAGGCTCTCTTTTGTGGATCCTTTGAGTTGGGCTGCTGGAGAGCTTGTTTTGCCTCGTACAAATTGAAAGAGATTGCCATATGGTCTGGTATAGTTCATGTACACAACTGTGATCCAGTAGAGGAAAGACAAACTCCCTGCCCCCCTTCTGCTGTTTCAGAGAGGAACAGACAGGAGGAAGTAGGAGTGAGAACAGATTTCTGGATAGATTGGTAGGCAGCGGGGTGAATTCTTAGCACTTCCCACCAGAAGTTTATTCTAATAGCATCAGTGCTTAACTGTGTAACTGCTGTTCGGGAGGCTGGAGCGCAAGGATCAAGAACCAATGCAGGCTTGTGGGGCTAATTCCAAATCTGAATGGTAAAGGTATTTACTTCATATTCTGGAATAAGGCCACGGCGCTCTCAGTGTCTTGTCGTGTGAAGTTGACTAGTTTTGTGAAGTTGATCATGGCCTGTTTTTTTATCTTATGTTCAACCAACTGTGAGCACTAGTGCATAGATCAGAAAAACACTGTGGCAATGGGCTGTCTGAATGAGATTTTTCAAAGACACACACCTGGTGGTGGAAGTGTGTGTACAGTGCATCCATAGTGACTGAAATACGTCGAATGCTAAAGGAAGGGAAGTGCTAAGAGATTTTTTTTTTTTTTTTCCTGGTTTCCGGGTCTTTTAAAGCCAAAGGGTAAAGCTTTTCAATAATGTATAGGAGGAACAGATGGAATTTTATGTTAAACTCTGCTACTCTATCGGTGACCAGTTTCAGACTGAGGAATTAAATTTAAAAAAAAAAAAAAAAAAAAAGCACTAAAAAAAAAAAAGAGACTTAGAATTACTAAGTTCATATATGGAACAGAAAACAACTCTTACGAATTTCTTCTGGCTTAAAGTTGAGTTTATATGTAAGCACCAAAAAAAAAGAAGAAAATGATTTAGGTAGGTCTTAAAATAATTCTTCATACCTGCATTTCTAATGATGAAACTTTGATCTTTGTCATTTTGGGCTGCCTCTGAGAGGCAGTTAATGTGTGTTCACCACCACTGCCTTTGCCTTAGAACAGAGGGGCATGGCTGCAGGTGATGTGGTGCACTGATCTGTCAAAGCAATCTTTCTGGGTTGTTGAATTTTCTGCTTAGGTTGCACAACCAGCTTGCTTCACCATTGCATAACGGCCTGAGCTAGCACAAAGGAAGCAGCTGAGTTGTGCCCCGAGACTGAGGGAGGAGAAAGGGGCAGATTCATTGAGGCTGGAGTTAGGTGAGCAGGTTTAGTTGCCTTCCCATTATCCCACAAAATCAAGTAAGTTTTGCTGCAAACCTGCAGGTGCTGAATCACTGGTAGAACTCCTCATACATGACTGTTCAAACAACTCATGTAAGTAAAATCTTACAATTAGTTAGGAGCACTCAAAATAAGGGTTCTGTGTGTCATTTACATGCTCTGCATAGTATACTGTACCCCGTCCATATAACTATTCATTGAAGCATCACCCTTTAATTTGTCTCGTGGAGGTACATAGTCTGTCTGTGTCAGAATGCTTGCCTGAGTATAATCTGGAGGCTGCTTTTTTTCTGAGTGCCTGTGTACTGGAACCCAGTGTTTAAGCTAGAAATTCACGGGGTTTGTATTTTCCTGCATTCTCAACAAATACTGAATAACCTTTTGTAAATAACGATCCTTATTAAAGGATGAATAGCTGCAAAACTCGAAGGGTTTTCATGTATTTTTTTCTTCTTTTGAAGAGAGGAGATTTGTATTTCCTCTCCCTTATGTGCCTGGCATAATAATGCAGGGGCACAAACTAAAGCAGTAACAAGTAGCTGTGGTTCATGATGCCAGTAGCACTGCTGTTAAAAAAAACGTGTTGTACAGTAGATTAACTTAAAATGTAAAGAATCTTCATTTCGAATTATTGATTAGTGCTTCAGGCATTTTATTTTATTTTGTTATTTTTTAAAATGAAAAATGTCTTCTAGCAAAAAAGAAAAGGCTCAGTTGTCAGATCAGTTTTTCCGACTAGTTCTTAAGGGCTATTTTTTTTTTTTAAACTTCCTTGGAGTGATATTTCCTCTAATATTGGTGATTTTAAAAAGCATCTTTGAGCTGGTGAATCGCTTAAAACAAATCATATTTGTTTGTTAGATACTGAACTTTCTTCTTGGTACGGATTATTGCTATAGCTCCTTTCCAAAAAAAGGAAAAAAAAAAACAAAAAAACAACCCAGATTTGAGTATTCTTAATACTTGCTAAGTCTTACTGCAGCTTGAATTCAGACTTTGGAATATGTACAATAAAGCTCCAACCTTTACTATTACTTCACTTCAAAATTCTGAGAATGAAAGCTTTAATCTGCTGCAAGGCAGTGCTTAATTTCTCTTTCCTCTTTGTTGAAGATATTTTGTTTTAGGTGGATTTATGATAATAAAATTAACGGCTATATGTATTTTGATGTGCTTAACAATTCAGTCTTATATTGTGATGCATTTATTTATTGTATTTCTTGAAAATTGTGGTTTCTCTGCCTCTCAATTTTCACCATGTTGTGGGATAAACTTCTCAAAGTGTTCAGAATGTCCATTTTCTACATACCCCTTGATATTCTGTCCGTACATAAAGGAAACTCGGTCTGTTTTGTCAGCATGTAAACTGGGCCAAAACAATGTAAACAATGAGGGCCAAAACTTGTGGCAGTAAGAATTTGTATAAAGAGAAAATGTATGTTTCTAGGAGGAGGAAAAACTGCTCGTAGCCACGTTACGTATTTGTTGCTCATTATTCCACATGAGAAACCAGAACAAGGAAACTTTAAGAGTTAAATTATGTTGACACTGCAGAAGGAGATCAAATGTGCCAAAATTTGTGACTTGAATCTTAAACATTCACATTTCAGGTTGTGGCTTCATCTCAGAATACATCTATAATGCAGAGAAACAGATGAGCTGTGGCTGGACTGTGACTGCTCCATCTTTTCCTGATCCTTATGGGTTTGTGGGAGCTAGCTTGGCACCAGTCACCAGAGGTGAAGCAAGCAGGCTCTGCTGCACGTGATCCCACTGCTTGCAACTTGTACAGCTTGTGTGTTCTGACTTCAGAATCACTTCGAGATGCTGTGAGAGCACCTTGAGACCTAAAATCAGTCTTCTGCTGGTGAAGGTTGGCTAGCTGTTCTGGTCTGAAGCAATCCTTCTGAAATTCTCTTGGTTCACTTTAGCATCCTGGTGTTTGTCGCTGCCTGGATGCAGATTTCTTGGAGAAAGTGCATGGCGAGCCCAGCTGACCAGGAGGGAGGGGAGAGGAGTGGTGTTGCAGTGGTGCCAAATGGTGCTTCATCTGCTCGTGGTAATAGCAACACTAGCACGGGCAGGAAAAGAGCTTCAATCTGCTGGTAGAAGGTAGTGCAGAACTACTGGTAGGTTTTTTTTTCCATCAGCAGTGTTCACTGAAAGACTGTCTGAAATGAGGCTGTAGAAAGTGGCTATGGGAAACATAGCAATCTGGCAGCTGTCATTTTCATCTGTCTGTTTACTGGCTATATTAATGCATCATGGTCCTTAGGGATTTCCCACCTGTGTTATTTATAATGATTAACATGATACAGTCCTGGATTGCAATTGGACAGCTTGTAGTTGCTGGAAAGGATTTAATTCATATACAATTACAAATTTAAAACTTCAGTGTTTTACCTTTTTCACTTCTTCTGGAATCAGTTTATATTGGAAGCAAATTAAACCAATTTTTACTGATTAAGATCTTGCGACAGATTTTATACGCGTGTTTTTATCAGTATATTATAGAAGGTCATTACTTCAGAAGTACTTGCTTAACAAGAGTATGCATTGTGATTGTGCACTGAGGAAGGGCATCCAGGTTTTCTTCCTGTCTCTCCATGTTTAGAAAAATAGGATTCTGTTTGTTACTTTGTTTGTTTTTAAATTAACTTGGTAGGGAAGAACTTACGCAAGCAGCATTTCCTCCCCCAGCCCTGTTCACTTCATGTAGCTGACTTTTGAAACATCTATTACTTCATTTTTGTTACTTGAGTTCTGGCATTTTTAGCTCCCCTTTCTTCCCCTTAAATAACTCTTAGGCAATCTTTTCTTTTTTGTGCTTCCTAAAGAAACAGCTGTGTCAGCTGTTTTTCTTTAAACATCAACTTTTCGTGTGGAATAGTCAATACTGGCTTGTTTCCTTGGTTTTTTTTCTCTTGTTTTGTTTTTTACAGTCTTTTGTGATAATGCCTCAATTAGATGGTTGCACCAAGTACCAGTCGCACAACGCTTCCCAGTCAATGTACAGATGAGAAAAACAAGTAGTAGCTGCTTTACTCATGGGTGGTTAAAATGTTGAGCTAATGGAGCTGAAAGCCTTAAAAACTAACCAGTATTTCTTTCTTGATTTTTCTGTCAAGTCAGTAAGATTAAAAAATAACTATAAACAAGTCTTCAGGAACACTTAGAAGAATGGATGAAAATTAGAGCTGAGTTCTGTTGAAGACTTTTTGTATGGTTAGGGAATATTCTTTTATCTCTTCAGACACAGTTACTTTTTTGATGTTTGTGCAACTGGATTCAAGAAACAGGCTCCTCAGAAAGTTATATATCTGGCATGAAAAGCTCAGGTGAGGTGAATTCATTCCTGGTCTTGGATAGTGAAGAAAGTTTAGAGAATTGTCAGATTAATTTCTGTCATGCACCCGGTCCTTCAGGCTTAAATTGCTAGATAGGGAACACTTAAGCTAAAAAAGTCAGAAATGATCTGTTAGCATCACTGAAGACATTATTTGTAATGTGCTGTTGGTGTTTTGACCTCGTTTTTTCAGGATGCTTAATAAAATGCTGATTGCTTTTCTTTAGCTAACAAAGCAGTTAATAACTACTATATTACCAGATTTATAGACAGTCTCGTTGCAGATGAAAGTATTCATTCAGTTGTTATTTTATAATGAGGGAAAATTATTTGTAATCCATAATGTTTTCCTGCTACACTCCGTGGTTGGGGTATGAGTAAAGAGGGTGCTAGAAGAGCAGAAGTCCATACCAAAATATGGGTATGAATTAAATCAGTGGTGGGCCAAACTTAGATTTCTGTTTCTTGAGGTTGAGCTTTGTCTTCTATGTGTTTGTCTGTTCTTACAGGGTTTTTTTGTCTTCATATTTACTGAAAACATTTTCTGTCTCTCTAAGCAGGAGTCTTGGATTTTCTGTTTGTATTTCATTAGATATGCAGTGAAGATTCACTGATAGCAGTCTTGTTAAATACTAAACTTCACCTATTTGTGGAATGGGAATGTATATCTCGCTACATTGACTTCAGAAAATTTTTCAGTTTTATACTTCATATTTTACAGATCGTTTTACTGTACTGCGTTTTGTGTAACAAAAATGGCACATAGTTGTACTTGAAACATTTCGGAGGGGATTGCAGTCTGTATTGTCCAGTAAGAGTGTGTAACACAGGTGTCAAAGCTACTCAAAAAATACAATTTTCCTGATCTGACATTTTTGTCTCTTAAATCTACTGGAACAGGAGGACTTTTTCAGTGGGTTCTCTTGGGTTCTGCTGCCTAAAACAGTTTTATGTTGTGTTGCAGTTGTCTCCTTGATAGTCTGATCAGATCGTATGTTTTGTGCAGTTGCCTTGCACCTAAGGTGAAGTGTCCTACCCCAGGCCTATATCTTCCAATGGCATTAGTGGTTTTGAAATGTCGAAAGAGGAACTATCAAGATGTTATCACTGCTCTAAATCATCTCATGATCTCAGAGATGTAACAGAGATGCAACTTTTTTTTTTTTTTTTTTTTTTAGGACTTTGTTATTGCCAGAACAAGGAAAATCCTAGCTCATTGACCCCTTTCCAGGTGCAGAATAGACTTAAAGAGATTCAGTGATTTTAACAGAATTCTCATTACTAGCAATGATTTTTGAGGTGTGAATGTGTTCTTATTTTGATCTGATATATTTTCAGGGGCAATTGTTTGCAAGCTTTTAAGCTTCTGGAACAGCAACAAATAATACAACTCAAATAGTCTTCATTTTGAAGTGAGAGGCCCTTCAGTGTTATTGTGCTACATGTTGTGTTCTTTCATGAACCAAGTATTCGCTACATACTGCTTTTTGTTAAAAAATGAGAAAGCTGTTAATTTAGCAGCAGTTGGAATAGGGAATGCAGTTAATGAGAATTAGTTAGATTTTTTTTTGTTTGTTTGTTTTGATGCTCTATTAACGTTCCGATGGTCTCTGACCTTAGGACTTCTGAATCATTTCTGTGCTTGAGACTGCTGGCTAGGATTCTAATTATTACTGAGATTATCAAACAGATCATGCAGTTACGTATTGGATTATCAAACTGATCATACAGTTAAATATTCACTCTCAATGTTCATTCTGAAGTATTGCAGATATAAAGGCCATGTAGTTAAAACATTATATATAATCTTGTTAATCTCATTTCCTCTCCTTTGATGGATTACTGTAGCAGAATTCTTTGCATTTGTCTGCGTTTCCTCTCTCCCAAAGATACGAGGTTTGTAAATAGTACAAAAAGACTGATTCAGACCACAGAGTGTGGTGCTGCATAGCAAGGGAGTGGTAGCTTCCTTTCAGTCACCAAACAAAACCTCTTAAAATAGAGCTGTAAGTTCACAAGTTACCACACTTAAAGCTGGTTCAGATTTTTGTATTTACTCTTGATTTTCATGCTATTTGTTATACATTTTGTAGTTTTGCTTATAGTCTTTGCTAGTGTGGACATTGTGATTTGTCCACTTACGCTTCTTTGAAACTTACTTTTGGAAGTTGTATTTTTCCTTTGTCATCTTATGTTTAAAAAAGAGAAGCAGTTTAGCATTAGGGATTTTTGGCATGGTAATTTGTGTTCCAGGACCATTTTCCTTAGACCAGGTTAAAGTCCTTGAAAAGGCCATCTGAGTGCAGATGTTGAGACATGCTTGTGATTTAACAATATCAAGTACAATTTTCCTTCATGTGGTTCAAGAATACTTAGTAATGTCAAAGCTCAACAAGACAGTAGAAGGAAGAATTTTATTTTTTATGTGTTGTGATGCTTTATTTCATTTTAGATCCTGGCCCTTTTCTGTTGAGTGGAAATGCATGTCAGGAATGATGTAGGCCTTTTACAAACTTGTTTTAATGTCGCAAGATTTAAATTCAAATTTTGTGGTTGCCTTCCTAATATGAAGTGTTGCTCGAGGTGAGTCAACTGAGTGGGACTAATGTTTTTTCTTCCCTATATGTTTTGTCAAAAGACAAACATAGCAGCTCATCAACTGAACTTTATAGGTAGGTCACTCCAAAAGTAATGCCTCCTATTTATTTCCGTGGAAATGACAGCAGATACAAAGAACACAGTTAAGCTATTTGACAGAGCAAATTCTCAGCTATAAAACACTGTTTATCAACATAGTCACCACCAATAGCTTTGCATTTTCACCAGCAGTGAACAAGAGCCTGAATGCAATGCCTGTTTTTTTTTTAATTAAGAAAAAAAAAAAAAGTGGTGGTGCAGATTTCTATTTTTTTAATTTTATTTATTTATTTAGTTGCAGTGTCACCATTGCTGAATTAATTTGTTGCAGATAGTCACTGTCCCAAACAGTGCATAATCCAGGATAAACTGAAATAATTTCTGATAAATTCACATCAAATACAATATTTTCTAGTGTGTTTATAAAAGTATGGCAGGGTCTAGTTGGTACTTTTGCAGAACAGTATCATTGTTAAGTGGCAAATAATAGCTTTTCAGGTATTTGTGGAACATTATTGTTAAATGCAAGAAACATACACGTATAGGTGCTTATTTGAAAATAACACATATGCAGTACAGACTGTTCCACCTTTTTAGGGTAGCTGAAGCTGTTAATAAGAAATCTTCATGTGGTCTTATTTTAGTGTACTAGTTACCTTACCTTCATCTTATTTTACTGGTCACGAACAGGATTACAAAGTGACTTGTTGATTAGTGCATTCATGTCTTGATAACTGTGACTCTAGGGTCCTGTTTCCTCCATCTTGATTGCTAGATGACTAATAGCTTTGACTATGAGCATGATCTAATTGTGCTTGTATATTTGAGTGATGCTTTGTATGTAAAAATGGATGAAAATGGTCCTGAGAGAGAGTTCTGACTTTTCAGAGACAAACTATTAGCTGAAAAACTTTATTTAGATTGTTTATTATCAACTATAGCAAGCATTGCCATTCCAGGGAAAATAAAAGGAAGAACTTAATCAGTAATCTTTATTTAAACAAACAGAACAGCAACAAAAACACCACTTTACCTGGATGGATGTTGTCTGGTAGCAGCTAATGAAAGTATTAAGCTGTCTTAGTTTCTGTGGAATCCATCTCAGGCTACAAACTTGTCTTAAGTTTGTTGAAGTGCTGAAGCTTCTTCCAACATTTCTTTAGAAAGTCATGTGCTTTTACAAGGATGAGAAGAAACGGAAAAAATAAGTCTCGTTTTGTTTGTCTTTTTTTTTTCTATGGGATTTTCATCTCAATCTACATGTTTCTATGGAAAGCAAGTTGCATTTAATACATGGCCTTGATACCAGCAGCTTGATTGATATGTGATAAAAAACAGGTAGCAATTATCGATAGTAAAGCAATTGGCAGTTCTGTGCTATAAATACAGTAAGGAGATTCCTTAGGATCTTCAGAAATTCCTTTGTTAAGGAGGTGGAAGAAATTAAGAAGATGTGTAGAGAGAGGAGAAACAGGACGGGGATGAAGAGGGTAAATATTTCTGGCTGTCAGCTTGTAAAAAGAAGGTGAATTTAGGCTTTTCTGGAAGAAGCCAGTTGAGCTTGAGGAAGCAAGTTACTAAATTGGGTGGAATTTGGACCGAGAATCACTGGTATCAACATTCCTCTGTTGAGCAGACAGCTGTGGAAGTCCCACTCATTTCTGGCTCCTCCAAGGGGAACTACTAACTATATCAGTCTGCTGCTTCTCTTAGTTCTGCTCCTTGTGTCAAAAACATGTTCACCCCATTTTTGAATGTTACATTGGTGCCTTTTAACTTTGGGGAAGTATTCCTTACTTGCTTGTATATTTGATATCAGATGTAATCTTCTAAGTAATCTGCCTTTATCACATGGTGTTACAAAAGCCATAGCATTACTAAAACTTAATTCTGCAGAAGACATTTTCTTTGAAAGAGATAGAACCCTAGTATATGATCTCCTTTGGTATATTTATGTTACTTCATATAACTGATCTTCATGAATAATATGTAATTACAGGAACTGCCTACATTATTCACAGAAATGTTGAATTTCTACTTGGTAGTTTTTGTAGTTTTCAACTTGCTAAACAGCTTCTTAGTTCATGTGCACTCAGGTTTTATTAAAGTTCCTGCACCAGTAGCCATTTTTCTTTGCAGCTTCACTTATGTTACAAATCTTCAGTTTTCTATATTCAGATAGGAATGTGATTTTAGAACACTAGTTTTAAAAAGAAGACATAACAACAATGTACTGTTTTGACAGTTTCCCCTTTTGACACTTCTTTTTTGTGTCGTTTTCAAATTTGAGTTGTATATATGTTGTCAAACACTTTGTTTTTCAAGTTATGGGATCTCTCTTGCTAAATAATCATTGTGCAGTTTGGGTTTTTATTGTGTTTTGGTTTTTCTTTTTTTTTGTTTTGTTTTTGTGAGACTCAATCAGATACCAGTTATTCCCTTCTTAGGTGATAGTTTCCAGTGTAGCTTTTTATTTCTGCCATGTTGAGTTCAGGCAAGTTTGCTCAGTAATTTCTGTTTCTGTAGGAACTATTTTGCTCAAGCAGGAACATCCAATTCATTTTATTTAAATGGAAAATCCAAAGTATTATGGTATCCAGCTTTTCATTTTTCAGTCAGTGTGAGTACTAGCCTCCTAAATGTACCAGCATCGGTCTAGTAATTCCTCTTGAAAATCCATGTCTTTTCTTGCTAACAAAAATGCATTTCTTAGTTATTGCAGCTATGCCTGGTTGCTGTAACTTCCATCCTTTTAACATACCTTTTAACTCTCAATTTAAAGGAGAAAAATCAATAAAGTATTGCCTTCTGTCAGCATGATGGCTTGATGCATATTCTGATTTGCTGTTAGAATTGTGAGAGGAGAAAGATAACACTTGCATCAGGCAGTCTCTTATATAGTGACTGCAAAAAAAAAAAAAAAAACCAACATATGCACAACAGTTTCTTTTACATACAAAATGATAGGATATGCTGACATTTATTTTATTGATGTAAATTGTGTTGTTTAGTACTATATTTGCATCTCCTGTTGTAGACAAGTCATTAGTGTCTCATGCTGGCGGCAGTCATTCTCTAAACTTTCAGTAAGAAAGGGCTTTATATCATGAGCAGGTTACTGGTGTGTTCAAGTGATACTGGTCAAATTACTTATTTTTTTTCTAAATTGAGTCAATACTCAACAAATGTTATCTGCAAGTCAAATAGACTTTAGCTCAGTGGTTTGGTATTACCTTTTGGTATCCTGGGCATGCACGTACTCATAAACACTTCTGAAGCTGGGAATTGTAAAATTATCTGCTAAGCTGTGTGGATAATGAGAGCCATAAAAAGCCAAGTGTGGTTCACGTATGCTCTTTGGGTGAGGCTACAAACACACAGGTGTATTGCACCAGAAGTTGGAAGGGTTAAAGTACGTGTGTAAAGTGTTAGTCAAGGGTATGGAGCCTTGATCCATGACAAGCTTGCTCTGAGATCAGCCTGGAGCTGTTACTTGTTCGCCGGTGATGACAGTGTATTTTCTTAGCAAAATGTGTCAAGTTTTCAGAATTCAAAATGCCTTTTTTTAAACCTTGTCAGAAGTCTTTATCTTGTAGTTGTGTGCAGTGACAACTCTTACTTCAAACTAATGTGAATTCTCATAAATTAAAGCAAATTAGTTAAAATTTTGAATGTATTTTTGAAATGGTTGCGCTTTGAAATACTGCATTAAATAAAAGAACCATGGAATGGTTGAGAATAGAAGAGACCTCTGGGTCCATCTGATCCAACCCTTGCTCTAACAGCTTTCAGGGGACTCCAAGGAAGATGCTCGACAGCCTCTGGGCAGCCTGTGTCAGTGTTCAGTCATCTGCAGTTATTTATGTTTCTTTTTGTGTTATTGTTGCATGATGTTTTGATATGGGATACTGATAAAACCAGGACATTTGTTTATGTAGTCCTTCACTAGCCTCCTTCCAGTAGCTCCATGCCTCTGTTGCACTGGAGAGCCCCTCTGGGCCTAACACTCCAGGTGAGGCCTCTCCAGGGCAGAGGGGCAAGGTTGCATCAGCAACAAGGCAGCACTGCTCCAGAACACCACTGCCCTTCTTGGCAACAAGGGCACATTGTTGGCTCATGCGGTGTCCAGCTGGATACCAGGTCCTTCTCTACAAAGCTGCTTTCCAGTTCTGAAAGAAACCAGAAAACAAATTTCTTAAGCTAGGAGGATCAATTTCTTATGTAGCTCAGTTTTCTAACTTACAGAACCAGTGTGTTTTTGTTTTTTTTTAATAGAAACTGTAGTTGTTTTATAGTACTGCACTTTGGTTGTCTGTGCAAACATCACTATTATTTTTCAGTCCTACAGTAACTGCAATATAAAAGATGTGTAATGTTTAGTATGAATCAACAGTATGCAGGTCTTTTCCTAGAAGTTAAAATAAATGGAATGCAACAAGATAACTGTTTTTTTTTGTTGTTGCTGTTTGTTATTTGCTTCTTCTGTATGTCTTCTTTTTCTCTGGGGAAAGTATTTTGTCTGAAAATCCTTAGCCTTCAGTTTCTTGGATCCTTAATGGAAGAAAGGATCATTGTAATAATAATACTTTGGTATCTTTCATTGGCTTGATATTGCAAATAAGAAATACCCAAAACTAAGAAAATCACTTTTAAGGGAAGGAGGCTGACAGAAGAAAAAATCTACCCCCTCTGTCCTGAAGGACAGAGTTGCTAGGCTGAAGATCTCTGTTTGTCAGGGCCCAGGAAGTGCTTCCCAGGCTGGAACAACAGTTTGTTCATTCAGGTCAGAAGTTACTTTGGGCCCAAGTATACAATATAGATTTTGGAGAGAGAGGATTGCCTTTAATACCTGAGGTCAGATTTTAATGCTTAATGTTCTTATGGTGAACGTGAGTGAAGGCTGTTGATCACCACAGTGGAACCAAACAGCAATTCAGAATTATGAGAATAGAACTTATCTAACAGTAGTGTGCCTTAGGTAAGGAGGTGGCAGTATGGTATTCTTAAGTGATTACAAGAAATCATAAATTGTGATGAGATGGGGTGGGGGAGTGAAATTTACCTACAGTATGGTTTTCCCCCAATAACTAAGTACCAGCAGAGAGTACAGCATCTCTGTTCTTGGGAAGCAGGGAGCTCTTATGAGCAAAATGCTGTTTTGCCTTTCCCATAAACCTTTCTCTGACTCAAATTTCTAGTGGCTACAACCAAAATCAAGGGGTCTCAGGAAACCTTGCATGTAATACAGTAGGTTTGGACCTGCTGTTGCAATGCTTCCCCTCCTACTGCATTTCACACTTCTGGTGGCCCTCTGAAAAGTTGAGCAGTGCTCAACTAATTTCTGGTTTTGGTTGGTTTTCTTCTGACAAGCTGCTCTGTCAGCAATATCTGAACATGCAAGAGCAGGTAAACATAACAGGCTGTAGGTTTTAAAAATGCTTAAGGGATGGTGCTGAAAAACACTGGAGCCTTGTTCGCCCTCTTTCCCACAGCTAAACCATCACAGCCTTTTAACAATTAGTGCTAGGTGTTCCCAGCTGTCCCACACGGGGACATAGGAGAGCTGGCTGGTTTCAATACCACCAGTGCTGTGATAGGCAGCTCTGTTTTGCAGAGATTTCTGGAAATTGAAATCCCTGTGAGTTCTGCTGCTGTTTTGCCAGCTTGTATTGTTACTAAAGATGATAATGGATAACAATTGTCAAGTTCTTTTTCTTAATAATAAATAAAGCAATTTCTTGGTTTTGGCATTGTTATGCAAGTGCAGTAATGAATTTATCTAGTTAACTTATATGGTAGTTGTCTGGAAAAAATGTTTCTTCTCAAGTTAAAAAGTTATTCAGTCAATACTACAGATTTACCTGCTGGGCACCTTTACTTTGGCTCTTGCACTAATGGAGTGGATTTGACAGTAGTTTCTAAAATGTATGAAAGGATAAATATTGCCTATTAAAATAGTCAGAAGGATAGGAAATACGGAAGGAAAACACAAGATTGTTAACTAGACTGCATTGGGCTTCTCATTATGGGAAGGGGAAGGAAAAAAAAGAAATCCAACACTCCCAGAAGACTTCATGGAAATGGAAGGAGCTAAGCTTTTGAAGTATCATGTGCTACTTCTACCTTTTCCTTCTCTTTCAATTTTCAAATGGGTGTGGAGTGTAAAAAGTTTCATTTTTTTCTCATTTACTCTAAGTGAAGTTCTTTGGCTACCTCTGAATGATGTTTATCTGAACTATTACTGAATAGTTTAGTAGTTCTACTGGTAGATAAAAGAGAGTTCTAATATCCAGATTGTCAATGAAGTTTACAGAATGAATAACTTCTAAGCTAGATTTGTAGTTGGCTTGAAGAGAGAATAGTGAAAATACAATGTAGCTTTAACTAGTGCGTCCTGTTCTCTGTGATTCCACAGGAATGTCCAGGCACCCTCTGTTCTTCAGAAGAGGCTCATGTGAGACAAATAAGAGACAAATGATTATTTGTACCTTAAGAGCATGGTTGCAATCTGAAATTATCGCTGAGTTAAGTATAGGTACAGAGATCAGTGAATGATTTAGATATCAGTAATACTATTAAGCATCAAGGGATAACCATTTTTATTTTGAGACATTAGAATGGATAGATGCATGCAATGAAGGATTAGGATTTTTTTATCTGCTGTGTGAGAGAAGTAACTTAAAGATACTGGTACAGAAATGGTGAGAAATGTTGAGTGAAGTGTTGCTTTAAGTACGAGTTTAAGAGGAGGAGGTTTTAGTTTTTTGTTTTTTGGGGGGTGAAGAAAGTCTCTATAAACAACTTAACTTGCTTGTAAGCTAAAATTGGATGGTCTTTTTTCCCCCATTCTGCAGACCTTTATATATTTAGGCGTTAGATGCTCGCAGCAAAATTCTTTATATAAATACACATACATGTGTATATGAATCATATGTATGAATCATGTAAGTCTTTGAACGTAATGTATTAATTACACGCACAGAAAAGAACCTATTTTTCATTATTTTGGGACATTTCAGGAAATCAGACTCTTTAAAATACAAGTTTGGTTGTCATGGTTTTATGATTTTTGGCTGTTGGTATTCCACATACTGCATGGAGTGCACTGGGGGTTAAAGAGTTAATGCTCCAGTTCTGGGCACCTGTCTGGAAGAGAAGAAGAACGGCTGCATTCCCTAGAAGGCTGCTTGCTGTTCTGTTATCATTCCTGCTCAGGGGGACACACAAAAGGCCTCGGTAGGTCACCTGATGTCCCTCTTTTCGATCATCAGGCTCTCGCTGCTGCTCGTCCCATCTGCACACCATTAATATAAGGCCTTCAGCTTTTTTGGACGCTCTCTCATTTTATTTGATGGTTAGCTCCAGTTCTAATTATACTGTACTGTATTGTATTATAGTGTGTTATCGTGCATTCTGATACCGTATTTAGTAAATCAGTTTGTTTCTCCTCAGATCGTTGGCACGTTTAATTATTTTGGGGTTGCCTGTTTCCCCTTTCTGGAGGCATGGATCTGTGGATCCCTCTGCCCTGTAGTCGCGGAACCGGGCCGAACCAGCCTGTAAAACACTGATATTGGTAATGGTTGTACCGCAAGTATTTCTGTACAGAAAAAATAGCTTTGTCCCCTTTTAATATTTCCTGTTCAGTCCTTATTGGCATAAGTACTTAAACTGTAGATCAGAAATACATTGCAAGAGATACCTTGGGGCTTATTTTTCTTGAAGTGCTGGGATACTCATTCATGCAGTAAACCATATTCAAATGTAGGGTAGAATCATATTTCTTCCTTGACAAAAAATGCAGTTTTATAACACACGTAGCATCAAATTCATGCTCAAAACTAAAATGTGTGATTTAATTAAAAATAAGTAAAATGTAAGAGAGAAGGTTACAGACTGTTTTTTTTCTGAGACTCTGGAAAAGAAATCTGGATGGAAAGAAGCAGTAGCTGTTTATTTTATGAAAATACTGAATGATGAAAATGGTCATTAGGTTGTAAAATCCAAGTAAGTTTCCATACGCTGCAAGTATAGGTGAGAACCAGCTAATGGATACTAGAAATATTAGATTTTAAGTAGCCATAACCAATTTTACTGTCAAACCCCATGTGTTCTGACTTACCCCCTCCAAAGGAGGGCTTCTGTACATGGGAGGGAGGGAGCAGCATTTCTGGCCGGAAGCCTGTTCTTGTTTAGATTTCAGTGGCAGAAGGCCTGACCTCTTTCTGCTTTCTTGTTCTCTTTTCTGTGTGATTTCATGGTGAATGACTCGCTTCATGATTAGTCTAAAATAAATCAGGAGTTGATTCATACTCTTATCCTGCCCCCGGCCCTCTAGCTAGATCACTGATTGCGAAGTTTCTAGAAGAATATAAATGTTGACTAAGGAATTATGTTGTCTGATTGTTTCTTTACAAGGAATCACACGTAAGCTCCAAGCAGAAGTGCAAACTCCTGAAGTAGCCCTGGTGAGAACATGAAACTAGATGGGAATGTTTGTGAGATCTTTTAGGATGGTTTCTTCTGAGTAGCAGTTATGGAAGTGCTCAGCCTCCAGAATGTGAATTTCTTGGTTGTGGGTTTTTTGAGGTGTTGATTCTTTTATTATTATTTTTATTTTCTGTTGGTTTTCTTGTTTGTTTAGTTGGGTTTTTTTTTTTTTTTTGCTTGTTTATTTTGTCACGTTTTTTTAACTAGCTGTTTTGCATTTATGGAAAACTAATTTCTTCTTTTGCATCTCTTCCAGTAATAGTTATGCACGAGTGAGAGCTGTGGTGATGACCCGAGATGACTCAAGTGGTGGATGGTTACCACTTGGAGGGGGTGGACTAAGCTGTGTCACAGTCTTCAAAGTCATTCCCCAGGAGGAGAATAGCTGTGCTGATTTTCTTATCCATGGAGAACGACTCAGGGATAAAACGGTAACGATTTACATCTGTTTAGTGACATAGAGCCTAAGAATAGATGCTTGCATATTGTTGCTTGTAGACTGGAAAGTAAATTTATAATCTCAATCTAATACTGTTACTGAATGCAGTTCATATGACTGTAGACCTACACATCCAACTGCTTACTTTAAGTAACAAGATACATTTCTAGAATTAAACAAAAAACCTTAGAACATAATTTTTCAGTGCAGATTTTCATCTGCTTGGGAAAACACTTGGGTTTTTTGTTTTTGTTTTTTTTTTTTTCTGGTGGAGGGTCAAAGTAAAATCTGTTTGTTAACCTGTTCATACATGCTATGTGTATTAGCACTGTTGTCAACACAGTTTGTTGAGAACATAAAGTCAGGAGGAATTGCTCAGTAGTGATTTGGTTTTTTTTGAGGAATTTGACTATGGCAAGTAAAAGGTCCCCTTTTGATGTAAAAAAAAAAAAAAAAAAAAAAAAAAAAAAAAAAAAAAACTTTTCTGTCTGGGAAGAAATCACAAACTTAGAGGATCCTATAATCCATCTGGTTTGATGGAACACATAGGCAGTATTTATTTATGAGCTGCAGTAAATTAAATAACTGCATTAAATAGCATCATGAAAGTCAGTCTCAGAGAAAGAAAACCAGCATAGAGTATCAGCTGTTGCTGCATGCAGATCTAGGGAAGACGAAATTGACTGGATAAGGCTTGTTTGTATACTTGTGTGACAAACAGTTTTCCAAAGGGGGAAAACACAAACTCTCTATCTTATTGCCTTCTATCCAAGACTTACTCTTTTCTGCCAATTTACAATTCCTAAAACTTAAGCTGTGTAGGCTTAAAAGGTAGGATTGCTTCTTACGCTGTAATGCTGATTCTTCTTAAGCATACCAGTTTCTCCCTTGAGGCAGGTCTGCTGAGTTTTCTGCCTTGACTGTGACTGCTGTAGGAAGAGAGCATATAAATAGAAATTCTGCTGACTCAGTTGTTTCAGCGAGGCGTAGTGCTATTAGCAGAGTACCCTGTGTTCCCGCAGAGCTATGTGCACCTGCAGTTCCTTCCTCACTTTGCAGTAGTTCCCTTTAGAACTTTTTTTAGATGTATTGAAGCTAGTTTTGAGCAGCTTAATTGCATTTAGAAGTACTTGACAATTTTCTGTTAATTCTTAATGCTTTCAGTGTTCACTGCTTGCCTTCAGAATCGAAGGGAAATAAAATGCTCAGAACTGAAAGCTGATTTGATGTTTCTCCCACATGCATACGAAAATGTTGCAGCCATCAGTGTCCCTGTTTGTGTTCTCTCTCCCAGTTCTGGGCAAACCTTGTTTCATTTCTACTTCTGGTAGAAGGCTTAAATGTCTCTGCACCTCTTCCTGTCCAAAAGCCAGTCTGTGTTACTATGAATGTGTTTCCAGACTTCTTTGGTCGTGAAAATGCACCTCCTCCCCCACAGTCCCCCAGGGTTGTTGGCTGCTGGTCTGTCAAGGCACAGTTTGATCTTACTGTAGTTTTAGGAGATTGCTGTTGGAAGTCAGCCACTCAAAAATACAGGATAAATAAGAAATGCAGTAAGAACACCTATCCACTTTGCACTGAATGAAGTTCAAGGACCTAACACATACAGACTTAAACTGTGGGGAAAAGTACTGTAGAACCAGCGATGATGATTTGGTAACAGAGTAAAGAGATGCACGTATTTCCTCAGGCTCCAAATAGTACAAAAGCTAATGTGTAATGAATTAACAGTGAACTTGCATGGTATGCAGCAAGACCCATGTTAGCATAAAAGAAGCAAGGTCCTACACCAAAATACATAAAGATATCATGAGGTCATGACACTTTCTCAAGGGGGCTGTAATAGAAATAGAAATTTTGTTGGATAAGTATCAGATCACTGATTCTAACATCATTCTGGGCTTATCTTTCTATGTAGGTGACTGTTTTATGTTTGTTCTTAGGGATATTCCTGAGGATTCGCTTTTCTAGCACAACTTTAAACTTTTTTTTAATGAAACCAAACAATTAATTTTCTAGTCTGTGTATCTTTGGCCGTGCATTATTATATCTCAGAATATAGGGAGGAAAAAAAAGACACGATGAAATGTAATTCTGTTTGATAAATATTTTTTTAAAACAACCATTTCTTAAAATTCCTCTTTTCAAGGAAAGAAAAAGCTTATCCTTACAGATGATCTTTTTTTTTTTTCTCTTCTGCTGTCATGTTACACACTTAAAATCTAGATTTGTAAAATTTTTTTTTTTTTATTTCCTCTGAGTGGCAACTTTTTCTTTTGTGAATTTCTCCACCTTCCAGAAAAGATATGAACATTCCCTTATCCTGTATTTTTTATGTATTTAAAAAAAAAAAAAAAAAAGCTATATGATGGAAATTTGAGCACTTTTCTGGGAGATGGGGAAATGCGAGCTCTGAAATAAATCAAGTTAGAGAGCAAATATGGTTCATATCTGTGGGTTTTGCCTTAGATGCGTGGTAATCGTAACACAAGTATAACAGTTCAGGCCTACATGCTATCTGCTATTTACGTGGATCTGATTGTAAAACAACTGGAAATTCATACTACGATACTCCAGCTGCCTCTTCAGTGACTGTACTCAAAATGAATGAAAAAGCTTTCTTCTTTCTTCTTGTTAATTGACCTTAGTTGCTTTGTCTTCGTGTGTTGCATCTGACACTACTGACAACTGCAATTCCATTCTAAAATGCCAAATCTCTCCATGTCTGTTATAGCATACATGGGCTCACAATCAAGGCTGTAGGTCTTAATCTTTCAGCTCTATAAATCAAGTGTTTTGGGACTGAACATCAGAGTATTGGGGTTCCTTGTTGCTGTGGCCCTGAGGTTTTTCCTCATCATTTCTTTATATCCTTGAGAGTTAGATTACTGTCAGTACTGTTAGGAACCAACTTCAGTCAGCATGTAGAAGATAACAAAATTTGTGTGGTATGTAGCTGTTTAAAACATTTCATGGGGTTGACAAAAAGCATTCTTGTCAACTGAGAAAGAAATCAAAGTGGTGGCACCATTGAAGTAATTTAGGAGAGGGAATGCTCCCTGCTGGTTTACCCAGTGTGTTTAGATCTGTGTTGGAATGTAAAGTCTTCACAAAATACCCTTGATATAGTTACACGTTTCCTCCTTTATTATACCCACCTTCCTAGATCTGGCTCCAGCCAGTCTGCTGGGAGCGATTGCTCTCCCTTCTAACCTGGTCACTCCACTACTCTGTTTTAAGGTGTTTACAGTAGCTCCCTTCTATCTTAGTAACAGCAGTGTTAAACATACATTATGCTCAAGCTTACAGGTTTTTAGACTTTGGGGAATCATACGTTCTGGAATGAAAGTTCTAATAGACCTCCATAATCTATCTTATGTTCTTCTCCAGTCCTTTACTAGGTGAGTTTTTTCTGAAGAATGTGCCTCATATGTTTTGGATCATCAGTCAGGATGAAAAAGTTTAACATTTTTCTTCTGAACAGCAGATAACTGTGTAAACGGAGATAACTAATAATCTGTGTTAACTCCTTCTGGAGCAGGTGTTCATTGAGATACTGGAGAGAAATCAGCCTTGTGGTTTTTTCTGTTGAGATTTTGGATGAAACTGCATCCAATAGAGTGTGGGAGTAGCTGGTGTTTAATATGGCAGAGAAACCCTAGCAGTCATCCCAGGCCTAGTAAATGAGATGACATGAGAAGTCATCCTTTGAACTGTTTTTCTTCTTCAGAGGAAGCAAGATAAAAATAATCAAAAGGAAGAAGAGATGATCATTGAATACACTGTAGACCCGCAGAGTGATTTTTGTTGCCTCATTGCATATTAGGGAGTTTTTAGGCAGAAAAAACAAAAAAGTAAAAAACCATTTTGGATGGAATTCAGAGCAGAGTAAAAAGGTTTTAGTGTAGAAAGGGTTTGTGTGTGTGGAAAAAAATACCAGCCTTCTAGAAACAGGGATTAGAGGCCGTAAAATGCAAGAGGTGATGATCAGTAGTGGGCTCCGGTCTGGGTGGAATAAGTCATGAAGAGCAGGAGGAAAAAAAAAAAATCTACTTGCCTATGTAATAATTTGTTAAGTAGAGGAGGGTATGTAAGACAGAATTCTTTTTTTAAACTTAGCTATTTTTCTGTTACATCTATGATTAACCTCCTTTTTCCACGTGCCCAAAGAAATCTTCCATTTTTTTCCTCTTCAAAAACTGCGTGCATAACAAAATTAAAAATTAATATTCTGAAAGTAATGTAAAAATAATGAAGTGTTAACATTTCCTTGCCCACATTACCCTGTGTAGGTTTTCAGAATTTAATAGTAAAGTAGAGATACGGGTTATCTTGCAGTTTATTTGTTTATATCTAGTGATACAGGGACAGGTGAATGCACACCCCTTCACACTTGCTTGTTCATCTTGAACTATTTGTCAGAAAATATTCAATGCATTGATGATTACATTCAAAAATGGTTGAATTGATGGAAATGAGTAAATTAAATATGCAAACATATTTTTAAAGTTAGTTAACTTAAAGTGGAAAAATGATGTACAGGGAGTGATTTTAATTAATAAACAATGTGTATGTGTATCTAAAATGGTTTCAAAGGCAAATAGTTATATATTCTTATCTGTCTTACTGAGAGGAAACTTCCTGAGAGCAGTGTAAAATTAGTTCAGCACTCAAAAAACTTTTAGAGTAATAATACAACTGAAATTCCCAGTGATACTGTAATATTGTATATTAAAAACCATTTTTCTGCTAATGTTTTTTCATTTGCAGAACTACTAGTATGTGTGTACTGACATATGCTTGTTGGGGGATGAGAATCTCACAGGGAAAATGCGGTCAGTACACAGTATCCTGAACCTGTACCACTGTATCAGTTACTGTACCAGTAACTGTTAGTGAATAATTTGGCCATAATGGAAACTAATGTAAAATTGCCTACTTATAATTGGAAGAAGTTTAAACAAAGGCTTTTATCTGCTCTTTTGATGCATATTTTCAGGTGGTTCAGAAGGCTGCATTTTGTTCATAAGTTCTCTGTTAGTCACTGATATCTTTTTCCTCCTGTCTTATTTCTGTAAGGTGGTCTTGGAATGCACATTAAAGAAGGACCTAGTTTACAACAAAGTTACTCCAACTTTTTACCACTGGAAGATTGATGACAAAAAGTTTGGCCTCACATTTCAGAGTCCTGCTGATGCAAGAGCATTTGACAGAGGTATTCGGAGAGCAGTGGAGGATATTTCTCAAGGTATCTATTCAGATGAAGGGGTTAAGTTTTCTTATGTGTTTAATAAGAGGTGATATGCAAAGTACTTCAATACGGTATCAACGCTAAAAAAGATGTGGATAGGTCAATACCAAGTTGAGACTGTCAGAGTTTTAAAAAAAGCATTTTGAAAGTGCTGTTCATTCAAGTGTCTTTAATTGTTTCACCAACACTAATAAGGTAATTCCCTAAACCAAAAGCATTGCCATTTTTTTTCTCTTTAAGGAGATACTGGAATAAGCCACATCTGTCTTCTCAGAAGCTCATGGCTTCTGTCGTCTTAAACTCTGAACTTGAATGTTTTAAGAAATTATGTGATAATAACTTCAATCCATGCTCTAACTTCTCAGCTGTTAGTAAACAGAGTAGTGTGGCAGACAGATTTAGATGGGACTTCAGAAGAATTTTCTGTAACAGTAATATACCTAATTGGTTCCAGAGATTCACTGATCTCATGGAAACTAGTGAACAAACTGAAGCTCATAAAGCCTCAGTGTTGAAATTGAAAATGTAATGAATGTATTGCTAGATGGAAGGAGGGGAGAAGGGGAGAAAATAAATTTCTATTGAGTGGGAAGAATGTCTCTTTAAGGTTTGTGGGGGTCTTTTTGTTTGTTTTATTGTTCTTGTTTTTTAAGAAATAAAGTAAATCAAACGGAGAAAATAAAATATTCTGTGCTTAGCTGCAAATTTAGTTTTTTTAATGTAGGTTATCATATTAGCAAAGAGAAGAAACATGTTTCTGAAGGAAAATTCTTTTTGTCATACTAGAGTGGCTTCTGAACTGAGTTGATTTTTGCAATAGAAATAATAGGGATGTTAGTCATTTTTTCTCTTATTGTCTCACAGTTCCAGTTTCTGCTGCTTTATAACAGAAGAACATAGCACAACATGCATTCATGCTAACCAAATATAATCTGCCCTTAATTTTTAAAGCAAGAATGCATTCCCTTCATTCTTATTTACAGTGAATGGTGTCAACAAGATAAGAGTGTGATGAGGTACACTTAGTAATAAAATCACGTCAGTAATGAATGATACATAATAAAATCAACTTGAAATGCAGTGATCAACTGCTTAAAAAAATATACAAGTCTGCTTCCCACAGCTGGGTTATTGAAGGACGATGTGAACTACTGGAAGCAATAAACAGTGAATTAAAAAAAATTCTTTTTTAACAATTTTTTAAAACTTTTTTGTAGGCTATCCACCCTCTCAAAATGATGTTGAAGTGGCAGAAGACTGCTTTCAAGTGAGTATTTTAATTTTTATATAAACTATGCAGTTACTTTTAGAAGAAAATGTTTGAACAACTTTCACTAGTGAGAATAAACAAAATAAGTGCAACAAGAAAACTAAATTGAATGTTATAAAATAAGTTCCAGAACAGTTATCTGGAAGACTTAAGTTATTTTCTGTCCTAAACTCAGTAAAGAGTATTTAATCGATAGAATGGTTAATCACCCTAAGTTAAAAATATCACTTCTAGGTTATATGACCTCTTTGAAATAGTGGGAAAATTACTTTTATTTAGAAGAATATTTTTAGGGGTCAAGATGTTCTTTTTCTTTTACACGCACACTCTACTCTTTTCTAGATTTTACTTTGCAGTGATACACACTTCCAACAGTGAAAGGCTGGAAAGATTCAGAGATAATGGTAAAAAAAATCTTGTCCAAACAAAGGCAAAAATTCAGATAATTAGAAAATAAAAGCTAGTAATAAGAACAGAGTACATATATGCAATAAATAAGTTTAACACAACTGGGTAAAAAAACACCAGTGTCTATTAGTGCTTGTCATCTTTTTTGTTTACAGTTGGAGGGAAAGCAGTGTCTTAATTCACACACACATTCACTTTTCAGAGTGCAGATATTTAATGTACAGCTGTTAGACAAACAAGTTGACTCAGGGATCTTAGCAACTATTCAGAAAACCGATAGTATGAAAGTTTGCTTGAGGATGGAGTTTTGCCATTTATGCAACATTAAAGTCTTTGTTAGCATGTACAGGTGCAGTGTACTCTGTAACAAAAAATCAAGAAAGTTAGTAGCCTATTTTACAGAATCAAATTGTGGTATGAGGAAGTCGAGTGTTTTGAAAGGATGCTGCAATGCAGTGGTAATGCAGAAGTGTCTCCTGCTTTCCTTCCATTTAATAGTGGAAGAAGGAAATTTGTGTAAGAGTTGGCCTCTCAACCACCTGTTGTTGCTCTTTATTTGCAGTGCTTTATCTTACAGTATTTAAAATTGCTTTGAAGTTGGATGTTTTGGATTTAAAGTAAAAATGAAGTCTTTATATAGTAGAGGAGATGTGGGCCAAAGCTAATGCAATCCTTAATAAGCTTTAAAAGGCTTGTTTAAACAGGCTTTATTGCAAAGATTAATAATTGAGCAATTTCTGCAGGCCTAATGAGATTAGAGGAAACTAATTACTTCTTGATTATGGTGCCTAGCTGTTACGTTTCTATATAAGGATGTCAAAATTGAAGCAAATATCTTTGATTCTATGTATTTGCAAAGTTTGTTTTCTAGTAAGTGAGGAAAAGAAGTAAATAAGCATAATCTGTTATGCATATTACAGATACAGTCCTTCTTCGATACAAACTGCTGGCAAAATTCTCTTTTTACATTCTGCTCAGGAAAATGTACTTTATGAATTCCCTATAGCACACATTGCCTAATTATACATTCATGCTCTGGGTAAATAAGATTTACCTGTTTTCTAGAGGCCAGAAAGCTGTCAAATTTCTCTTAGCATATCTCTGCATACCATGGTGAAATAAATGTTAATAGAATTACTTTCCTACTAGAATACTGGAAGGAGGGCGAGGAAATGTAGGGAATGTTGAACCCACCCTGATGTAGCTATGCTTCATGTAAATAAAATTTATATATCAATAACTAGTTCATAACTGCAGCTTTATGAATGTCAGTGTAGAAGTGGTGGGTTTTTTTTGTTTGTTTGTTTGTTTTTTTAGCAACAACAGATAGAGTCATCAAGAACAAAATCCTAGAAATAGCCAAATAGTGATCATTCTCTTCATAGTGATTAATTCCTTTCCTTATCCTGTTTTTATTTGGCTTTTTGTTTGTTTTGGTTTTTTGTTTGTTTGATTTTGTTTTTTTAATTTAAAAGACTGGTAAGACCATTTGATTTAATGTATGGATGGATGTGGGGAGTCATGCTGGCTTGTCCCACCTCCCCATACGTGCTCACACACATACAGTTTGAAGGGGTAATGATTTATTTTGTCCTGTTTTATTAAATGATCTGTTCTCCCAAGTATCTAATAGCATTTTTGGTGGTGTCCTATTAAAATTTTTGAGTTACATTTATGCAAGGCCATTTTAGAGCATGGGCAGAATTTTAAAGAAAAGATTGACACTTGTATATAAACATCCCAGCTGCCCTTATATCTACTAAGTTTCATCAGAACAAACTTCCAAACACTGGATTCATCTCCTCTATTTGATTAAAAATATTTAGTAGTCATAATGCATATTAAGTACTCCACAATAGCAGAGTATCAAAAAGGTTATTGTTAGCAAACTTATTTCTGTCTACACTCTGTAGTAACTACCAGATATGTTGATATTCTTCAGCATCATTCCTTTCTTCATTAGTTAGTATGGAAAATAAAGTCCCAAGGATGTCATCAATATGATTTCAAAACTTGAGTTTTAATAGGTCCTTCTCAATTACACCGTCTGCTATCAAAGTGTTTTGCCTTGGCTGTTCTAGTCGTCTTCTAATCATCTAGGAATCCTATACTTCATGGGTACACTTGAAATAGGAACATAGTATAAACTACGTATTGAATTTCTTTAACAGTGATTCTAGCTATTTTTTATTACTTTTTTTTAAGCCAAGATGATTAGTGATGAACAAAGCAAAACAGGTTCCATTAATTGTTTTACTACCTGGTTATAATCCACACTAAAGGAAGCAAATAAAATGATTCAAATAAGATCAAAACACGTAGCCTTCTGATCTAGTCAGCAGCGCCTACCTGTAATGAATATTGACACATTTTACAGATGTGGCAGGTGGAAACATAGGCTGCCCTAAACTTGTTCATGAAGTTCTTAATTTTTTATTGGAAAACTGAACTCCTGTCTTGCTAGGAATTCCTATCTAGGCTAGCATTTTGCTTGAGTCACTAAATACTTTTTAATATACTTTAAATAAAATCTTGCAGAGAAGCTGACCTTTTCAATGACAATCAGATCTGTCATTGAAGAAGACATAGTTTCATAGTAGCTTCCAAGATGCTCAGTTGACAAAGAACATTGAAAGCTTAGCATCAAAATACTGTAATTTGCAGGTATTGATACTCACTCTTAAAGGTTGCTTAAATGATTAAAATTTATATATACTATATGCAAACTGTTCACATCATTAAAAAACCCTCAGTGTTAGCAGATAAATTTGAAATAGAAACACACAAATGAGTTAATGTAGAGTTTTCTGATTTCCTGTAGCGTTTGTAAATAAATCCTCTGAATGTATATGCATTTGGATGGAAATATATACTGAGAATTTGTCCTAGTAGGAGATTTGGATTTTTTTGGTACAAATCCAGCTATTTTGAATCCAGTAGACAAGCAGCTTGTTTAAGTCAGTTTGCTTGTTTGTTCAGAGATTGGCTCAGATTCTTGTTCTCTCGAAGCACAAACTTTTTGCTCTAAAACTGATTGGGCTTAACAGCAACAAGAAGAAAGCAATCATTGGGATCTTTCTTTTTTTTTTTTTCCTTAGGAGTAAATCTAAATGTGATCTATAGTTCATGCCTTTAAAAATACTTTTGTTGAGGTTTTGAAATTTAAAATGCATAAGTCTTTTGAGAACTGAAAAATACAGCAGATTGAGTCTATTTGTCAGTTTTTGTTGAGCCAGACATTGATGTTATTTAGAGGCTATCAACACATTTTAAGAGTTTTGAAGTAATGAGAAGTGAAGCACTTCTGCTTCCGAGTTTCTTACTACTTGATGCAGAAGAAAGCTGAAGTCAGATAAATTAAGGTGGGATCTTCTTGGGTTTGTTTGTTGTTTTTTTTTTGTTATTATTATTTGTTTGTTTAAGTTGGCTTTCAGAAATAGATATGAAGGGGAGAAGGCCTGAAACTTATAAACACAGTTTAAGAGATTTTGTTGCAGGCAATGGCAACATAAATGGTTGACATATCTCATCATAAATACACTAAGTAGTGAGCATTCAGTGTATTTTGTCCGGAGACAAAGGTTTGAACAAGCTTCATTTTACAGAAGTAATTTGGCATTGTAAGTTGTAAAGAAATGTGGAATGATTTATGCTTGACACTGTTGTCTGTATAGAGAAAAACATGTGACATGACTAAGCACTGAAGATAAGCAATATTCAGTGTATATTATTTAACTGCATGGAAGTAATGTAGTATCAATTCATTATTAAAGTAAAACGTAATAATAAACGAGCCGATTTTATTTATGTTTATTAGGCCTTTGTGGTGTAGTATTCAAAACAGACAATTTTTTTTTTCTTGACAATATCCATGACCACGCATTTACATCTCCATCCCTCTCTTACTCCCTCAGAGTTACACTTGGTATCTTAATTTATTCATTTCTTTGTTGGAATTCCTAATAATCTTTGCTATGTTTTATATATTCTAGTAGAACATCCTTGCAAGAAATATGTCAAATGCCTGACTTTTTACTTCAGACTGAGACTAATTTACGTAATATCTCAGTTCACGTCAGAAGTACATACCTGGTTGTAGTAGAATTTCTTGCCAACTATGGAAGTATTTGCTCCATCAGTCATAGGAGTAGCTAAAGCAGAAGGAAGTTATTTGAGTGGTTTTGAAACCCGTATCATTTATTCACAATTAAGAATTACAGACAAAAATGTAAACTCCTTTGCGGTGGTTACCATCAAACAGCAGATTTTCAGGCCTCATGGGAAGTAAATACAAGAGCTGGGATGCAGCGGAAGTGTGGTCTCTCAGACATCCTTCTGTGTAATCATTAAACTTAGAGCAGAACATTTTTAACAATGTTTGCAGAACAATGTTGAATTCTCTCCCGGACTTAACTCTGGCAAGCTGGGAGAAGTAAGGAGAGAAAACTTGGAGAAGAAAAGCTCAGTCTGGTTTTCATTTTCTCTACAGCTGTCATCTGGCTTTGAATTCTGCTGGAGAGCTACAGCTGGAGTCATTTTATTGCTTTACCCAGCATTCTGTGCCTGCGCGCACAGAAATGTTTTAGTAGTCTTGGAAAAAAAAATTCAGAGTATCTCTTAGCAACCATAGGACAGTAATTATTATACCAGCAGCTGGGAGCAAACCAGATTTCCGTTATGCATTAAAAACTGGCGTAGGTTACTCTACAGATGATACTGAATAACCTATGCCAGTACCGTACTTTGCAGGCGGTGGTTAAAGGATATTGAATGTGGGCGATGTAATTGCTTTGGGCAGTAGAAAAAGGGAACGCGTGCATCTGTGTTTGTGTGTAATATTTAATATAGCAAACTTAGTTCTTCTGGAAAAGTTAACATTTGTGTTTCACTTGAATGCATTTTCAATACAATAGTGTTTTTGTTTCTAGGACTTCTCCCTTCAGGTCATCAGAGTTTCCATGGCAGATAGGGGTTTCAGGTGTTTATAACCTTGTCATAAAATGTTACACTGGAGCAGGATGCATCTGTCCAAAGCAGCCCTTTTTGATACTAGTAGATGAGCTTTAGCTGTATTTAAACTACCACCTTGATTATAAATGCAGTGGGTATTTATCTGTCATTTCATTAGTTTTGCATGATGAGCGATTATAGGCTAATGGTGATCAATAGCCTACTTACTCACTTTTCATCTTTGTTGAGACTCAGGAGCTAGGCTATACCAGTGTCTGGGTTGGTAGGCTGAGTGCTGGTCTTTCTCAACGGTTGTCTTGCAAGTTCTTAGAGTTCCTACCATACAAAGTTCAAATACCTTTATCTCCTGCCACCCCTACATTTGTCCTTGAAGTAGGTTGGGATGCTGGAATTAAGCAAAAGCATTTCAATGTACTTGCTGCATATAGGGCACAGAAGCTTGCTTTATGGTCCTTATTTCATACATCACTAAATGGCACTATTAACACTTTAATAGATGATTGGTGACTACATCTTTTATAGGGAGACTGTGTGTCATCTGTAGGGGCAGAAAGCAATGCAGGGTGTTCCAAAGCAGACCCAGGGCTGGCATATGTACAGGTATCTCTTTTCCTGGAAACGATGGAGTAGCAGTTCTTGAATCTCCCACCCTAGACCACACAAACTGATGGTAGCTGTGGGGGTTCTCAACCCATTTTAAGGTTAGGTAGTGGTTTGTGATGTTGTTTATGTCACTGGGCAATGTACCTTCAAGAGTATGTCCTGCTGGCAAGGTATTTGATACCGCACTAATACTTGATGCTCATTTACTCTTAAAATAAATATACATCTTTGAAATCTAACACTTGCTAGTCATTTTAACATTGTTTTCTACTCCATTCCCAGCAGTATTTGACGAGAAAATAGAAGGCTGATGGCTTAGTAGTGTTGTGGTGCTCAAGGACCATACAAGTGCTTCTTTTTGTAGATTTGACTGTCTTCAGTATTTTTTAGCTGAACTTCAACCTTATTGAACTCCTGTCTTTCCTTTCATGGAGTATATTTCACTGGTATTAATTAAAGTTGATAATGAATTGACTACTTAATTTAAGTGTTTTTTCCACTCAGAGACCTTCAGAGTGTTATGTAAGTTCTTAGTGGCGGTTTTCTTTCTCACAACATTAGTAACAGAGTAGCTGCTTTGACTTAATCTGAGTGTATTTTAATTTGATGCATGAAGCTTTTATGTATCTCAGGTGCTCACGAAATTCCAGAGCAAGTTTCTTAATTATTTTGATAAATGAAAGCTAACAATTCAGTGTTAGCATTTAGCCTGCCAAAATTTCAGGTACTGAAAACTACTTCCTTGGTAATTTTCTGCAGTATTTTTTTTATTGTTTGCTTCATTCATGTTTTCTTGATGCATACAAATCCTTATAAAAAATCTTTATAGCTAAATGGAAATATTGCTGGAAGCAGGATGATGCCAGAATTTTCTCAGATCTATCAAGTGATGGCAGCTAACTTTGCAGCATCTTTCAGTGCAAACAAAACATACAGCACTTTTTTTTTTTTAGCAACTTAATGAGATTTCTATCAAGATGCTCCACTGTATCTCAAGCATATCCCACTCAGCTTAAAGAATGGGAAGCATTTGCTTCTCTCTTCTTCTCAGAAAATTGGATCATCTTACAAGCCAATGTTCCACCCAAACATACTTCTTCTTCCTCATTCTGAGTAGCATACGTTCTGTAGATATATCATTATACACTACCACATGGTGTCAGTTTTGTATCAAATTGCCTAATGTAACCTTAATTTTAAAAAGACAGCCATTAGCTGTTTAATACACACTTGCTGTAATTAGATATTTTAATTGAGCCTGTATATGGTAACACTGATTTTTCTCTTCCTTTCCAGCAGATCTGTTAAGCAGTCTTGCTTCTTTACTTACTAAAAATTCTGACTAGCTTTTGCCTTATTAGTCTTAATTTTTCTTTCCTACAATTCTGTATTTGTAAATACTGGCAGCCTTGTGGGTAGTTAGGGAAAGCATTATCTTGGGGCTTGGGTTAACCCCTCCTACGCTAAAGAAGTTCCTTGTATCGGATTTGGCAAACGAGTTAAAGGCCTGTATCTCTGGCTCCCAGTTGTGTATGCTCTGCAGAAAATGAACTCTTCATTTCCAAAGCTGACTCATCGTTAAGAAATGTATTTATACGTACTTACAAATGTGTATTTTGAAATGCTTGTGTTTATAGATGTCTCTAGCAAATTGTATAGAATTTTACTGCTTTTATGTATAACCTTGTGTATTGAGGAGCGGTTTTTGTGTAATTGCAAAATCATTTCAAGAATGTTCTTGTTTGCTCCAGAGTACTCAAGAAAATACATCAGGTTCATTAATGAAAGATCACCTTTTCCAACACGAAACCGTAGTAACCAGTGAACTTTACAATACTTCAAACGTAAGGCCTTCAGCACTTGAGGATTTCAACACCAGGAGAGCCTGTTTTCCTAGCCAACCTAGCCAGGTAAGTTCATCAACGAAAGCAGTTCTTACTTTGCTTGCTGTATTGCTGGCATGCAATGCGGCTTCTGACAAGAGAGCATTTTCATTCTGAGTCCTTGTTTGTAGCGTTATATTGTGGACTTCTTGAAATTATCATCATAAATTTTGCAGTTGAAACATACAGCATTATTATCACAGAATCATAGAAGTAAAGCATTGTGAAGATACAGTGCAGCAGACTATGTGAATAGGTCTTTCACTGTCTTTGAACTCATATTTCTGTATCATAGACTTTGCCGCTTTGAGCTGCTATCTAAATTGTTTAGAAAATGTAAACTGGCCGTTGTCTCAATCTTGTTTATATGTGTACCAATACTGTTTTGATTAGAAATATTTAAAGGTATTGTGAAAATGGGTGCTTAGGATGCATTGCACAGTGGGACAGTTGTGAATATTTTTAGTGAAACTTTGTTCATGCTAGCTGCCTGCTAAATATTCTATTTCAGTACAGAAAGGGAGGTAGTCTGTTGGTTACACGTGAAAGGTAATAAGCACTTTGCAGACATTCTTAAGAGAAATAAACAATAATGTGAGGAAGGCTTCAAGTCCTGAGTTGTAAAGAAAAATGCAGCAGCTTAAATTGCCTTTTGTTCTAAGAGCGTATTAAACTAGTACTAATTAAAGATTGAGTAGGTCCTATCTGATATAAAATTGACATGAAAATGCTAGAAGTCACTTCTTGTGCACTGAATTGTTGGTGATTCCACAGAAATTTAAGTAGATAAATATTCTTTAAAATATTTTTCTCATTGTAGCACTACCTGCATCCAACATACTGTGCTTTTTGTGTAGTCTTGTTGTGCACTTTTTAGAACATAGGTGAGTCAACAAAACTTCACATTCTGTACATGCAAACACTGCTCTTGCTGCTGAGCTCCACGCATGGTGGCCATGTAGCACAGCAGATTTTGAGGTAAATAACAGTTTTGTTTCAATTATGTATAAAAATGTTTGAACACTTTCTGTGCTCCTAAGTCAAATAACAAGAATGTGCTGAAACTAAAGAGGTTATTGATAGCAATTGAATTCCTTTCACATGATACTGTCACAATGTTATTTAAAAAAAAAAAAAAAAAAAAAAAGGAAAACCATCTCCTTCACCTCCTTATCTTCTGGTGTGTATTTAACTTAGCTTAAATGTAACTCTTTGCAATGTTACTTTTAGCTACGATTGTCTTCCTATTGTAGAGTTTCTACTGGAGCAATCAGGTGCATCTGTTCGAAGGGAGTCAGGGAAGGCTGCAGTACTGAGCAAGTGCCATGCCTTGCTTGCAGTTGTAACCCTTCAAGTAAGGTGCAGTACTGGAAAATTGAGCCATGTCAATAAAGATTTTCTGCCTCATTTCCAGTTGGCTAATTATGTTTGCAATGAGATTCTCTGTGGGGTTCATTTGTTGTATTATTATTCCTCGCTTCCTGCTTCAGATGTTACACAGAGGTTTCACCTCTACTAAGATATTACTGTGAATATCAAAAGACTAGATGCATAATTTTCGTTGCATTTAGGTGGTATTTATGCCTAATGAAATCTGGGCTGTATAATGTTATTCAGTTTCTATGTATGTCTTGCTTTCGTATATAGGTCCCATTAAACACCCAATATGAAAGAATTCTATAAATAAAGCTTTTCCAATGTTTGTTTTCCTGTTCACTTGTTTTTTTTTCAGTGTTTATCACTTGCTTTCTTAAAGATTTCCTAGTATCAGCTACGTGTTGGGCTTTTAAGTGTTTTTTTTAAGTGTGTACATATAAAACAAATAGAAAACAAAGATTGAGAAGTCAGATTTTATAGTTGTTGGTATTTACTGTAACAGCAATTCTGGGAGAAGGGAGATAGGAGTGAAGGTTATGATTTGGGGTTTTAGCTTTTGAACAGTGAGTTTTAATGTCTTAAAAGCATGCTTAGTACTCTATTTGAACAGTGAGGTAAGGATCCTTGTACCTGTAACATATGGAATTGTAATGATGCTTTTAGTACTTTTCCCCTTGAATTTATGCTTGTAACAGCTTGAAAAAGGCAGTTATCCATAGCTATTACTGATGCTAAAGCAATACGCTGTTTCTCCTCTTTTGAACACTGTAGAACTTAGCAATCTGTATTTACAAGCAAAAGGTTGAATTAACTGCTTGCACTGGGGACTGGGAATGTGTGGAAGAGCAGGGGCATCAGCTGAATGGGATGGAGTCTTTTTGCACAGCATGTCCTCTAGACCTTGTGGATGTCCAACTAAATGACTTGGAGCCAAGACAAATAATTGTTCTCACTAGCATACTGCAGTTGAAGCTCATAGGGCAGAGCAGCTTGTATTACGGTTCTGTAATACATGTCACACAAGGATTCCTGAGCAGGCTATGGATATGCCGACTTCTAATTGTGTGAGAATATTTTAAGAAGCTATTCTCTCCACTTCTGCCTTCTGCCCCAGAACTGGAACGCGTTTCAATGTAGTAGGAGCAAAGATGCTTGCAAAGTGAAATAGAAATGTTAACTTAAAGCATCTTCTTCAGACATGCATTGTTTCACATGGCAACAACATTAGGAATCATCAGTTTGCTCAGTACTAGTAAGATGGTATGTACTCTCAAAGCAATGACATGGGTAACAGAGATACCCTCAGTAATTTCTGATTCTGGGAGAATTTTTAAGACTGGTGCATTAGGAAGTGATTTTGCTGTCTTTTTGATGAGGTATTTTGCAGTTGACAGGAAGGACAAAAAGCTCCAAATCTAATTTCACTTCTGTTATATTCTGTCTCTGATTATAATAGCCCTACAGCATAGGAAAATAATTGCCTGTCTGGGACATACTGACACTTTTCTTTTACTGCTGGACTCTCTGCTGTTTTCAAAGTTCCTTCTGTACATGTGCTGTATTTGCATTCTGTCACTATTTGCACGTTTTCTTAAAAATCACTTCTGATTCCAGTAGCATCGAATGGTGGTCTGCTGTATTACACTCGTTTCTCAGTTCTGCAGTATTTCTAATCTGCCATCTTAAACAACTTTTTCATTGCAAGACAGAGTCTAAACAAGAAGTCTGATCTGTTTCTGTGCTGTTTTGCTTTATATTTAGCATGTTCTTTGTTATTTGCCCACTAAGGTAAACATTCTGAATTATGGCCTGTTCCGTTAACTTTAAAAGTTCTCATGAGTTTGTCTACTGGCGTCCTAAACTGACCACTTTCAGTAACGTACGGTATGATAGCTAAGGGTGAGATGCGTTTAGAAGCTGCTGATACTGAATACAAGAAATTTGTCTGATAGCACTATTGAACTACTGAATTCAAAATTGAATAATATTGAATAAAATATTATTCTTACACATGGCAAAATCTGGAACACAGCTTTGTGTAATCAATATTTAATACTATCATAGCAGAACTGGAGGAAATTTGAAAACTCAGAGCAAGAGTGAGGGCTATGCAAAGCTCCTCCTAGATAACATGAGTGACACAGCACGAGTTCATCTGGAAGTTAATCCTGGAGGTTGCCACTGATACATGAGACTGGCAAAGTGACATAACGCGTCATTGATCTGTGGAATTAATTGCCACTGTGAGATGTTAAATCCAAATTTTGAGCCTATTCTGAAGTATGGTGTGAAGTTTTTATGTGGATACCAACATGTCCAGAGTCCTTGTGAGACATAAAGCGTTGGAAGGGAATATGAAACCTTATTGTGCTTGTATTATGAAGAAGTCTGTAAATGGTATTGGTAAGAGAAGGAGGTGAAAAACCTATTTACATGCAGCAAGAAAAAAAATCCCACGCTCTTAATTGTGTGCATTATATGTGAACATAAATTTGAGACTTAACAACAGTAAACTAACCTCACTTTGTCATTTCAGGTCCCACTGAAGCCGATCAGACACGTTAGTTTTCAAGATGAAGATGAAATCGTTAGAATAAACCCTCGTGATATTTTGATACGTCGTTATGCAGACTACAGGCATCCTGACATGTGGAAGAACGACCTGGAGAGGGATGACGCAGACTCAAATATACCATTTTCTAAATCAGACAGTAAAAAATCTGACTATTTATACCCGTGTGGGGATGGAACTAAGTTGAATTCCCTGAAAGACTCAAAGAGTTCTGTGGTATTTAAAACTCAACCCTCCTCATCAAAATTTAAAAACTCCAAAAGAAGAAAAGAGGATGGTGAGCGTTCCCGCTGTATATACTGCCAGGAAAGGTTTAATCATGAAGATAACGGCAGAGGAAAATGTCAGGATGCTCCAGATCCTATTAAAAGATGTATCTACCAAGTTAGTTGCATGCTTTGCGCAGAGAGCATGCTGTATCACTGCATGTCAGACTCGGAAGGAGACTTTTCTGATCCTTGCTCGTGTGACACTAGCGATGACAAGTTCTGCTTACGCTGGTTAGCACTGGTAGCGCTGTCATTCATTGCTCCATGTATGTGCTGCTACCTCCCCTTGAGAGCATGCCATCACTGCGGTGAGGCGTGTGGGTGCTGTGGAGGGAAGCATAAAGCTGCAGGATGAATCAGTCTTGTGCCAAACAGAGCTGAAAATCTTTGTTTCCAGGAAGCATCTAACTTGGATTTGTGGAAGCTTTTTGGCGAGCCGAAGGGAATCTTCTTTCACGTAAGAGATGCTCGACGATGTGGAAGAGGCAACAGGACTTGTCAGACCTTGGCATTTTACAAGTGCTAGCCACGCCTAACTGTTTCCTTTGAGCACGTGGCGTTTGTTGCGAGTTGTGAAGGAGATTTTGCAAAGGAAAGCCTGTTCTTATTATTGGCTATAAAATGAGCATATAAACTATGATTATACTAAAAGGGATTAACTTTTGCCACTTTGTACATTCATGGTTTAGGTGAGGGGGCTCTTTTAAAAGGATTAAAACTTACCTGAGGGGAAATTTTAACTAAAAGTGCACTAGTGACAGTTGATTTAAGATTAAGAAAAGTTAATACTCGGCAAATGAGAAATGAAACTGATTTTAAGTGCAACTAAATCACTTATTAATAGTTTTTTGGAAGCAACTTTATGTATAAATAACAAATGTTTATATTTAACTAAATGTGTAAGGTACGAATTATTACATGTTAAACTTCCCTTCCCTCTGGTCTAGTAGGTATGGACCATATCTACTGTCACATTCCATTGTAGTACTTTAAATATTTAATTAGTTAATTTAGTTGCATTTTTATTCCAGATGGACAAATTGATATTTTCAGTCCTGTTTCCCTTCAGCTACAGTTTGTGTTGAGTTGTATCCATACATTCTGATAATCTAAAAACTTCTAAAATATTAATTATTCTAGTCTTGAGTGACCAATATTTTTTTTTAAGCACAGATGTAATTGTCTAAAATGTTCTTGTTAGAACATAACATTTATTTTTATATATAAATGACTTTGTTTTCAACATAATAGCAAAAAGGAAGCTGTTTCTGTTGCTCAACCAGCAAGTTGTTTTCTTTTGGGGCATCCTCCAAAAAATACTTTATTACATATACAGATGTTCATTAAGCAAAAGGTACATTAAGGCAGTTGTAACGAGTTGTCATCAGTGTTCTTGTTTATCTTTCTGTTAAACTAGGATCCTGTTCAACTGTTTATCGAGTACTATGATTAAAACAAAAGATTAATAACAAAAGTGAAATTGTTTTCATTATTTTGAATTGCAGCTTCTTCCTACTTCAACATGCAAGAACAAAACCACTGGTTTTGAACAAAGGAAAGGCAAAGAAGACTTGAGAAATAAGCCCAGGCAAAATTGGAAGTGAACTTAATGAAGTGAATTTGGAGGGAGGCTGGGGAGTGGGATGGAGGAGTGCGTGTATGCACACATGGTGCTGTGCGTATTTGTTACGGCTTTATATTCACCAAGTGTTTAACTTTCAGAAAAGAATTAAGCAATTAACCATTAGAGAATTTTTAAAACATATTTTGCTCTGCCGTGAAGTAAGAAGCGTTTGCTTCTCATTAAAAATATGTAAAACAATAAAATAATTATTTGGTAGGGTAGGTGCCGAATTGCTGCTGCAGCTGGAGTGGGGCGGACAGACCGTCCTCAGAGTATCCCATGTTAAACAAAAGTAATTAAGTTGAAAAGATGCACGTTAACTTTTCTCACCCTATGTATTTTTCAGTATCGTTTGTGTCGGTCAGTGCCCTTAGTTTTCTTTTGTAGCCCAGCATTAAAGGAAGGAAACATGTATCACATCATTTGTCTGTAAAATACTTTTTATAAGGAAACATTTATATTTATATTATGGCTTGAATTGACCACATTATGTACATAGCTCATCCCAAAGTATTATTTCACATTGAAAAGAAGAAATGTTATTGATAACTGTAGAAGCTATGAAAGAGCTTCCAGTTTTGTAATGAGTTGATAGGATGAATATGATGCTGTAGCAGCAGTCTTGCTTTTTACTGTTAATGCATTTGCTGCTGTTCTGGTTGATTGTCATGCTTCACACGTTTTCAGCTGAACTTGGTTTCCTGGAATAGACTGTTAACCTTAAAAAAAAAAAAAAAAAAAAAAAAAAAAAAAAAGATAAAATGTAAAATAGTAATGTCTGTCTTGTGAATGGGATGCATTTCGTATGTTTCAGTGCTAGGTTCCTAACTCAAGGTGAAGAGAGGTGTGAACGACCTAAGAACAGAATTCGCTGGCTGTATAGGTAAATACTGTAGAATCCTACTCTGTATATACTGCAGAAGGAAATGAATTTAACAGTTTCCTCTGAGCACTAGTACTGTATTTTATATGAAGCATATATGCTTTAATATTTTTACTGAATGTGTGCACTAATATTCTCATTTTGCATTTAACTGCTTTGCTAAAATGTTTTCGTCATTTTGCCTTCCCTTTTAAAGACTTGTTCCATCTGAAAAATGTTGGTGACATTTCAGTGTTTGCTTTCCTTCTTGTGATGGAACATGCAGCCTGCATGCCCGTCCTGAGATTAGTGAAGAGAAGTGCAGAAGTACAGTTACATAAGGGTTGCTTTTTATTAGGATGCACGCATACTTTTTTCTCTCGTGGTGCTAGGGATCCTTTTCACGCTTGCAGTTACGAGTAGCAAAAGGTAGACTCAGATCAAACCCTTTCCAAAATGGGTTCTTAAATCTGCACGTCTTTTGTTTTTGACAGCAAGTAAAATCTGTTCTCTTCTGAGCTGTTTTCTTAAGCTGTTTGGGAAAAGACAAATTCCTTCCCCAGCCTTGACCCCCCTCTCCCTGGGCATCAGAGCTGGAGCTTGCCAGGCATGCGGCAGCGGAGCTTTGTGTTGCTCGGAGGGGAGACCCGAGCCTTGGGAAACCGTCGGTGCATACTAAGTCCCTCGCTCACTGAGAGCCTCAGTTACCGTGAAAATTGAACGTTTCCTATTGAAAGGAAGCTGGGGCAGCCGATTGACAGCGGCGCTCGAGCGCCATCTGCTGGGGGAGAGAGTGCTCGGGCTTCACTCCCGCGGCTCCGGCCTCGCCGTCACGTAACGCGCTTTGGAGCGGCGTTACGGCTGCGGAAAGAGTTTGTGAGCGCGAATGTACGCAATGGAAGCATGGCATCGTGCAGGGATTCTTTGTCTCATCGTGCCTCTTAAATTTTACTGTTAGTGTTAACTGAAAATTATTAAAATGCCTTAGTCGTACGTTCTGTTAGGCTGTCATAGTTACTTTATTGCATGAAAGTACAAAAATGAGGAATGGAACAACTTCTTCGGGTGATGTCGTTAGGTGTGAGAGATTCCTGTGTAAAGTAAAGGCACATGGGTATTCCTGCAGAAGAAATCTGGCTTTTTGGCTTGTGATGCCAATGGAGCCCAAATAGACACAGGTGTGCCTGCGCACCTCCACGTGCACTGCAGTGGTTTGGAGGGCTACTCCCACAGCTGCGTGCAAGATTGAAGCAATATTCTGAAAATCTACAATTACTATGGTAACTGCTTAGAGTAAGCAGCAGCAAAGGATGGCACAAACTTCAGCTGCCTTCCCAGAGCTTATGTAAGGGATGCTGCAAGCAGGCTTAACCCAGCTCCTCTAGGAAAACAAAGTCTTCAGAAGAATGTCTTAATTTTGTGTGTTGGGATATCACATTCCCTTTTCTGTTATGTTCTCTTCAGAACGTTCTGTTCATGTGTACCTGGAGGATAATGCTCAACTCTTGATTAAATAATGCACATAGGTTCATATTAGACTTCAAATCTTTTTACAGCGTATGACAGTATACAACCAGCACAGTAATACATTTATCTCAATAGAGTGAAGGTCGCAGCTGGCAGCAAAATACTAGATTTTAAAAGATGCTTTACGGTACTCTTAGTGCAGCAGTGGGGTGGATAAAACTTCCCCTCAGTGCATTGACAAATACGAGGAAGGGTGGGCTTGAGGAGCAAGGCAGTGTTTGATCTTTGTTTGTTTGTTTTCCTGAAATCTCTTTCTTGATTGCAAAATTCATGGTTAGGTGAAGAAATTGAAGCGTTTGTTGAAGGAACAGCCTTCATCTTTGAGGCTCTGATATAATCTGTACAGAATTTTCTCCTTTTGCTTGGTGCTGTTTGCTTTCCACCCTTATGACCTCGAAGTGCCTCACATGTATATTGTCTCCATTAAACCTCAACTGCTATTTCTTTCTGCTAATTGGTATATCGTTGCATTAACTCATCCCATAGGTTTTTCCTTTTCTGTCAATGAATACAGCTCGTTACTTTGAGTATATAATGTAAATATGCCCTTAAATTTGTAACAGATTTGTTACATCATATCCTTGTAAGTTGACATGGCAGATGACACATTAAAAATTGTTTAAATGTGATTTTTTTCCTGTAATTACCTGATTAAAAGTGTCTTGAAATGAAACAGCTGACACGTTGTTCCATTCTGTGTGGGGATTATTCAGAACAGTGCCTATGAAGTCCAGTGTTACAGCACAAGAACAGAATAAAAAGATTTAAATCCAGGTAACACTTGGTCACAGTGTTCTGTGCATTGATTAAGCAAAATGTTGATCAAATCATTTTTTTATATATTTAAAATTGGTCAAAACAAAGCACTGCGTTGCTGTAAAGGTCCCACGGTTTGCTGTGAGATCTGTTCTGAAGAGTTGCTCTACCACTGTAAATGAAAAAATGTCCTTGCTTTTAATCAACAGCAGCACTTGCTCTTGCCATCATACTATGCAGGTCAAGATTCCTTTATGTAATACAAATTCTCTCTATATTCAGGATGCCAGCACAAAAATGTGTGTGATTCTCTCCACAAAAATGTGCATGTTTAAATGTAATTTTAAGTTAAAATAATAAAAATATATGCAAGAAGAAGAACAGAAAAGCAATCTGTTCATGAAGGAAAATGGAGCTGGAGATGAAGATGTAGAAATCTGAGAGATAGCAATTTTAAGCTCAGTGGTCATTATCTAGGATGGACTATTCTAAGCTGAACTTTACACACTTTTAGTTGTTGTATATTCTTTCTGGTTACAACCAACACACTAATTACCACTGTTCTTCTGAGCAGTTTCCTAGTGAGAAGACCTTTGGTTGCTGGATATAATTATGGTGGACAATTTACTGCTGGTAACTGAGCTTTTACTGTGAGATTTCACTGCTAGATTGAGGAAAGGGGTGAACAAATTAAGGCACAAGCGAGGGAGAGTTTCTTAGAGAGTATCATAGGTCTCTGTCAGAAACACACATAAGAAGGCAACTCAGCATTAAATGTGCATTTTTTTTCTTTTTTTTTTTTTTCTTTAAGAAAAGCTACACTTACACAAGAACAAATTACTGCTGTCAGCAGCTATCACTGTCTCTCAGACAGAGCATACAATGTGCCAGTGGAGCTCCAATGTACTTAGGTGCTTTTTTTGTTGTAGCTTTATATTATCTGTGAGGGAAGTAGTACAACAACTTGGTCTTTCTCATGGTTTTGCTGTCACTTGTTCCTTCTTTCTTTACGTTGACTGAAGCTTTCCTCAGTTTTCTCTACTGGCACGTAGAATTGGTCCAGGTAGCATGGTACATACCTGATCACTACAGCTGTGGTTATTATATTTGAAAATTGTATTACCAGGACTAAAAGTGTGAAGTACTGCATCTATTTTTAAGTATTACCACATTAGTTTTCCTTTTCATGTAGCTTCCAAAGAGTATGTTTCTGAGTCTGTTATGGTTTTATGTATATTTTCATTTGACTCTTGCCTATTTGCATATAATTGTCCATAGAATAAGTAATACGATGATATCTAGAGTAGATGGTTAGACAACTCTTTCTGAGGAAGACAAGAAAAACAAAACACAAAGTTCTAAACAATTCTTAGTGTGCTCTCTTGCCCTAACAACCCATAGGTAATACAGTTAAATAATGTTACAGTTCTCGAAAGTCCATTGAAACCAATATGGTGGAACTAATTGGTTTGGGACGGTTGCCACCACTGGCCTTCAGAAATGCTGCTGAGTGCAGGATCATCTGCTGTGTAGGATCCTCTGTGCTTGTTTTTCATGTTGGTCTTGTTTTTCAGTGGGTCTGATGGAGTGGTTTTCCTTCCTCTTTGGGCTTAGTTGTCTCTCTCAGTTCTTTGAAGCCTCGAAATTGGTGGAGGCTTGAGATGCCAGAATGTGTCAGCCAGAAGCTCACTTCAGCTTGGCTGTGGGTTGTGTGTGTGTGTGCATGTGTGTATAAGAATGGGATCCAGGAGGAAAAACAGACGAAGAAGAATGTTATCTAGATCACATTCAAAGAATGAACTTATTTGCAATGAATCATCAAAATGATGCAGGATTTGCAAGTGACCTCAAGCTTCTTTTTATAGTTATGCAGCTTATGACTTTCCTAGGGGCTCCTAGCTTTATTGTATACCTGAGTAAGTATCTAAGGACTGTTACAGTCCAGCTTGGACTCTGCCATAATAGGTGCTGTCTTTAAAATCTGCCAAGTCATAGTACAAAACATGCTTTTTTGTAAAAGCTTGTCTGAGATTTGCACAGATGAATATCTAATTGATTGATGTTGAAGGTTGACTGCTCTCCAGACATTTCAATTAACACCCTGTTCTAAAGTGGTGGCGTTCAGTCTTTGAATAATTTTAGCTTGTGGTGGGCTTGCATAAACATCTCTATGTTAGCAATGTTAGTAATGCAAACGTTTCTAAAGTCAGGGTTATGACAGTAGTATCCAGAAGGCTTTATTGCATTTGGAGCTGGTTGCCAGGTGGGTTGGTGGAATCTCCATCCTTGGAGAGGTTAAAAACTCATTTCAGTGTGTCCTGAGCTGCCTGCTGTAACTGACCCTGCTTTGAGACAGTGATCTCCAGAAGTCCCTTCCAACACTTCTGGCTTGTTTCTCAAGAAAATGAAGATTTTGGAGAAGCAAGACAGCAGTCTCAGAAAAGTTTGGTGATTTTGTGCCTGCTAGATTCGGTCCCTGGTTTAGAGGCAAATCCTACTGTTACTGCTTGCATATTTTCAAGTACCATGGAGAGAGTGTTGGTTTAGTCACGTCATCATTATATCTCAGTATTTTTGCTGACATAATTATTAAAACATGAGCCTATTTCATGAACAAAGGCTTCAGCATCATTGATAAGTATCAGCAATGAAGTGAGGGGAAAAACTATTCCAACTGTTAGTGAGTTTAAAAAATATGCACAGGTGTTTGCATAAGTACTGAACAGCTGCTTGAAATGCTCTGCTGGCACAAAAAATGTTTTCCCAGAACTGCTAGCTAACTTTAAGATAGTTCAGTTTCGAAAAAAAAAATAAAAAAATAATATAAAAAAAATTAAATAAAAATCAATTCCTCTGATTTTTTCCAGATTATCTAGTTTAGAAGCTTTTCTAAAAACTGACTGGAATCTGAGGTAAGCTGCCGTAGTGAAGACAGGCAAAACTGCCTGGGCAGAGTGTGGAAGGAGTGAAGTACACACGCTTGGAGTGAAGTAGGAGCATGAGGATGGATGTCCTACTCATGCACATCTATCAGCTCCTAATGGCTGTGGCGCTGGGGCTGCGCACCTACCCAAATTTATGCTGTGTCCAGTAGTCAGAGCCAAAGGATGGGTGGGGACTTAAGAAGACTGAATCATTCCCGTTCTTGTTTCTCCTAAAATATCAAAGTAAAATGCTGCACACAAACATTCAGCCTGTCTTTAGAGGGGCATTAGTCTTAAATGATTTATGATTTGTCTAGAATGATTTTAACTGTGTAAAAGTCTTCACATTTGGTAAGATTTCTCTCTTACAAACTTCAGAATTATTAAATATTCTAAAAACCCTGGCCCCTTCTTTGTTCTTAGAAAATTCATAGAGTGGTTGGGATGGAAGGGACATCAAAGCCCACCCAGTTCCACCCGCCTGCTGTGGGCAGAGCTGCCACCTGCCAGCTCAGTCTGCCCAGGACCCCATCCAGCCTGGCCTTGAATGCCTCTAGGATGGGGCACCCACAGCTGGGCCTCACCACCCTCTGAGTGAAAACTTTTCTCTTAATATCTAACCCCAAATTCTGAAGTACCTGAACAGCATCACTTCCTGGTCAGGAATCCAGCTGCCTACGGATGTCATCTAGCTTACTTCCAGCTGGTTCTGAGGAAGCAGCTGCAGCTCACCAGCTCACTTGTGATCATGACTCAAGTCCTTCTTGCCCTTCTTGATTATTCCTTTGCATCCATCTACCAGTCTTTCCAGAAAGGGCTCAAGAATTTGCTGAAGTCTTTCTTCCTTTTGAACCTCTCACCTCTTCGCTTTTCTCTCAGCCCTCATCAGCTCTCTGAACTGACTGAAATATCCGTACATGCAGCAATAGCCCTGACCATACACTACCATCTGCTAGCCATGCCCACTGACTGCAGAGCTCACTGCTTAGAAAGCACTGCCTAGGCACTAGGCTTCAGGCCTAGCAGTAAGTTTCAGTAAAGCAGAAGGTTTATTTCCCCAAAATGAGGACAAATCCTTGCAGAAACAGCCTCTCTTTCTGGGAAGGTGGGAAGCAGGCAGAGGGCAGGTGGGAGAAGGTATGTTAGTTGTACCCTGTGTGTCAGTGTGGCTTTGCCTTCCTGCACTGCCTGTGTTACCTGTGCCTGAAAAAACCCTGCCTGGACACATGTTCTGTACGTATCTCCTGAAACTCCTTCACCACACCAGTTATCTCCACTTAGCTTCCATTTTTCTAGCTTTCAGTTTTGTTAAAAAAATTAATTTACTTTTAGATGATGGAGTGAGAAATCCTGCAGATTTGTGTTGTAACAGGGCTTTTACTATTTTATAAAGTTAGAAAACTGATCTGGTTGAGCTTTATATTTCTAGATCATCTGGAGCAGTTTCTGATCTTGCAGACTAATCTTTATAAGTGTGCCTTTTTTCAGTGCACGTACATGTAGTTGCTGTGTATCTGCACAGTCATAGTCTAGAAGCTGCCTGTAACATACTCCCAGGGATTAGGCTTCAGTTATATCCCAAGTGCAAAGCTAACTGCACTTGGCAACTGCTTTGTGCAAGTCCTTGATCCCTTGATTTGCATTTTTTTTCATTGTCCCTAAGCACCTGCACTTGATAATCTCCTTTGAATCTCCTGAGGATAACAGAGGAGCCATTCAGGGGGCAGGCAGTTCTTAGGTCATACAGTGATGGTTTTGTAGACATGGACAGAATAACATATGGATTTTCTTTTCAGTTCATAGGCAACAAGTGCTAAATCAGTAACCAGTTACCCTCACGTATCCACAAATGACCCTTTAACAAACGCCAGCTTTCTTATCAGGCTTCTGGTTATGGAAGATACCAAGATGATTGTAGGCTTGCAAACAGTGAATCTACAGCCTGCTGTGTGAGGGGATCTCCCGCAGGATTACATCCCTTATGAAAAAAAAAATAAGAAAATTGTATAAGTAAAAAAATCGCACTCTGTATAATTAATGATAATATTGTAGAAAAGATCTTAAAGCATGCCCAGTTCAAAATACTGTGTGTGGAAACTGGACACAAGAACATCTAAGTGAAACTGTTCCCATGTTTTGCCAAGGTCATTTAGGAAAGGTTGACATCATGAGTGATTCATGTCTGCAAAAACAGAGCGACTGACATGCTATCACAACATTACTTGAGATGAAAGCCTTGGCTGTCAGAGCATTAGTGAGCACTCTGCCAGGACTTGGCGGAACTTGGACATCTGTGATGCAGCCTGAAGGGAATTCCAGCAAGCATATTTATGTGGATGAAAGAACCTCTCTCCTGAGCTCTGCACAAAGATGGCACAAGAAGTTTCTTTCCAGTGGGGCAGAGCTCTGTGAACGAGAATGGATCCCAAGGACAGCTAACGTAACAGCTCACATGTTGAAGCTGAAGCAGAATTGGGTATCTCAAGCAAAATCTCTACAGTGAAGCTGTTCTCCTATCACCAAATACAGCCTAGAAAAGTTGGTTGTTTATTTGTTCTCCATCACTTGTTCCTTGAGAAACAAATGTTCACGGTTAGGGTCTTTCTTATGATACTTGTCACTTGTAGCATTAGTGGGACACTCTCCTTGGAAATGTTCATACAAGTGTCTCCTCTATCTGCATGCTTCTTTAGATTCCTGTTGACAGTCAAGGAACCCTTCACCTGATTCCTACACCACCAGTGCTCCCAGTCTCTATCAATTGGCACAGACACATGGCAAGTGATATTGTGCTCTCCTGTGAGCAGTGCTGCAGTGGCCTTGTGCTCTGGTTTTAGCTCATGTTCACACTGCAGTTGTCCCAACTTCACTTTCCCTCTTGTTTTGCCCGATACACCCATTCCAGCTGGTAGCAAGCCTCCGAGTGTGTCACTGCTCAGTGAATGAACCACATTGATCACATTTTCATAAGTCGTGTAGAGAAGCCCTGTTGTGCTTTTCCTCCTTTACTCTTGCTGCTGTAAGAAGCCTGCATAAATTTTAGTGTCACGTAGCCACAGATGAATAAGACTCTTTCAACGTCATGAAAAAAAAAGTGTCATTGAAAGGCCAGTAATGAAAACAACTTTAATGTCCCTTAAATCAGGCAGAAACTGTATATATTCATTTTTGTATTTCATTTTATCTCTGTATCAGCTCTTCAGCTTGTAGAACTTCATATGTGGGCACTGTTATTGTGATATATGTTTCAAGTGATTATTTCAAGCAGAACTGCATAACAGGATAATGTGTGGATTTCACTCTATGCACTGAGGAATGTAAGCAGAGGAACATACTGAGTATTTCCAAAGCTGCTTTAACCCATAAGTGGTTAATGTTAACATTTGTCTAGTGCCAATAAAGTTAAATTTATGTGGCATGTAATTTAGGAAATTGAGTAGGCAGAGAGCTGGTGGATGCCTTCTTAGCTAAAAAAAAGTGTTCACTTTCCTTTAAACATTCACACGCATTTGTCATAGCAACCTTGAAGTTGGCCATAATGCTAAGCAAAATAAATAGTGTTAGCATAATGTTTGCTGTAATAACATGTCTCATGAGCTAGTTCAGTACTCCTTTTTATTACTTTATTTTCATTGCTCATGCACTGTGTTGGAGTTCTGTTTCGTGGTTTAATCATTATTACATCATTTTCCTTTCTCGATTTGAAGCTGCTGCTCTGTTCCTGTCATTCCATGCACCCCTTGACTGTGTGCACGTATCACTCCTGACTTGTTCTGTTTCATAACAGGGAATCCTCTGGTCCATTATTTTCCAATAAAGACTTGTAGTGGGATACATTTTTTATAAATCCAGCTCATCAGTACTTTATCATTAGGAGGAAAAAGAAAACAAGGATTAGCAGGAATGTGTACTATGTTCTACAAAGTATGGCAAAAGGCACAGAAAGCTTAATACAGTACATCATAGTCACATCTACATGAGGCAAAACAAAACAAGATGCTAAAGTTGATAGCTAATGTTCATTAAACTACATAAATCATGATCAAAATACCCAGCATTTAGCACAAATCCTGAGTTTGAAGTAGAAAAACTGTTCTTTATTCCAGTCTTCTATTTCCCTGCTCTTTTTGTAGCCTACATAAGAATTGGCTTGTATGATATATTTGCAGAACAAAGCACCAGAGTTTTCTGGAGGGTGAGTGATTGCTGCTCTGTGCACCTTGCCACTCTCTCCTTATGCACGTGGCAAAAACCCAGCTGACTCTCCCTGGGAGAGGCCACTGGCAGGGCAGGACTGGAGAAGGACAGGGCCAGCACCCTATTTTATTTTTTTTTATCCTTTAATAACTTGAAACAATGAACTGTTTATTTTTGAACAACATATGTAGACTGTTTGAACAGAAAAAAATTAAAATGGTCTATTACCCTTGTCCCTAGGAAAAACATTATGGTTTGTCATGGTGTTTGCTTTTTTTTTTATATCGTAATCCTCCTTGTCTGAGAGGTGAAACTCACTTCACCTCAGATGGCTCACCTAGAAGAAAATAATCAAAAAATATTCAAAAACCTTCCTAAGTCCCTGTCAATACATTTCAGTGTAAATTTAGAAAAGAGGCCAGTTTTTGAAAGGTTTCACAATCTCCATCCTCAGATGTTTTGGCAAAGATTGTCCTATTCTCTGTGTACTAACTTACATAGAAACGATCCTTGTTGCATCCAAAATATATCCCATAGTATTTATACACAGTGCTATATTTACTTAAAGACTATCTATATGCGATGCAGAATCTTCCAGATTTTACTAGCAGAAGGAGCCAACTGCATAATGAGACATCAAATTTGACAATATATTAATGATATTTGCTTTACATTTTCTTAAAAAAAAAAAAACAAACCCACACATGCAAAAAAAGGTCAAAGCCCCCTCCAGCCTTCCCAAAATTAAAGTACAATCACCAATAATGTGATGGAGCTTTATCCAGGTGCTGACGATTCAACGATTAGTGGAGAAAATGGTGCAGTGCACCTAAAAGCAGAAGTTACTCTCGTTTAACAGTCTGCACCAAAATGTCCTATCATCCTTACTGCAATGGACCTATGATTTCTTTGTTCACTAATCTTTTTACGTACCACTGTTCTCACAGAACAGTGTCTTTCTCTCCTCGTGCAATATTCATCCAATGGAGAAGAAATGCCAGTAGGCATCAGCGTGAGTAAGGCTTGCTTGCAACAGTGCAACCTGACAGTATGGGACAAATTCTAATAATGCCTCATAGTCTCATTTACAACAAGAATAAAACACTCGATTTCTAAACTGAGATGTAAAATAAACCCAAATAAGGAATGTATTAGAAAATGCGGCCTAAGATTTTGACTGGTATTTTTTCATCAAGTACAATGTGATGATTCATTTATGAAACTCAGTTTACTGACAATGTATGTTCTAACCATTTTATGCAATGGTATTCATAAGAAAATAATAGATTAGTCAAAAGCTGGTGGACTAATGCAGTTTATTTCTGTTTTATGATGTTCATTAGTTTTACTTGATTGTCTTCCATTTACCTCAGACCACAGGATTAACTGAGCACCCTCCATATTAACTCTCTCATCAAATAATTATCACAGCTTTTTCCATTCAGTATTATTACATACGGCATTTACTTTAATTTCCTCCAAGTATTGAATAAAAAGCGTATTCATTATATAATATATTTACTCTCAGAGCTATGAAGTCATGAACTCATTTTAAGGACTGAGGAAAAGAAGCAAATATAAAATGATTATGGGCAAGACATGCTGTCTACCTCTGCAGTCAGTTTAATGTCTATCATGGAGAAATAAATTTTCCAAGGCCAATTGTGGCACAAGTATTTTTAACCTGCCCTTGCTTGCATTGGTTTAAATCTGAAGTAACTCACTGAAGTTAAAAGAGAAGCCTGGAAGAATTCCACTGAGTGAGAGAAGAAGTTGGCCACCAGCATAAAAACTAATAGTGTTAATCTTCCTCTCGGTTCTAGAGTTGGTCATTTCTTTATGAATGTTTACTACAGTTGTAGTACATAGGAAGAAACTTGTTTAGCATTTTTGGCAGAAAATATAATTTCTCCTTCTGAAACATACATTTCAAGAAAGTATCGTATTCTAATACATTACCCTTCTTCCATCCCTCTCTAACTGTACTGTCTCTATACTTCCCCATCTTTCCAAGAGTTTTTTTTATGCTTCCAGGAAGTAAGGATGTGATGGTGTTCCCACATTATGGACAGACAACTGAGACTGAGGGATTGTGGGCTAAATTCAGAGCAAGGATTTTTCATATAAACAGCAGTGTCTCTGTGAGTACTTACATACTGTAAGTACTGTAGCAGAAATGCTAAGTCACAGCTTGAACCAGTGATTGAGCACCTGGTGGGAAGGTGGGGCCAATCCAGAGGAGCTTAGGTTCATGCAATGCACCTGAGTGACTGAAAGGGCTGGAGCCAGGATTCGCCCCTTTCCCCGACCTCATTTAAATGTTGGTAGTGGAGTTGGGGGTATTTTACCTGGAGATCCCTGCCTACTTGAGGCCTTCTGAAGGTGAGTAAATTTTCTTCATTGTTGTGTCTATGGTTGTTGTGTTTGGGCTTGTTCTTATTTGCTGTAATGTAGGCATTTCCTGCCCTGCTATTATTGCTGTACTTTCCATCACATTATAGCATTATGTGTGTGCATTCTCTTTCCTAATCTGCTCAACACTAAGAAGCACTTAAAGGTACTCAGTATTTAACTTGTGAAGATGTATTATCTGTTGGACAGATGTGCTGGTGCATCAGGTTACAACCATACCAGTTAATCATCTTTCAGGCAGCTCCTGAGGTCTGCTAGGATTTCCAAAAGGATTCATTCTTTTGTTTTTACTCGTGATTTTAAGTTTCTCAGGTAGATAGATACAGAATGTGGTCCCAGCAGCTAAGCCTAAGCATCCTCTTGGGTCTGGGTCCCTGGGTTGGTCCCTGTCAGTGTGAGCGTGAATCCACACCCCAGCTCCCCATGATTGCTCTATCCTCCAGATGGTCTGATAATGCACTGTAATTCACATCAAGGCATGCATTGAAATTCAACATTTGTCTATGTAGATTGATATTTTTCTTGCACTGCCAGTCAGTAGAACAGACATCTGGATGGGCCATAGTGTGTCTGTCTCAGCCTCCATTACTCACACCAAATCCCAGCTTTGCTGAATTGATATTTCAATGACAGCAGCCTTAACTTAGCTTGCCTCTGAGAAGACCTAGTAGCAGATACTATATGGCAGGGATCATTGTCTCTGCTTGTTCTCTTAAGACAACTTTAAGGTTTTAGTGAGCTAGTGATGAGGGGTTTTGTCTTTCCCTGCTTCTGGCACAGAAAGGGCTGTGCTCCACAATTCCCAGGCAAGTGGGACATGTTCATTCCCAGCTGCTCTTGGTGGCTTACTGCTGTCAGTCTTCAGATCCACCAAAGTGGCCCAGACAGAAATAGGCTGCTGATACAAGCTGGTATCAGTGAGAGGTAAGGTTATAGAAAAGCTACATAAGGCTCTGTGGGCTGAGTGATTCCGGTGTAACTTTTTTCCAGTTTTGTAGAACTGAGATGCAGTTTCAGAGAATGTAGGCACAGACAACAAAGTGCCTCAGAAATAACTAAAAAAAAAAGTTGTCTTCTCTGTTTCATAGTATGTTAATCCAGAAAAGAGTCAAATCAAGAAGCCAATAAAGGGAACAAGAAATCTAGGTATTCTTCCCCATTTGTATAGTTTAGCCACCAGTTAGTTGACTATTAGCAATGCAAATAGTGTGAGGGAGAGAAGTGATGGTAGCCATCTTGCATGAGCTGTGATGCATTTTGCTTTCCCTCACATTACTCCCTCTTCTCAGGGTACGGAGCCCCCCAGCTCTCTGAGCAGCAGCCATATGGTTGAGAACATGAGTGGGGCTGTGCAGATAGGATCTGTTGGGCTTTTTTTTGTGCTCTCAGACAGATCTCCAGGACAAGCCAAGCTTAGATTGTTCCATAACTTTGCTGTTTCCTCAGCAATTTTTGCAAGACCCTTTTCAAAGCCTTTCACAAGCCTGCTTTTCTTAGTTTATAATCTTGACTTCTGATTTCTATCTTAACTCATGTGACAGTATGCTATTGGCAAAACTCTACTCTGAAAAAGAGAGTCCTGAACAGCGTAGCTGATATTTTAAAGGCCCATTGCAATATTAAGACCCTACAGATCCCTCAGGTAACTCGCACACCTGGCCACACACTTATTCACTGCAATATTAAGACGAGACACAAAAATCCTGCCAGGTTCAATCTGAATGAACTGAAAAATGTCTGATTTCCTGAGTATTCCCAAAAGGGATTATAAAAATCTGTGGATGACTATTCTGATTTCATCTTGCTAACATTATATTGAGGTCATCTGAAATTTATGCAGTGGAGACATCTATGGAAAAGGAGAAGGAACTGTTCTTAAAGTGCTTCACGGGTGCTAATAATTATTGTTACTATATGCTAATATTAAGCTCAGAAATGAATTGGATACCCTCAAGAAGCATTAGCCTTGATGTTGCCATTGGAATCAGACCCCCAAAAAAGAAAGCATAAGCGATAAATAAGCTGGAAGGTCAAAGAAAGAATTTAGCACTGTCAGAACGGAATGGGTCTAAGTGTTTTTCCTGATGGGGAAAAATAGCCATTAGGAAAAAAAAAAGATTGTTGCTATTTATGAACATCAGGTTGCTAAGTGACATCATGTGATGTTCACCGCTTCAGCGGCCACCCACGGTTCTCAAGGAATAGCAACAGAGGGGGTGAGAAGGGTGAAAGAAAACCAAAAGGCTGAGTTACTATTTAAAAAAAAAGTCAAAAAGGGGGGGGGGGGGGGGGG